>NW_021620790.1:3178055-3179211 GCF_004785775.1 Grammomys surdaster | reverse complement strand
TCTCTCTCTCTCTCTCTCTCTCTCTCTCTCTCTCTCTCTCTCTCTCTCTCTCATGTGTGTGTGTAGCAGAAATTAATCAAAAAAGAAATAAATATTTTTAAATGAAGATTGTACTTTTGAGGAAAAAAAAAACTCATTTGAAAAGAAGTCCAGAGTAACTGAACCCAGTTCACAGCAAGTGTTTGGTGTGCCTCTGGCTGTAGGAGCTTGTGTTGTGTGGGCAGGTTTCTAGAGTACTAGAAATAGTGAAAAATGTGATTCTTGTAGAAATGAAAGAAGTAGACATCTCCATCTATCCAACTGGATAAGAAGAGCCAAAGCCTTCAATGGTAGGCTCTTTAAATATATTTGTTTATTTGCATAGGCTAAAATATTTTAACTCTGTGCCTAGTGGACAACTTAGGTCTTGAAAAAGAAACTATAAATCTAACTATAAGATCATCTAATCTCATGATTCTTAACCATGGTGGCACAGTGGTTTATAACAAGACACTTTTAAAAGATATGCATCTCTGAGTTAAGGAGTCAGCCGCACTTCTAAATCAGTCTAACTTAAGTGAAGTATGAACACTTGACAGTTTTTGAAAGAATCTCCGCAACAGAAAAACAAAGCTAGTACTAAAAAGAAATTCTTTATTTTTGATTTTTTAAAATTTATTTTGTACCAGTAACTCTTGCAATGAAAGCACTGCTCAATTTGTGGTAAGAATGACATTTTGTCAAAATAAACTTGAAGAGGCTATCAAAGAATTTTTATCAAAAGATATACACAATGATGGTATACTCTACAGGGAGCCCCACTTCCGACTCCTACCTCCAACTCTTCCTGCCTCACTAACAAATCTCCCAACATCATGTCCTGTCTATAGGGACACATATAATAATAGAATGTTTCTGTGTAGGGTAGTTATGTCATGTCAAAAAGAGAGTCTAGCCTGCTATAAAAGGGACTATTTAGGCCCTTCCTCTCTATCTGACTTTCTTTGACAATCTGCCCTTTTCTTTTTGACCCCCTTCTCCCTCTTTCCCTTCCATCACCCTCTCTCCACATTCCTTTCTGACTTCTCTCTTTATCTCCATCTCTGTTTGTCTCTATCTCTGTGTCTGTTTCTCTCTCTCTCTCTCTCTCTCTCTCTCTCTCTCTCTCTCTCTCTCT
>NW_021620790.1:3167555-3178045 GCF_004785775.1 Grammomys surdaster | reverse complement strand
TCTCTCTCTCTCTCTCTCTCTCTCTCTCTCTCTCTCTCTCTCTCTCTTTCAGTCTCTCTCTGACACCTTTTATCCTTTTTTCTTTTTCTCCTCCCTCTTTCTCCTTGTGTTCCTGGGCTACTTCCTTCCTACTCTCTTTCTTTCTCTCCCCTTCCATTCTCTGCTTCTACTCCCTTTTCATAACAATAACAAAATTCAAGCTTCTATCTTTTTATTAAATACAAATTTCTATAGATTAAAAAATGTTGAAGTAACATAATCAGTAAGGACTGAACTCTAAATTGCAAGTAATTCATACAGCAGATTGTGGTTATGTGAAATGAGCCTCTTTTCTATATGTATTTCCACTTTGTTTGCTGTATATGTCAGAGGAAACTCAATACTATTCTGGCTCAGAAACTGAGAGCTAATACAATTATATAGACAAAAGTAGGACCTCATTTGCCAGAAAGTATAGATTATAAATTCTATAAAGCATATGCTAGTGAATAAAACAAGCATCTTAGGCAGAAACTCATGTTACTTAGACTAATCATTGTGTCTAATTAGTGAAACACAAGACAGTAAGAGACATGAAGAACCATCCAGACATGCCTAACAAGAAAGAGCCACATACAGGTCTCCAAACTTTTCCAGAAACAGTTAGAAAGAGCAAGCTTATACTAGAACTGAGAGAGAAAGCAAACTATAAGTTCCTTGAGCTTCTTTGGAAAAACAAAAGAGCAAGGAATGATTAATGACATGACAATGATATATCAAAATGATCTAGAACTCAACTAATAAAAGATGCTCAAACCAGAAAAAAAGCTGAGAAATAAAATAAATTTATCATATTATAATGACCAGACCACAGGATAGCTCTTCATGAATCCTTGCTAATGTGAATAAATAGTGAAGGACAAATAGTGGAAGGAGAAGCAGATCTCTCTACAGTAGAACTTTCATTTAAAAAAGAAACATAATGAGTAGGCAAGGGAGAAAGACACACTGACAGCCCTATAGTCTTATGTTTTTCTGACAAAACTCATTCATTAATGTACTCTATTTGCACATAAATCTGGAGAAAGATGAGATATTGGATATGTAAATAATAAAGCATCTCTCTGTGGATATTTATTAATTACAAAAATATTAGAAATTTAGGGAAACCCTCAGACTGGATAAGCTAATTGATAAAAATCAACCAGCTCGAGGGAGGTAAGACATGTGGCTTTGAGGAACTTTTGAGCTAGCCTTATTAGTAGAGTTGGTGAACTCCAAGTCAAGTCAAAAATTGATGTTTCAAAATTTTGGTAGAAATCTAGGGAAAGGACATAACAGATAACAAAGCTTGGTGCCAAAGTCTACCCTGTGGTAAAAGGAAAGAACCAACTCCCACAAATTGTTTTCTGATCTCTCTTCATTGAAACTTGTATGCATATATACAGATACATGGCAAAACATATACCTAGCCAATAAATATAACAAATAAATAAATAAAATATAATAAAAGTAATTTTAAAAATGCAAAGCTGATATAAACTAAGAAATGTCACCCTAGATTAACCTTTGTCATTTCCTTGTACAGAGAGATGTGGAAAGAGGGGGTGAAAAGACTGAAGAAAAGGAGATGTAGGGAGAAAAAGAGGGTGAGAAGGCAATTAACTCACAAGAAGTAAAACTTACTAGCATCCTGAGAAGTCAACACAAATCCTACCTGCAATACAACACCATTTCTCTGGAATTCTTTACAAACACAAAATGTTTTAATCTAACTATTATTAAAAATTAAGATTTGAATATAGAGGGGTATTAACAATGCACTAATCAGCAGTTGATTTCTCAGCCTTCACAAAAGACAAGGAGAAACTGAGTGACTCCCAGAGACTAGAGGAACCATGGTCTCTGTTTGACAAAAATTCTTAGAATTTTGGCTGAGAAGGTACTAGTGATGCAGGAGACACTTGAACTGGTATAATTAATACTATGCAGGATTTATTAATAAACTTGCTTGGGAAATACTCAGGTACACAAAGCAGAATTTATATTGCTTGGAAGACAAGAGGTGTACTAACCAGGCTTAGAAATGGCAAGGAAATAAATTTCTTCCATCATTGAAACTTAGAATTGCTGAGAAAATTATCGGCTAATGTTTGTTCTCAATGATTGAATTCCAATTATGCGCTATCCCCACAAAAGTAAAAGAAAACAACTTTCACCAACAATTGGCTACTAGGCCCATTCTCTCTTTCTCTATCTCTCTCTCTCCCTTCCTCCCTCCCTCCCTCTCTCTCTCTCTCTCTCTCTCTCTCTCTCTCACACACACACACACACACATACACACACACACACAAAAAAAAAACAGACCCTATTAGGCACTTCAAGTGGTCTTGGTTGACCATTAAATATTCTCTGTTCTTATCAGGAAAAGCTTAGTTTTGCCTGGTGGACAAGATGAACCTGGATAGCAACTATTACAAGAGGACAATGCTTGTAAACTTAAGAAATAATTCTGGCATCTCCCATCTGCTAAATAGCCAAATTTACACTTTCCTATCTCTGTTTAAATTGTTAAAAGTCTAACTAGGGGTAGGGATCTTAAGATCTTAAAAGATATAATGATGATTGCATATAGGAAATGTGAAAGCCTAAGGTGTGTGCGTGTGTAAGTGTGTGTGTGTGTGTGTGTGTCTGTGTCTGTGTGTGTGTCTCTGTATGTGTGTCTGTGTGTCTGTCTCTGTGTGTGTGTTTGTGTGTGTGTGTTAGTGAAATCTTTTATTCAAGATCAGCTTCTATTTGGACACCAGGCAGACCAGGAGAGGTCCTATATTAAAGAAAGAACATTTCACTTTATTAACCTTTAAGCGTGTAGAGTGATTGCTCACCAGTAACGCATATTAATTCTAGAATAGTGAAGACAAAAGACAGTAAGCATAAACCATAAATGAAGAGGTGGATGAAGGGACAGTGGGCATCAACATATTTTCTGTCCTGTGTTGTTAGGTAAATTGCAACTGCTATGGATTTTTGCAGAGTGCTATACAGACTCTGCCTGTGCCCTTTTAGTTTCTTTTCTTCACTTTCATTTCTGTGTGGTATGCATGCATATCTCTAGGTATATTGATACACATTTCTGGTAGTATGCATAGTGCATGTGACAATCAGAGGTTGATGTCAGGTGACTTCGTCGATCAATTTTCATTTTTCTCTTGATGAGGGAACATTGTTGATGTACTTAGGTGTCAACAATTTGACTAGTCTAGGTATCCATTTTGTACATGGTATGACTCAGTCTTATCTGTAAAATATATTGGGATATGTACTTGAAAAGCTATTTTGAAGAGATGAGTGTATGGCAGTGGGCTGGGAAAAGAAAAGGGGAGAGAAGTAGAGAGGAGGGAGGAAGAAAGAAAGAGAGTGAGAAAGGTAGTGAGGGAGGAAAAGAGAAAACAACAAACTTAAGAAAGAATGCTCTGAATACACTTCATTGTCCTTAATCTTAATTGTCCACAATATCAGTGACTTTGTTTACTGCTCAATTGAATTTTTTGGTTTATTTTTAATATTTGTTTTTGATGTCTAAAGATTGAATCCATATTTCCTTATATTTTTTTGGTTGTGAGCCTAGCCTTTAACGGCTGAGCCATCTCTCCATCCCCCATATCTCCTTTAAAGCAGAACAAAATATTTAACTGGAGAAATACTGCCACTACCATCACAAAGCATTCTTAACATTTCCCTGATTCTGGCATTTTTTTAAAGTAAAATTACTTGTGTATTTGGAAATCTCAAGTTTTCCTATGTGCAGCAGCTGGCCAAGTCACTCCTGTAGCTGTGATACTTTCTCCACTTGTGCCTTACTTCTCACCTCCAGCCCCACATGCCCATGCCCAGGATCACAAAGGCCCTATTCTTCTCAGGCCACCCTTCTTGGGAAAGCAGTAAATACTTGGCAAATTTTTATCTCTGGAGCAATGAGAACAGTTCTTTAGGTCCCACTTTTTGTGGAGTCGATAGTACCCATATAAATGATATGAGTTCCTCACCTGTTTCCACCCTCAAGTGAACATTAATATCAGTTTTGGAGACAGAAAAATATAGACCAGGAAGGTCCACAGTTCTATCCTGGTCATTTAGTTAAATGTCATTTAAACCTCAAACCTAGGGCAGTTGTAAAGATCCAGCTTAGCCTCTCTGTAGTGTAGAGTCTTCTCTGGCACACATATTCCTTATCATTCTATTTTCTGCTATGTAAGTATAAGTATTCACGGGGATAGCCCTGTGGACCTAAGCCTTACATTGCAGAGAGAGAGGGGGGGGAGGGAGGGAGGGAGGGAGGGAGGGAGAGAGGGTGGGAGGGATGGAGAGAGAAAGAGAGAGAGAGAGAGAGAGAGAGAGAGAGAGAGAGAACTTTAATATGAGAAACACAAAAATATATGTGAGATGTGAAGATGATTCAGCTGGGCAAGTGTCTGCTGCCAGACAAGCAAAAAGATCTATGTTTGATCCCAGTATTCCTGTAAAATATGCCTGGCCAATATGCTGGCTATGGAGGCTACATGAATGATTTCATGGTTAATAACACAGACTTCTCTTGCAAAGGGTGAGATTTTAGTTTTTAGTACACAGATTTGGAAGCCTACCACCATCAGAAATTTTAGTTCCAGTGGCATCCAGGACTTTCAACTTCTGTAGATACCTGTTTTCAGAGACATACTCACATGCATACACAAAAAAGGAATTCAAAAAAGAGTAAATTTAATCAAACAAAAATATTAATTGAAATGGAAGGCACTTGGCTCTGAGGAGTCAAAAACAGGTTCCTGGGAACAACTAGACAGCTAGCCTAGCGTCATTGATGAGACACATGAGTGATGAGTCTGCATGCATACACATGCACATAGACATAAACTAATAAAATGAAACAATAATCCTTTAAAACATGAGAGCATGAACTGAACTACAAGTTGATCACAGTAATGGTTAGAAAATATTTGAGTACCAAGACTTTCATTTAACTATTTGAGCAAACTGAAAGCTCCTACATGGTTTGCTGTAGTGAAACATCTGAACGTCTACATGTATTGTTTTGGAGAAATTACACACGGTGGTCAATGTAGAATATGTAAAGACTGGTGTGTGTGTGTGTGTGTGTATGTATGTGTGCATGCATGTGTGCATACATGCATACATGTGTGTGTTTCTTCCTGTACAGAATCTTAGTAACTATTTGAAAGAAACACAAATAGTTAGTTCCTTTTCTTACTCCTGTAATCATGTATCTAACCAAACAAACAAAAGCACCCTAATGAAAGAATATTTACTTTATGTACAGTTGACAGCACAGTCCATCGTGGTGGGTTAGGCATAGCAAATAGGAGCTTGAGGTAGCTAGTTAAATTATTTCCAGAGCCAGAAAGGAGAAAAAGATGAATATTGGTGTTTAGGTCTTCTCTATTTATTAAACCGGTTGTTCCAGTCTATGGGAATGACAAAGCTCACAGTTATGGGGAATCTTTCTTCCTCACTTAAACTTTCCTAAAGACTCTCATGAATAAACCAAGAGCTGTGTTTTCATGATGATTCTAAATGCCATTAAGTTAACTGTTAAGATTAACCATCACATAGTATTTTTATTCAGAAGAAAACCAGGACCTACAAAAGGTAAGCAAAATTCCTTAATCCACAAATCTATTTGATTCCAGACTTGGGACTGTAATCCAAATATACCTAAGACAGACATATGTGCTCTTTATAACTTATTTCCAATGATATAAAAGGTAAATATATAGATTCACACCAAACAAACTGTTTTTCTTGTTCTTCAGTTTTGTTCTTCCTCTACTATTTAACTTCCTTAATCATATGAGAAAGTACTTGGCACAGTGCCAGATGCAATACCTATCATTTTATATCCCCTGCTTGCTTGTTTCACCCCAATTGAAGCCCTACTTGTGACAGGTAAATAGCAATCAGGTTGAAGGACCCAGAAAATTACAAGAGTGTTATATGAACTAAAGGATGATACAATTGTTTAACCAGCTTATGTTGTTCCAATAAGCAGCTGGTAGTTGGCAAATGATTAAAGGTCACTTTGTAAATGGCCAGTACATAGACATCAAGGAGGTGGTCCTTTACTCTCCAATAAGTTTTTTCAGCAGAAACATCAAAGTTTTGTCATTTTAAATTCAATTAAAGACATACATGACTCTCTGATTTTGAATTTAAAAGGAAAGTAGTGTGCCCCTTATGGAAGGATGCTGCTGAGTCTTCAAGGGTACAATATTTTCTTGTTCCACATAAAACTTTATTCAGTAGTACCTTTGCACTCAAGTTTTGATTACCATTAAACTAATTAACATAAAAATATGTTTATTTTGACTCACATTTTGAAAAACTCACAGCCCATCTCTTCAGTCTCATAACTGTCAAGAACAGATGCCATGTAAAGTAAAGAAAGACAGAAAGAATCTGGGATCCCATTATCTTCCTTATGGGCACATTCTAGTGGTTCATCATCCTTCCTATCTACTTTGTCTTATATCTTTCATCACATCTCAGTATTGCTAGATCAAAGACCCAGTATTTAATGCATGAGCAGGTCTGTGATGACATTATTAATCCAAACAGCAGTGTAATATAAATTTTATGTACTCTTTCACCATATCGTCCATCATACACTTTGTAGAATTATCTGAATCTCAGTGAAAATGGCTTCCTAGTATAGTACCTTCTGGTGATCAAGTCCTCTAAATATCCTTCTAAAAAGGTTCCATTTTCCTTTGTAGACCAAATATTTGTATACACTACAAAGTCGGGTCTCAAAATCTTCACACTGATAGGATTGCATTTGGTGACAAGACTTCTGGAAAGTAATCCAATTATGATTATGTTAGTGCCTATCATAATGCAGGTTCTATGATACAACAGAATACTTGAGGCCAAGTAAGTTCAGTAGAATAGAAATATATATTGACCATACTCCTGTAGGCTTAGAAGTTTAAGATCAGATGTTCATACTCCTTTAATTCAAAACAGCAAGTGGAAGAGTAAGCTTCATAATGTCAAGTGGTTAATGGCTGATAGTCAGGTCTTACAATCACCTGCCATACATAGAGGCCACTCATTTTTTCCACACACTACTAACCTCCAATGATATATCTGACTTCATGTCTTAAGTATCTCCCATGAGGAACACCTATGAGGATCAGTCACAACTCATATTTCACTTTTCTCTGAGGTAAGAGGATGACTGTTATCTTGGACCTTGGCCCTGCAACCATGGCAACTTATTGAATGATGCAAAGAGTGTTGTTTCATCTATTGTAATGAAGAGTGATCTTAAGTCTAAAACCTTTCATTTCCCAAGCCCTCACTTCATTTGAGATTCAGAAAGATGAGCACAGAGCCAGTTCTGCTTGGGACAGTGAGGCTGGGGACACTGAGAGGCAGCTCAGGCTTGGAAGAGCCTCTGGTAATTTGGTTACATAATTTTAGATAATTTTTTTAAGTCCCAGTTTGTGCCCTAACATCCAGTCTCTAGTTCCACACACAGCCTTCATATCTCTAGCTTAACCACCCTCAGAGTAGAGTCTGAAGTACAAGTTTAAAAGGAAGGCTATCCCAGAAAATTAGAGAGAAATAGGCTGAGAATAAAAAACAGAAGATATAATTTGGTGTAAAGCTAGCTATCTCTTCCTAAAGGATTCAGTGTCTGTGGGAAGCAACTAGATTTCTAGTAGGTTATGAGAGATGTAAGAGCAAGATACCCATTCTCTCTCTCTCTCTCTCTCTCTCTCTCTCTCTCTCTCTCTCTCTCTTTCTCTTTCTCAATGTCTCCTATAGCTCAGGCTACTCTCAAACTCACTATGTAACTGAGACTAACCTTAAATTCTGGGATTCTTCTAAGTCTAACCCCTGAGTGCTGGCGTCATAGACCTGGAAGACCTCATCTGATTTATATGGCATCAGAGATTGAACTCAAGACTTTGTGCATGATAGACAAGGACTTCACTGGGTAATCTCTGTCCCTGGGAAAGCATTTAATGTCTTACTCCCAACATTCTTAGTGTACCCTTGAATCATAGACCAAACCCGGAAAAATCATATCTCTTAGTCTGGGGTCAGATGTGTGGTTTTGTCCTGAACCATACATGTATCATGTTGTCATATCTCACATGAAGGGCTATGGATCAGCTACCACAGAGGGACCTCAAGGCTGTGTAGGTTAGACTGTGCAAGTAATGCAAAATCTGCAAAGGATCCTCTAGAAAACTAAACAATCAGGAGCTTCTGAACACAGCTTGGAATACCTTCTGTAGGCCACACCTCCCCAACTTTCAACCTTTGTGTGTGTGTGTGTGTGTGTGTGTGTGTGTGTGTGTCCATGTGTATTTCAATGAGTGTATGTTTGTCAAGACCATAGATAACAAGTTTCTCATTAACTAGCACTCTGTGTTGTGGCTAGGATATCTGGTTATATGGGCCAGGAAGTCAGCTGGCCTTGCTTAACCAGTGTTAGGACTAGAAAAGATTTTTATTATGACCGGCTTCTCAAATGGACTCTGAGGGTCAAACTCAGCTCCTTATACAGGTACAAGTCTTTTTCTCTCTGAGTCATCATTCTAGCATGGACTGTGCTCTTTCTGTGTTTAAAAAAAGCCTAGGTTTGTAAAGAACTTAGAAAATTTGCCTAAGCACATGCATTCATTTATTAGGAAGTGGTTCCAAGCAAGGTACATGATTATAAGCTTGTAAAAAATGAGCATGACCCTCTTCTTTGCTCTTTACAATCAAACATGCACCTGTGAGTACTTGCAACCATCTATCTCAGCTTGACTTCAGGCACTGAACATGGAGCACAGTTCATATGCTTTTACTAATATCCTAGGCCACATGAAAACTCAAATACATTCCAAAGTATCCCCTTGTTGTTAGTTAAACACTACCAGTGACAAAGTAGATTGCTTTCCATGATCACATTTCAATATAAGACCATGCAATACAAGGCAATACCTGGAATACAGTAAAAGATGTAGAGCTGGCAAAAGTAAAACAAAGGAAAGTAATCAAATAAAAAAATAAAAGCAGTATTTTCTATTCAGTGACATTTAGTTTGAGATAAGAAACATGAACAAGGAGCTGGAAACTCTAATGAAATATCTTGCTTAAAAGAAACTGTGTTGCTGGGCAGTGGTGGTGCATGCTTTTAATCCCAGCACTTGAGAGGGAGAGGCAGGTGGATTTCTGAGTTTGAGGCCAGCCTGGTCTACAGAGTGAGTTCCAGGATGGCTAGGGCTACACAGAAAAACCCCGTCTCAAAAAAAAAAAAAAAAAGGAAAAAAAGAAACTATGTTGTTCCCACTTGGAAGAGGTGGCTGTGAGCTGGAAATGAAATATAAATCTATGTGACTCAAAATAAGCTCATGCTTTTTATATTAATTATGTTAATTATTTTAATAGTAATCAAACTTTGCTGCAAAGATACTAAAGAATAAATATTTGATTCATTTTTTAAGTGTAAGGTGCAAAAGTAGAACAGATTGAAAAAATGTAAGGAGGATTTAGCTTAAAAAAATGAAAGCATGTTCTTTAGGAAAATACTTCTTCACAGTGGAAGACTTCAGATGTGATAGCAACACCATCATGCCAACATTTTTACACATTTATAAGACTGTCACAGAAGGAGGGTTTCTCTGACAGAAGATGGGAACTGGATTGAATGATTGCCAAAGTTACAGAATGTGAGTCTGGATTTTCAATCTGAGTTAGTATTTTATTCAGAGAAAAAGTCTGTTGCATATCTGTAGAGAGCATGCGCCTCCTTTGCCTGATGTACAAGGTCTTAAAACAGTGGAGAAGAGTGAATACCATGTGTGTTCTTTTGTGATTGGCTTACCTCACTCAGGATGATAATTTCTAGTTCCATGCATTTACTCACTGATTATTGGATATTAGCCCAGAACCTTGAAATGCCCAAGATGCAACTCACAGGCCACATGAAGCTCATAAAGAAGGAAGACCAAGTGGGGGTGATTCGGTCCTTCTTAGAAGGAGCAACAAAATACTCAAGGGAGCAAATATGGAGACAAAGTGAGGGACAGAAACTGAAGGAGGAGCCGTCTGAAGACCATTCCACCTGAGTATCCATCCCATGTTCAGTCACCAAAGGTAGATGCTGATGTGGAAGTCAGGAAGTGCATGCTGATAAGAGCCTGATATGGATGTCTCCTCAGAGGTCTTCAAGAGTCTGACATATTCAGAGGCAGATGCTCACAACTAGCCATTGAACTGATAATGGGGTTCTTAATGAAGGAGTTAGAGTGAAGACTGAAGGAGCTGAAAGGGTTTGCACCACCATGAGGAGAGCAACAATACCAACCAACCAGAGCTCCCAGGGTCTAAACCACCAGCCTGGGAGCACTTAGGGAGGGATCCAGGGCTTCAGCTGAATATGTAAGAGTGGAGGGCCCTGCTGGGCATAGGTGGAAGAAGAGAACCTTGACCTCACT
>NW_021620790.1:3146787-3167455 GCF_004785775.1 Grammomys surdaster | reverse complement strand
ACAGCTGAATATGTAAGAGTGGAGGGCCCTGCTGGGCATAGGTGGAAGAAGAGAACCTTGACCTCATGAAGGCTGGACGCCCCAGGGGGTGTGAATTTTGAGGGTGGGGAGGTGGGATTGGGGGGTAGGCAGGGGTTACATCCACAGAGAACAAGGAGGAGGGGTGAGGGGATAGGGGGTTCCTGGGTGGGTGGGGGATGGTGTAAGGGGACAACATATGAAATGTAACTAAAACATCCAATAAAAAAAAATTAAAAAAAACAATACCATGTTAATTGCTAAGGGGTAAGGGATGTAGCTTAATTGGTAAAGTATCTTCGATTTAAGCACGATGACCTAAATTCAATCTTTAAAAGCCATGTTATAACAATTACAATCAGAAACAGAAAGCAAAAAAAAAAAAAAAAAAAAAAAAACAGTGGAGAAGAAATTTAAGCAATGGCATTCACCAACCCTAAAAAATTTTTTGCTTATATCACAGAAATGCTGGGGTTTGGTTACATTAGAGCATGTAGCAAAGGGAAGGATGCTACCAACCATTACACAACATGAAATACAATCCTGTGATCAAAGTCAACTGAGCACATAGCCCCTGGTAAACTCACCCCAGGCAGCTCAGTAATTCATTGAGTCATTTATTCATCCAGCAAATATCAGTGAAGACTTGATATCGGATATTGCATCATGTGACATCCCTATTGACATCTGTCTCAGTTTTCTGATGCTGGTTACTTATGTAGAAGGTAAGCAGAAAAAAGGTGATTTATTTAATTGGTTACATTGGGAAAAGAGCAGAGAGATCCAATGACTGTTCCACTCACAAATCTATCTTCATTGTCTTGATGTGAAACTCAGTTTTGAATACAGACACGAAATGTGTTTATTTTATGCTCACTCAATTGCTCTCATACCCAGTATCAATGTGAATAAATACTCTTCCATTCTTATCAAAGGAGGTCAGCATAGGAAAGTCAGAAGAAAGGATTGCTTATACATTTAACAAGACAATTAATCCTTCATAATGGACATTTTGCCTCAATTGCTCTGAGACATGATACAAAAATATCCCTGCCTTCCAAAGGCTATCAAGATTTGAGTAATCACAAAGAAAGACCCTCATGCCAGAGCTTTACAAAACAAAGAAACAAATAGTGTGATCAGAAGAAGCAAGAAAAATAAAGGTCACTCTATAGTCTCTTTCAACTCAAAAATGACAAGTGTAAGTTTCTAAGTACGGCTAAAGTGTTAACCAAGCTAAAATAAACACTACTAAGTTTCTTTTTGTCAAAGTATATAACCATTCAAAAGCCACCTCTTCTACCTTTTTATGTTTTTAGTGATTTCTATTTTATTTGTCTTCTCTTACTGAATTTTCCTTCTTCTTTCCACTAAATGGCCAGATAGCTCACACTAATAAGTGAGTGAATGTAAACATGCAGATAGGAATGAAGATATTCTACAGAGACACGTGCCTTTCCATTCCTTTCAAATTCTTGAAATTTTAGACTCTAAGAAATTAGAATTTTTCAAGAATTTCATGCTTAAGTGAAAATAAAAGGGTGACACCTGGACCCACCCAGAGAGGAACTTGTCTTCTGAAAAAAAATCCACACACTTCTGCCAGCTTATTGCTCTACTCCAGAAAGTGCTGCTAATGTTGAGCAAGACCACACTTTGATGGGGACTGCTCAGCTGTGGACACTGCTTGACTATCACCAAACTTGAGTTTTAAAACAGGACACTGAAGATAGACTTGGGGGTGGCATAGTCATTGGACCTCCCTGCTCTCTTTTCTAATGTAGCCAATTAAATAAATCGCATTTTCTGCTTTTCACTATTGATCTCTTCTTTGAACAGGCCTAATGAAGGCATGTAGCTGACACTGATAACCCTAGCAATATGATATGCTAAGTCTACTGGTGGGGTTCCATGCATTCTTACATGGCAGTAAGGGTAATCACAAACCACAGAATTATCTCTGAAAAAAAAATACCACCAGAGCCAACCAGTTCTTGTCCATATCAATGGCCAAACATGATGGTCCAATCACACTAAGGGAAGATATGAATAAAGAATAATAGAGTGTGTGATTGTAGAGTATGGGAGGGATGCCTTTACTGAAGAATAAGATATCCAGGGAATTAATTTTTTCCTGAGGTACAGTAACTGAAGCAGATTGGCAAAGCACATAGGATACAAGGTGCAGGTGATACATACTTGAATTGTTTCAGCCCAAGCATGTCTTCAACTTTGTAATAAGATAGTCGTTTCATTTATAATTAAACAAACAAAAGTGTAGTTGCCCTGTCATTTTAGTGCCAGAATAGTTAAGGTTGTATTAGATAATAAATTATATGATATAAATGCACAAAAAAAGGTCCAGGAATATTTTTTGAGGAATACCAGGAATGGCAAAATCATCTACAAAACCATAAGATGGATGCTGATTCCTGGAAGGGTGATTGAAAGGTTTCTATTGTAGATAATCAGTTAATAATGTAAGATTTTAAATAAATTTTGGAAATCAACAATAGTTGCATTGAGCTTATGGTTCTGCATAGTTATAATGGTGTCCCTAGTATAACAGAAAAATAAGCTTTTGCATAAAAGATACCACAACTTTTTGCCAAGAATGTTTAGAGAGACAGGTTAGATAGCAAGATGTTAAACTATTCAGATATGCTGATCTAAATGGAAAATACAGGTAACAAAAAAATGGGAAGGCAATACAATCTGATCATGTATGGGAAGAATAAAATGAATGAAGTAAGTTCAGTATGTTATATTCTGGGACAATCAGGTCTTGAGGAAACAGTATTAGCTTAAGAATACAAGTAATATCAGGTCAACCCACTATAAGAGAAGTCAGAAACTAAAATCAACATAGATATCCCTCAACAACTGAAGAATGCAAACAGAAAACATGGGTCATTTACACCACAAAATTCCACTCAGCTATTACATACAAGGACATCATGGAATTTTCAGACAAATTCATACAACTAGAAATGTCATTCTGAGTGAAGTAACTCAGACCCAAATGTACATGGATGCATGGAATCTATTCACTTATAAGTGGATATTAGCCATAATGTGAAGAATTTTATTTATTTATTTATTTATTTGTTCATTTATGTATTTATTATTAATCATTTAATTCATTTACATCTAAAATGATATCCTACATTCCAGTTACCACCCAACAAAATCCTAATCCAAGATCTGCCCTTTCCCTCCTCATTTTAGCCGTTGTGAGAGACTTTTATCTCTCGCCCACCCTTTCCATCCCACTGCTCCACCATCTTTGCTGGATCATCAAACCTCCACAGGACCAAGGGTCTTCCCTCCCATTGATGTCAGACAAAGCTAATCTGTGCTACATATGTATCTGGAGCCATAGATCCCTCCCTGTACACTACTTGGTTGGGGGACTAGTCCCTGGCAGAACTGAGTGGTCTAGTCAGCTAACATTGTTCTTCCTATGTGGTCAGAACCCCTTTCTGCTTCTTCAGTCCTTCCAGCAGCTCTCTCACTGGGGTCTCTGAGCTCAGTCTAATGGTTTGCTCCAAGCATCCAGACCTGCATTGGTCAGTTGCTGGCAGAACCTCCCAAGAACAGCCACACCAGGTTCCTGTCAGCAAGCACTCTTGGCAACAGCACCAGCACCAGGAATTTGGTGTTTTAAATCAAATATTTGATGTAGGAAAACCCATTCACCTGTGGTGACACCATTCCCTAGATACGGGTTCTTGACCTGTACAAGAGCAAACAGAAATCAAAATAAGCACAAGCAATCTGATAAAACAGCAGGCATTTGTGTGTTCATTTTGCTGTTTTTTTTTTCTGTGTGTGACTAGAATCTTCAGGTTTCTTGTGCCTTTACTATAATCTAGAATTATAAGCTAAAAGGAATTCTTTCTCAACTAAGTTTTATTTTGCCCAGTTATTTTGTTACAGCAACAGAAATGAAACCAGGGCATACTCCTCATACTAGAGTTATCTTGGGTAACCAGACAATAAACATATGTGAAGGACTTTCCTTTAGAGAACATGCAGGCAGTGCCGGGAACTGTCTTGTTAGCTCAGAGCCCTGCTATGCTTAGCAGAAAGTGAGAAGGTGAAACCAGGTACTGGGGACCTGTGCAAGAGATAAGAGTAATCAAATATTGCTGAGACTGAGGAAAATATAAGAGGACCATGAATACTGATGAAGAAAGGGCAAAGTGACTTCTCCAATCTCTGCTCTGTACCCAGAAAAATTTAAATTGAGGCATAGAGATATTTATCATGGGACCTGTTTAAAGGTCCAATTAGCATTTACTATACACCAAGATTGCTTATGCCAAGAAATGTTCATAGGAAAGAACTGTAAACGTTGACCAGGAAAGGTCACATAATTCAATCAGGATGAAATGATTTGTGCTCAACAATTAACCTTGGTGATGGGAAGAAATGGTTTTGATTGCCTTTAAAAGGAATCAGTTTTAAAAAAATGTTAATCCTTTCAGTCAGTTGTTTTTATGAATATGAACAGGTTGGATAAATGAAACCTCTAAGTAACTCAGACAGCAAGCTCACAAAGCCCAAAGCTGCTTTAATGGAATCAGAGCTCTAATGTATGTTGACAGTCTCCTTGGAAATTAAGACAGTGATTATATCACAAAGAAGCAAAGTCTGTATTGAAATTTATTCACACAACTCTGACACCTCTGTCAGAGTCCCTAGCTCTTGCTCTGAATAATTTGTTTGGCTGTGTTACTAAAATGTGTCACTTGAAAAATCTAATTTGTGATTTGCATTTTATCATTCTTTGCCAAAAGTGGTGTTCAATGTAGGAAGAAAGAGAGAGTTGAAGGGAAACTACAACAGAAGGTGTCAGCAGTTTGCTTTGATGGTGTGAGTCTCAGGGTAACTTGGGAGTCACAAAGAAGCAATTTTACCATAATGTCTGTCAAAACTCTGGAAAGTATCCTTTTTTGTGTGAACAATTTATTACACTGGGTCATATTTCAAGAAACTCCTAAAACTGTGTCACTTCTACACTGGCTGTGTAAACTTTCTGCATTCATTGCTTTACATTTTGTTATTTTTCTGCTCTCTAGTGGTTGTAAAAATAGAAAGACTACATTAATGATTACAAACTGTAGTAGATTCAAATTGCACCAACTTACTATTGTCTATTGTAGAATAATGAATGTGTGGAGCACTGTGTAATATAGTCAGCAGCGTCTTCAGATATCACACTTCCCTTTGATTTACGAAAGACAATCATCCAAGTTTTCATTCTCAGTAACTGCTGGATCAAAAAGAAAAGAAGTTTCATAATACTCTGTAACAGGGGAAATATCAGTAGAGAACACTGAAAGTATTAGTGTACCATGAGATAATGAGAAATATTACAGGGTATATATTTTATATAGTAGATATTACTCTCTTTTATGTGTTCCTGGAGTCAAGGTGCCTACATGGCATGGTGCACATGTGGATTTCATTTCTTCAGGCTAGCTTGCCCATGAGCTCCCAGAGAGTCTGTCTAATCTACCACTTCACTGTGAGAACACTGAGATCACTGATGTATATTAGCATATCTCAGTTTTGCATGGGTATTAGGAACTTGAACTCAGAGTATCTTCCCACAATGCCATCTCCCTAAGTCTGATTGATGCACTTGAATTTGTTCATAATTAATCTGCTGTTGCTAGGAGATCACAAGGAAGGACTTTGGCAATAATGTCTGTCATATCTGTCTCACCTACTACATGACACTTGTCTAGTTATTTGACAACACTGTTGGCATATTTTGTATCAGACCCAAGAACCTTTTCTGGAGTGTATATTTTTCTGTGTTTATTCTAGAGGCCAGTGCAATTTACCCTATCCAAGTTGAGGTCTCTGAACCCAACCCTGAGGGTACACATCCTTTGGATTCAGGCTTTACTTTATTATATGAAGCTTTGACTGTGCATAGGCTTACCAAAACATTGTGTTTTGTCCTTCACATTTCTTTCTGTGTATGAAAAAAAAATTCTCAGCTTTATACTGTTAGCAGTTCCAGTTTTTCATATGTTTGCTCAGAGTACAATGTAGTTGTATAGCTTTACGTACTATAAGTTGTATTTGAGCCATAATTTATACATTTATAAAACCTGATTGTTAGTGCCATTTTGTGTTTTCTCTAAGTATTTAATAAAACAAGAATAAAGATCATAAAAACTGGAGAGACATAAATAATGTATTGTCACTCTTAACTTTTAACCACAGGTCCTGGCAAAGTGGATTAGATCCCTGTGGAAGCAATGACCTTATTTTGAAGCTACTCTGACTCAGTAGAAGTGAGAAGATAGATACTGAACATGAAGAATATTTGCAAGATATAGGGGACCAACATCACATGAGTTTTTTCTATCATCTTTATGATATTCCTCTGGCACCTTCAGGTCCCATTTAATAGAAAAGGAAACCAAGACACAGAAAGGCAAACTTGACCAGGCGTATTTCCATAGAGATGAGAATACAGTCGTCTGTTTGACCTTTGTTTTTACCCTTAATGCCTTGCCTCTGCTGAGAAGAATGTGTTCCGTATGTTTGTCTATGTTCTGCTTTTTTTTATTTGCTATACATTTAAGAACATTAAGAGGTATTTAATGAGGTGTCTTGTTTTTTAATTCATATCAAATGTTAGGAAGATAAAGTCTTTTAAGAATTCAGTTCACTGCACAAATGAATAATTGTACAACTGAAGCAAAAGTATCCTCAGATAACACACAGTAAGTTTGAAGCTGAGAGTGTTAAGAAGAATTGGGGTCAAAAACTTAAGAGAATGTTTAATTCATGGTGCTGTGTATAAGTGTGGTGCCTATATCTACGATCTATGTCTCCCTCTCTGTCTCTGTCTCTGTCTCTGTCTCTGTCTTTGTCTCCATCTCCGTCTCCCTCTCCCTGTCTTTCCCCCTCTCCCTCCCCCTCCCCCTCTTTCTCTTAGTGTGTGTGTTTGTGTGTGTGTGTGAGTTTGCATGCATGATCACGTGTATGTATGATCTAATGTGAATTCTTGTAATAAACCAACTAATTGTTTCTTAATGAAGGCCACATAAGCATACATATAACTAAAATACATAACATAAACTTTTCAGAATAATGATAGAATTAGATAATATGTATTGCATCAGCTAAGAAGAAAAAGAGGTCTCCTTGGAATCATAGATGTTGACCAGAAAGGATGGAGACATACACAAATCCCCACTACTCTATGGATACTGCTCACAACATCTAGTTGTTAATTTATCTTAATTTCCTCATTACTAAAAGACTCATGCTTGAGAAAGGATGTGACAGAGACTTATGTGTCTTGTCTCAGTTTATCTCAGTTATCTACATAATTGAGAACTGTTTAATAAAGAAATCAGTACTTAAAATGTATATGAAGAATAATTTGTTTAAATATGTTTAACTAGCAATTACAATATAAACATTTATAAAGATCACACATTATAGTATAATTTTCTTTTACTATACTAGAGTTTAATACTATTTGAACATACTGTTCTAAGCAGCATAAAAGCATTCTATGGTCATGTGACTACCACTTAATTTGGATTTATATTAGCATTAATTATTGACATTTATATTAACGATAAGGAACACATAAACATTCATTTATACACAAATGCACATTTGTATAACACTTATTGACATTTGAAATCTTATGCTAGAACTATTAACAAAAGACTGAGCCCTACTGCTAGCTTTCATACTGAGGCTCTGTGCTTCATAGGGAAGAAAGTTTTATGTTTCTCAGAAGGGCAATGGCATTCTCTTTCTTTAGTGGAACGTGAAATGCTGAATTTTACTAAGTAGGTATTTGAAATTTCCATATATACATAATATGCCAGAGCTGCATACATGTTGCTGTTACAGCTTCAGTGTCAATATAGAATCAAACCTGGGATGTGTTTGTCAACAGTCACTTTATCATCCCTTATCCTCCACACAGATAGAGCAGCAAAACCACAATAGCAATGGAAAGCCTTGGTGGAGACCATCTGTATTCAATAATTTAATGCCTATTTGCCGTTGTCTTTTGAATAATTAGTTGAGAGCATCTTTGAAGTCAATGGGTAACAAAATCACATGTCTATTTGGCCCTTGGTTGATGCTGTGGTTTGAATGCAAAATATCCCACCATAAGCTTTTGCAATTGAAAACTTGGTTCCCAACTGTTTGGGAAGTTGTGAAACCTTTTGTAGATAAAGCCTCATTGGAGGAAGTGGTTCACTTACTAGAGGTCAATTTGGAATCTCCATAGTTTTGTCTCACTTCCTGGTCACTCTCTGCTTCCAGACTGTGTACTCAGTATCATCAGGTCTCTGTTTCTTCTGCCATGCCTTCCCAAACATGATGGACTGATGAACAATATGCTTTCCAACTCTGCATGAAAATAAATTGTTTCTACCTCAAGTTGCTTTTCTTTTTTTGTCAAAAATGTAACTAAAGTAACTAATACTGTTGATATATGTAATTTCTTTAGCTTCTAGCAATAATTGAGCCTCACATTTACACTTTTTATTGTAGGGAATGTGCTCCACTGTTTGTACAGCTTGCACGGTTCATGTTGGTATCAGAAGATGTTGAAGCTATTTATTAAGGAAGTGTCCTTCTAAATCAAAGGGGATTGACTGTTAATATAGGAATGAGCATGGACAAGATCATTCAAAATATGTTACCCTTGTACTTCAAAAATCATCTTTAAACACACTTTTTTGGTGTTTATAACTTTGAAAATTCTATGGCATTGATAGAAGAGAGCAAAAATAATTATAGGGAATCAGAATGGTTCATCAAACTAAACAAATGATAAAAGAGAATATAATACAGAATAATCATTTTTAGTTTTTTTGTGTGTATACATGAGAGTAGTGTATGGGTGTATGAGAGTAGTGAGAGTAGTCTTTGGGTGTATTATATGTGCAAGTATACATGCTACAAAACATATGTTAAGTGAGAATCTTTAGTACTCAGCTGTCTCATTCTCCCTTGCAATATCTGGGAATGAAACTCAGGTGTTGAAGGCAGAGAATTTGTTTCTATGACAGTGAATCATCTCACCATCCCTGCATGTTATTTTTTTGAGATAGAACTTATACCCTGACAAGCAAATTTAGTTAGGATCCTGACTAATATAATTCAGGGTTGCTTCTACCAGCTCCCTAGTGTTATGATTGCACTTTTGCTCTTCTGTGCTTGGCTCTTTACATGAGTTTGAGAAATTGGTCTCAGATTTTCATACTTGTATGATGATCATTTTCCTGACCAAGCTACTTACTGTCCCCCAGAACTATTTACCTTGAGACTGAGATACTATCTTTAGCCAAGGATCTAGAAGCATCATGATCTTGGAGTCCTACATATTCTGGGAAGACTTGTTGCTTTTGAGAATGTTGTTGTCTAGGAATTAGAGTTGCTTTTCTTTCTGCACCTTTAATAGATGAGGGACTTGATTAAATCATCCACAATCTTTATTAGGTAGGATATACTTTCTGATAGCTTCATAACATCTTGTCACTGGGAACATAAGGGGTCCTATGTTAAGTAAAGACTGTTCCTCTGGTTGGTGTATCTGAAATACTCTATGTGATAATCTTTGCATGAAAAATAACTTTAATACAGATAAAGAAAAAAGTGAACATTATTTAAACCTCCATTTATATTTCATTTTCTGAAATGTCCAGGAGTATGATGGTCAGCTAAGATTACAAAACAGAAGAAGAACAAGCTGCCCGGATGTCGTTTTACTATGCAAGAGCATATGTGTCAGGGTCTGAGGCAGGGATAGGTAGTACTGAAAAACACTAAATTCTCTAGAGGTATTTTTAATGAGAGAGACACTGGATTCAGGCCAAGTGCCATTTGTGGTATAGTTACCCCTATGAACAGTAGGGTAGGGTGCTACCTTGGAGTAAAGGATGTGCATGAATGCCTTATTTTTCCAATATGGTTCAGCATGGAGTTGTTAATCCATCCCCATCTATTGTCACAATAAGAATACCATGACAGCTGTCTATAGATCTGCCAGGTAGTGGACTGTGAAAGGAAGCCTGGGAAGGTCAAGCTAAAGGCTAGAAGACCAGGAGATCCAGAAAGGATGGTTGCAGCTTTGCCTGCTCCCAGAACCATGCCCCTATAATGTAGCCATAGACCTCCGTAGATTTATGGCCATCACTCATGTAAGGGCAATGCCCAAGCCCTTCCACTTGTATATAAGGCATCCCTAACATCTCAGACAAAGACAAAAGGAATGGAGGTGTGACCACAATCAAGTAGTCTCAAAATAGAGTTCTCCATGGTAATGAGGTACCTAGAGGCCCAGAGGGCATTGGCAATAAGCTTCCATCACAGACATTACTCCATGAAAAGTATTTAATCCCAGGCCCACCTTAAGAAGTGGGGTAGGGTTTTATTCATCCATTTTCCACCATGACAATAAACTATTTAGAACCAAGGACAATTTCTTTTCATTGAGACCTGACATGAGGTGTCATGGAGAAGACTTACACCTACAGAGACACAACCTAGTCTTCCATAGAAAGCTTCTCTGTGGTCCCAGCCAAAACTGCCACCAAGCCAGCTGCATGAAACAAGCTGGATCTCCCCCTTACCACTGGCCCTGGACTAGATGCTATCCTCAGGCCCCAGTCTATGACTCACTTCTCTGCTCTTCAGAAACTCCCAGTGGTGCTTGGATGTCTAAGAGTCTGAGAACTACCTCAGTCTCAGACTCACCACAGGCCCTACTACCCCTGAACCAGTTCTAGATTTCCCAAGTTTCAAACTGCAAGAACTAGCTCCAGCTTTCCCAAATCTCAGACTGTCCTTTCCCCCCACCCTCTATCAGTGCCACAGCACTTTCCTACAGCCCAGCACCTATCCTGGATGTGTGGGTTAAACACAAACACCCTACATTCTGCCTCACCAAGCAGCCATACCCAGTGGCAGAATGGATGCAGGCCTACAGCCCTACACACATTCTTCATAATTTTACATCTTGATAAATCTACTGTACATGATAAATGAACTCAACATTCCACACTTAGCTCAACCAAAGTGTGACAGTAGTTTTTCCTTGGCTGCCTTCAGTATAAGCTTAGTCATATTGTTTAGAATAGCAGAACTATGCTGTCAATCATCCCTGGATTTACAGATTCTACTTAATCAGTATTACTTTTATACCGTCTCTAAGTTGAATCATATTAATATATAGCAGTGCCACTCAAGATAAATAAGATGTATTTTTTCCTGAAGTTCTTTCATTGTTCCTTACTATGCCAAAACCAGACAAAAGAGGCAGAAAGACATGGGGAAGGTGTTATATGATAAAACTTTTCATGGGGAAATGCAGCACATGTCTACTCACTCAAGATAGGAAATAAAGTGAGCAGTATCATCACAGGGCCTCCAAGGTCTCAGCACAAAGATTTATTTACTCCCAGCTGTGTCTATTCTGGTTGACCAGAAACCCACAAAGGTCTGGTCATATTTATTTCCTCACTGCTGGGATTTGTAGAGTATACTATTATATCCAACATGATTTATGTTCTGGTAATAGAATTTAGACCTTCATGCTTACAAGGTAAGCAATCTAGAAGCATAGCTATTTCCTCAACCTGTAGTAGTATTATCTCATCTTATTCTAGATCATATATATATATCGTGTACCTCAGCTGAGAAGTAGAAATGTTATTATACTTTATAGGGCTTTTTATAGGGATAAGGCAATAATGCAATAAAGCATAAACAAAAAGTAGACACTTTCAAAAAGATATTTACCACCTGCAATCAGAAATAGCTATGCTCAACTTTTCCTCAGAACTGATATGAGATATCATAATATACATTCTTTACTGAAGAAATATAAAAGGAATATGTTCTTCTTCTTTACATTCTTGAAAGAGAAGAAGTTTCCACCCATGGTAATTATTGAAATTCTGTTCTTCTACAGTCATGGTACCCATGTGTTATCTTGAGAATTGTAGAGAGTGAATTTGAAGTAAGGATCTACCTTAAACAAGAAACGTTTGTAAACATGGGTATAATTGAAACAATTTTTTAAAACAATGGTTCTGATCTTTAGTAAGACTGAAATACTTTATTACTTTTAGTTATGATGGCCTCCAACCATAAAATTTTCACTGCTAATTCATAACTGTAATTCTACTATCATTATGCATCATAATGTAAATATCTGATATATAGGATTTCTGATAAATGACCTCTGTGAAAGGATTATTTGAACCCTAGAAACTGTCATGCTAATTTTAAACATGCAAATTTTATCATTGTGAGTTGATTTTCTTCTTTTGAGGAGTGTCATCCACCTGCTGATTTTATAACACCATATTGTTACCTAAGGAGTTAACACATTTACTCAACACACTTTGTAAAAACATAGTTGTCTTAGCTCTGTTCCCTATTTCTGAGCTAAATACCTTGAAAAGCATTTTAAAGTAGAACGATGTTAATTATTTCACCTCACAATCTCAGGTTACAATCCACTATTTCTGTGCAATCAAGTTGGCAGAAAGTTGAGGTTAGTTACATCACATTCACAGTAAAGAGCAGAGAGCAATGAATACATGCCCACATGCTAGCGCTCAACTTAGTTTTATGACTCCTGTCAATATAGGATACAATGCTAAGGCAGTGGTGCCACTCAGAGTAGATACATCTTCCCAGTACTCAACATCATTCTTCCATAGTCCACCCTAATATAAAAAATCACTTGATGTTCTCTTCATAGACGATTACTTGCTTTCATGTTGGCAATTAAAATTATCACAGCTGTTGAGTGAATTACTGTTTTGGATCAAAGATAATCCTCATATATGCCTAATATTGTTTGTCAAAGTCAGAGAAAAGTAGCACTTGCCTCAGAAGCATTTCAAGTACTTAATAAAAACACATTTGTTTCCCTGATGTCATATGCACTGAATAAAGATTTCTGGGAATAAAATTTCCAATCTATCAAGTGTTGATGGCTCCTGAGGTAAGCTATTGGCTAAAGTGAATCTGTCAGAGAAATAAAGTCAGAAGAGAGGGAATTTGTTAGGGAAATAACAGTCTTTATCATGCACAAGCAGTCATAGAAAAAGTATGACACATAAAGGAAGCATCAAGAGCCTTTTCAAGAAGGGATTTGTCACAAGCAAGTCTGGGGCCTTTAATTTCTCATGTACTTCACCCCTCAATGAGAACCAGTTGTCACTGCTGGGAGGCTATTTTGGTTCTTGTTGTTCATGCCTGCTTACTTATTTGTTAAGAAATTTTCATGATGGAAAAGCATTGAGAATGGCTATTTATGTTATGTATAATGCCATTTCTTTGAATTTAATCAATTCAACTATATTTTAGTGTGTGTATGTATGTGTGCATGTGTGTATCAGGGAGCAACTTTTTAAAAATATTTTTTATTTATTTACATTTCAGATGATATCCCCTTTCCACATTTCTCCTTCCTAGAAACCCCCTATTCCCATCCCCATCCTCCTTTTTTCTTTTATACCATTTTAATTACCTGCATTTATTAAGGTCAGTTCTAGATTGACTTTTGAGGACTCTGTTCTTTCCTTCAAACATGTGGTTCCTGAGGATAGAACACAGGCCATAAAGCGTGTCAGCAAACATGTTTACCTACTGAAGAATCATTTGCTAGCCCAGGTCTGGAGGTTTTGATTAATCTTCCAAATGTCACCATATTTTTCTTTATACCCAGAATGATATTTCTCATTATTTTTTGAACCTTTTGTTTACTCACTCTATGCAAAGACTGAAGGATCATGATTTCAGTTCAATCATGGTATTACTTTATGTGTACATGTATGTGTGTATGCTGGTGCACTTGTCTATCCACAATTGCCAGTACATATATTGGTTTGCGTGTAGACGTCAGAAGTGAACTGCAGCTTTTTTCCTAAAGGCACTGCACACCTAGATGTTATGAGACAAGGCTTGTTGTTGGCCAGTAGCTTGACAAAAGGGCCAGGCTGCCTGCCAGTGAACCGAGTGATCTGCTTGTCTCTCCCCTTCAAGTACTGGGCTCATAGGCACTTATCACAACCCTTACCTTTCTCAGGAGCATCTGGTGATCAAAACCACCCAGAGATCTACCTTCCTAGCCTAAAACCCATTAGGTCAAAACGTATCTTTGAACAACATTTTAGCTTTATCTAATGATGAACTGTTTTCATAATCTATGACAACACATCACCTTCTCGATAGACAAACGTGTATTTTTTTTCCTAAGAAGAACTATGCTCACAGATCTTCTAAACCCCACGTCTGTTTCTTAAAAACATACTCCTGACTTTGAGGAACTCTAGGCCTTCCCTCTCCACTGCAGGGACTCCTACATCATTTGAGTTATGTAAATAAATAGAAATCTTTCAGTAAGACTGGCTAGCAATGGGTGATCTTAGCAGCAAATTAGGAAATGTTCAAGACTGAAAGAGTTTTTTCATTGTTTATCTATAGTTGGCATTGTTTTCTTATGATCTTATACATATGTCACCTTATACAAAAACCCAAGACATCACCTTGGGTTCTGGCTCCTATTTGTTCTACTTTGCTCTTCTGTTGATATCCTAAACTACTGACCAAATAAACTTGGAGCAGTAAAGGGATTATTTGGTTTGAAGGTTTTCATTATTATGGATAGTCAAATCAGGAGCTCAAGGCAGGAACTTGGAAACAGGAACAGAGGCAGAATCTATAGAGAAATTATACTTTCTGGTTTATTCCCTTACTTGGTACCTGTCTTTTTTATATAGCCCAGACACAACTGTCCAAGAACAACACTGCTCATAATGAGAGGGGCACTCTTTCATGAAAATTCCCCCCATGAATCTGCTCATAGGCAGAATTAATGAAGGCCTAACCTCTCAAGGATGTCAAGTTAACAACCAAGGTTAGCCATCAAAGGCACATCATTCTAATATCTCTGTATCCACTTTGTCCCTGAATTGTTCCCTTTAACACAAAACCCTGCTCTTTAAGTCACCAACAACTCTAATGCAAACCCTGTATCCCTATTTGGGATCTCACTCCCCTTTTAATCCTCTCTATTATACACAATGCTTTTTCTAAATCATGTCTTTAGTTACTGTCCCTGTCTGCCTCTCTTTGATTAGATACTCCCCGGAGTCTTTACACATCTGAGGGTTAGCAAGAAGGCTCAATTTGGCTAAATTATAGTTCTAAGGTAGGCTGCCACATGTTGGTCAAAGTGTCTCTGAGATATTGTTTAGTTTAGGTGTGTAAGCAATTGATTTTGCTTACTTACTTTTAATTTTTAATTATATGTACATGGGTGTTCTACCTCCATGTACTTATAGTATATACCATGTAAATAGAACTCCTAAGGAAACTAGAGTAGGGCATTGTATCAGTTATGAGCAACTACATGAGCACTGAGAATTAAACCATGGTCCTCTAAGAAAGCAACCAGTACTCATTCCCTCTGCACCATCTCTCTAACCCTGTAATCAGCTGATTTTTAAGTAAAAGAGACAATGCACAGTAGTCTGGAAGAGATGATCCAAAAGCACAACTGAGATTTCCTGATGACAAAGCCAGTCTATATTGCACAACATCTTCAGCTCTGGCAGTTCCAAACCCATCAGCAGATGGTCTACTCTGTGAAATATAGTCTCACTTCTCCTGATGTATGTCTAAGAACTCTGGTCTCTGTTTCTCTGGGGGCATCTTACATTGTGTAAAATTCTTGATAGAAATTATTTTCTTGGAGAATTGCAAGTGGCTGCCACATAGCCAAATATCTTCCCCTGTCATTATCTCAAACCACTGTTTGACTTATATTTAAAAAGGATCTTTGGGGCTGGAGAGATGCCTTAGTAAATAAAATCATTTTTTATGACCATGGTGATCTAATGTGATCCTCCTGAACAGTTGTTTAAAGAAAAACTGTTGGACCTGGCATCATGTACCTGTGATCCCAGTGCAGAAGATGCAGATATAGGAGAGTCTCTGACTCTTGAAGCGCAATTATTCTGGCCAAATTGGATGTCTGCAGGTTTAGTGATAGGCATTGTCTTAAAAATTAAGGAGAATATTTGTAGAATAAACCTAATAACAATGTCTTTCTCTACTCTTTCAAAATTAGATACAACTATGTATGTATATGCAAGCCTATGCATGCATGCACACACACACGCACACACACACACACACACACACACACACGAGGGAAAGAGACAGAGACAGAGAAAGAAATACAGAGTCAGAGAGGAAGGTAAAGAGTCTTTCAGCTCTATGTACTCTTCTGAAATATTAGCATCCATTAAATAAATTAAGAACATCCTGAGTTTGAAGTTGAAACCATCTTGGGCTGTAGAATGAAATACTGAGAAACAAAATCAGAAGATAGCATTTCACAGTACCATCCTAAATCACTAGTACCCCCTCTAGGATGTTCTCTGAGTTTTGGGGTAGGGGAGATTTGCCTTGTATACATGTGCATCATTAACTGGACTCTATTGATTTCTGAGAATAGGAGAGTAGGAGAGTTGATAGGCTGAGGGGACAGGAGAAGTTGAAGAGGAAATGATGAATCTATGAAATTTTCAAGATAAATAAGAATGTTATTCAAGAAAAGCAAACCCATCTTTTATACCCTTTTTTGCCGTTTTCTCAGTATTTAGCTTCAAGTTTTTAGCTTTTCTGTCTATAGCTGATGACTACTACACACACAGAGTCCTGTAGCTGTGAAAATCCCCTACATATTTATCACTTTTACACCTCTGTCAGTAAGACTGGCCTATGAAAACATTAATACAGAGTTGCTAACATGTTGCTTCCACAAGAAAATGTGCTTAATGTCTCCAGTTTAATATAGACAAATTAAAGTGAAATAATAAGTAGCACATGAACAGACAGACAGTAGTAGGATAAATAAATATATTCATAGCAAAACATCATTTGATTGGGCACAAGGAACATTTACCCGAAATTGACTGGTGAAGCCTTATTGAGACTGGAGTCTCTAATAGAGAGTGCCACTAGCACAGTCAACTGTTCTCTTTGGTTAGATTTCTAAACAGAAAATAACAACAGATGGAGAGAGTATCATATATCTATCTTTTTATCCATCATACATTTCTCTAATATATATCATATTGTATCTAATATTTATCTATCTTCAATTACTTATCATTTACCCATCTGTTTTAATTGATGTTGCTTAATAATTTATAAGTAAATTTCATTAAAAACTACCTTACCAAGTTATAAGCTCCATATTTTCAAGACACTTATGCTCATAGATCCTTGGTATTCTTCATAGATAAGGCCAATTTCAGTCAATAGTATTTGACCTTTTAATGGACGGTGTCTCTAAAGTAACAACAAATCCATAAGCTGCTGAGGCAAAGTGGGGTCTGAACAAAGTTTGCTCTCACCCTCTTTTATGATCCTCCACTTATATCTAGTCATATTTAATCATGTGTCATAAAACATCTCCTTGGAAGAAAAAAATCACAATCTTCTACCACCCATAACCCATCTATCTCTGCTTTCCCTGTGCTATGATTACAGGGATGTCCAGCCATGCCTGTCTTTTTATAGAGAATCTTAGGACTGAACTCAGTTCCAAAGACTTGAACAATCTTCACAGCCTCTTTGAAAGCTTTGTAAAGTCACATATGAACATACTTAACACATGGCCTGGACTTAAAATACCAAAGACCACAGCTTGACTTTACCACCAACTCCTCCTGTAACCTTAGGTAATCTTAGGTCTTCTGTAAACATGCAAATAATATTTGGGCTTGCTTTATGCCTACAACTCCTTGAAGAAGTGTTTGGCATGTGATTATCCCTCAAAAAAATCTCTATTCCTCATATATTTAGATCACACATGACCCATTCTTTCTTCCTCTCTATTCAGTTATGCATTTTGTTTGTACTTTAGATGAAGGTTGTTGGTATTTTACATTATTGGTCCTAAAGGATTTTGACACCTTCAATCAGACCATCTGGAGACTATAAGCTACATTCAATTTTCTCTGGGGTTTCTATTTGAATTTCTTTATGTGTGGAAAGCTAATTAATTTTTCCAGGATTATCAATTCTGGTAAAGCATAATAAACTGCCTGGATCCCCAGATTCATTAAGAATTACAAGCCTCTTTTTATACCACATGTTTCTTCCTCCAAACAAGAATTTGCTCCTATCTAATTAATTACTGCCAAGTGCTATCATCAAAAATTTATCACGTTCTGAGCCAAAGTCATATTCTCTTTCCCAAAATAAATTTCTCATCATCATCTCTGATTCAGCTGCCTTCTTTGCTACTGTTCTCATCATCCAGAATCATTTGTCACAGCAGCAGAAGTTACAAAGTTGTAAATTTCATTTTTTGAGCTCTAAGGTCAGTATAGTCCATCATAAGAATGTTGCAAGACCTTACGCACAGCCAGGTCAACCTTAGAGGTGTGGAGGACAGAATGACAGTGGCCAGCTCTCAAACTTGGAAACCTCAGATCCCACTTTGTAAATCTGACAGCTAGTAGCCAAAGATGGACAGTCTTCATCTGATCATTGTAATTGCTTCTCATAGGAGATGAGAAAACAGGAGTCCAGAAGTATCACATCATTAAACCAATGTATGAGTTTTACCCTTGAAGACTACTGAAAGAACTGTGGAACTAAATATGCATATCTATAGATAACAGAAATATGATGCAGAGAAACCACAAAACTTCTGTCTTAACCCTTGATTTCTTTAAGATATTTCTAATTGACTGAAAATCTGAATACAGCTCAGTCATTGATATATGTTAGTTCATTGTCCTTCACTGCTGTCCTTCAACTATGGAGGTGCTATAGAGGTGCAGGAGACAACCCTTGCCTGGTAGGAATATAGTTTGTCCAAAGCTGCAAGTAGGTATAAAGAAATGTCCATGACTTGGGGAAAGTAACAGTGTTTCCCTGCAACTTGACTTTCATCCTTAGCTCCCGTGTTTAGAAAAATGGTTAGCAGGTTCATATAAACTTGTAATTCCAAAGTAGGAGAAGTAAAGTCATACAGACCCCTGGGGACTATGAGCCAGCCTATCTAGTAGCCATCTTCATGAATTCCAGTCTAGAGAGAGAGAGAGAGAAAGAGAGAGAGAGAGAGAGAGAGAGAGAGAGAGAGAGAGAGACCTTGTCTCAAAATCTCAAAGTGGATAGAATATGAGGATCAATACTCAAGGTTGTATCCTTTGACCTCCACATACACTATGCACATAGGTACCATTTCATGCACAAAAACATTTACACACAATAACACATAAACAGAGGCATAAAAAAGCATACACATACATATAAAATAAAAAAGTAAAACCAAACACTCTTTACAATTGTGGTTTGAAGGAAATAAGTCCATGTAAGTAAAGCTGGGGAAAGTGAGGAATGTCCACCGTAGCCAGTATATCTTGAACAGTAAATACCTCAGGGATAGGCTGATTGTAGAGCTCTGAAGCTCTGCTTGCTTTATGATAACCATATAATTTCAAAGGTAACCTGCCCTCATAGCTGGACCAACCACTCTACAGTCAGTTTCCACACAGAGGCCAGGGTCTTGTCTGACAGCTTGTTTTATCTTCAATTCATTTGGAAGTGGTCACTTCAATGATTTATGTATTGACCCATTGGCTTAAACACTAAGCACCCAGACAGAGTCATGGAGAAGACTACAGATCAGAATGTATCCAAAACATGAAATCATAGAAGTATGTTTGTATATGTGTGTGTGTTCTATGTATAAATCATATGTGTGTGTATACATTTGAAGCCCAGGGGTAGACAGTTTATTTATATTGAAACAAGGTTTCTCACTAAACCTAGAATTCACAGAATTTACTAGATTGTTGGACAGCAAGTAGCCAGATTCTTCTGCCATCACCTTTACAACTCTGAAATTAAAGGCTTTATCATGTCACCTGGTTTTTTTTTATTTGTGTGGCTGTGAGTGTGTGTGTGTGTGTGTGTGTGTGTGTGTGTGTGCGGGTTTGTGTCTGTGTGTGTAGTGTAGTGTAGTATAAGTATGTGGTAGATGTACATGGGTGTACAAGCTTCCTTATGAGCGTGGAGGTCAGAGCAGAATATCAAGCATCCTGTTTCATCACTGTCTTGTTCCCCCAGAGAAACTGTCTCTTACTGAGCATGGCATTAGGCAGGTTTCTAGTAATCCTTCATGATCCTCCTATTTCTTGCATCCACAAGTTTGTAATAAGAGACATGTAAATGACTTCACTCACTTTTTGTTAGCATTCCTTCTCAGATCTACCTCATAGTTACCTGGCAAACTCCAGGTATGCCTGACTTACTATAAAAGGGGTCTGTTTGCTTCCTCCTCCTACTTCTTCTTCTCCTGCTCGAGCTTCTCTCTCTCTCTCTCTCTCTCTCTCTCTCTCTCTCTCTCTCTCTCTTTCTCTCTCTCTCCCTCTTACTCTCTTACCCTTCTCTCTTCATTCCCCTCCATACTCATTCTCCACATGTTCCTGGCCAGCCTCTCCTCACTCTCTGTCACTTTGCTTCTGTTTCTCTGTTTCATGCTTCTGTCTCTTTGGCTCTCTCTCTCTCTCTCTCTCTCTCTCTCTCTCTCTCTCTCTCTCTC
>NW_021620790.1:3095661-3146777 GCF_004785775.1 Grammomys surdaster | reverse complement strand
TCTCTCTCTCTCTCTCTCTCTCTCTCTCTCTCTCTCTCTCTCTCTCTGCCTTTTTCTATCTGTACTCCCTCAACTCTCCTCTCCATGCCCTAAATAAACTCTACTACACACTATATCCATCAGATGGCTGATACCTCTGTGGGAAGGGATGCCTCAGCATGGGTCCACACAGTCACCCTCTTCCACCTCATCATACCACACTTCTACCAAAAATATCCTAGTTCTTTCTTTCTTTTTATAAAACAACAGCTTTATGAACTTTTTAGTGTAGTTCCTGGAGTTTCAGAACATTTTGCTTGTGAAGCAAATATTGTTGTTCACTAAGTCATTCCTAGCCCTTCCCTTGGCTTTATAATGGAAATGAAAAGCTGATCTCAAGTCCTTATACTTTCAGAGGAAGCACTGTACAAAACCCACTGTCTTGCATGGCCCATGTCATTGTTTCCATAAACACAAAAACAAACAAACAAACAAACAAAACAAAACAACAACAAAAACATACCTACCACTGCAAAAGGGAAAACTAGCAGCTTTCTGCTCCAATCTCAAGACTCCTGTTTAAAAACAAAGTGAATGGCCTTCTTGAAGCATCTGGATGTTTCATCTGAGAAGAACACTGAGAATGGAGCAAACCAGAAACAAATCTAAAAGCTGTATGATGACATTTTCACAAGGGCTGCTTCCCTACTCTCTCCCTTTGCCACTGTCATCCCTTTCCTTTTGGTGACCTGTGAAAAAAATGTTGGAATGTTTCCCACCCCCATGAAACCTTTGTTCATGCCTAAACAAATGTTCACTTCTCAACTACCTATGTTGATCTTTTCATTTAGTCTTGTTTCCTAGTTTGCTCTACTCCATTCTTCTTGCCCTTGCACAGTTATTTACATCTTATTGTTTTACCCCAAAAGGTTATGTTGGAATAATGAATTTTAGGAAGCACATTAATGCTTCTTTCTTTATTACATACTGTCCTATCATGATGATTTATTTATGTCCACAATGCTATGTGTGATTCCTCAGAAGGCTTGACACATTATCTTCATAATAGTTGTCTCAGAGAGATAAGGGAACAGAATGAATTTAAAAATTCCCAATATGGAACTGAAAAGATGGTTTGATTGGTAATGTACTTGTATTGTATGCATGAGGACCCATGCTGTGTACCTAGAACCCACACTGGGAAAAAACTGGGCTAAAATAAGTTGAATGTGTTTACATGGGTTGTTGGGGAACAGAGAAATAAAAGTCTCTTTGGCATGCTAGCCTCCTGGCAGAGTAGACAGCTCCTACAAAGCAATAATTCAAGTTGTCTGTACCGCGGTGGGCTGGAAGAGGCAGCTGGATACCTGGTCAAGCACAGGCTTTGAATCTCAGAGAGAGTTCAGCCTTGCTCCTGGGCCCCGGGCTCCTTTCACATAGCTACAGCCCCTCCCACAGAGAGGTTTGTGGCCATCAGTCATGTAACACAGGTAGAGGGCATGACTACAGGACACAGAACCTCAAGACAGAACTCCATATTGATGAGATACCTAAGGCCAAAGGGCATAGCCAATTAAACATTCCTTCCCAGACCCTCTGCCTTGCAAAAGATATTTAACCTCAGGCCCACCGTGAGAATACTGGGTATAGCTGCATCCGTTTTCCGCTATGACAATAAATATCTTAAGACCATATCTTAAGACCATGGACTATCTCTGCAGCTCCCTGACTTGCCAGTTAGCATTGATTCTTCAGTAAAGTTCTTCGCTTATGAAAGAACTTCATGAGGTTATTCACTGATGTACATACACTTGCGCGCGCGCACGCGCGCGCGCGCACACACACACACACACACACACACACACACACACACAATAGAGTGAAAGTGATAGCAAATAAGCCAAATACATGCAGTGAATTTATGTATAAACCAAAGAATAGCTGTGTAAGCTATCTAACATGATTTTCCTCTGATCTTTGAAATTTGTGATCAGTCAAATTACATTATAAACTTTAAGTATATTCATAAATCTGTGCACAAAAATATGCAGAAACCCCTCATCAAATGAAGATAGTTTATCCTTTTTAGCAAGTTGAGTCTCAGAGTTTAATCCCTAGGAGATATAAACCAGGATTTGTTTTACACCCCTGGCCATGCACTCAGGATACGTAAGCAGGTAGAATAGAAGATCTACGATGTCCTCAGTTACAGAATAAATTTAAGGCCATCCTGGTCTACTGAAGACTCTGTTTCAGGGGTAAAAAAAAGAAATGAAAAAGATGGAAAAAAAGGAAAGAGGGAGTAAAGCAGGGAAGGAGAAGAGAGGCTAGGTAAGGGGAGAGATGGAGGATGAATAGAAAGATAATTGGGCAGGTGAGTGGAAGGATGGATGGATGAATGGATGGATAGATGGATGAACATGGATGAATGGATGAGTGAATATCTGGCTATTAGAGGACAGTGCACATATGCTTGGTTTAAGATTATAATCTGGAGTTTTGGCTTTCTTTTTGGTTTAAGTTTTGCTTTTAAGTTGTGATTGTTTTCCAATTTCTTTTACTTGTTAATGAAACAGAAATTACTAAAATTTTGTTAGAAGAGCTATCTTTATGCTTTGACAGTTTACTTTGAAAACTTCCTTTGTGCTGCTGGCTGATCTCATGTCATCAGAGTTGCTGATAAAACCTGGGTAAGTCACAGACTTGGTAAAAATTCAAGCTGAGTGTGGAAACCTTTGGGGGTTGTAGATTTCAAGCCAACGTCCTCAGATCTTGAAACCAATTATATGGTCTGAATATATGTATTTTCATATAATATACCATGAGAAAAGCTTCAAAATTTGGGTTGAAAATTGTGTTTACTCTGAATAGCTAAAGAGTCAAACTATGCAAAGTATGAACAGTTGTAATATACTGGGTCAATATTTTTTTCTATCATTGTTGACCTTCAAGTTTCTGATTTTGAGACACAAAAATCTCCTTTTCCCAGGCATACACCTGAGTTGTGCTCTAGCATATTTGGGTATTCAAGCTTGGACTGTTTTAGTCCAAAAAGCTCTTTTTTTTTAAGCTGCTTTGGTGACAAGCTTCCAAAAGCCATCAAACATACCAGAATTTTCCTCAAAAATGTTGTCTTTCTCAGAAAAATAAGTTTGACAGCTTGCTCACCAATTATTGGCCAGTAGAAGCTCAGGCCACTTTGGCATCTGGAAAGTCTCTGGAAATTAAGGTGGCTGGGCAGGAGTTACCTTGACCCAGAAGGTCAGGCAGGGAGCATGTACTACCTACCCTTACTGGTGGACCATCAGCACTATAATTAGCCTGTTCACCATAGTCTGGAAAAATTTACCAATGCATCATTACTGAAATAAATTACAGATTGCATTGAATACAGTTTACAGTAATGAGATAGTAAAAATCAATTTTGAGAAACAGAGAAATATTCACTCCAGTGACTTCCTAGCAATTATCAGGGCACTGGCATTGTGGGTGAAGTAAGGAACTCTCAGGAATCTCCACCACATAGCCTGGTACACATAACAGAAAAAAGCAAAGGTATTCAAATGATCCTTGGAATTCCACAAACATTAAAGTATCCTAGGGGACTCATTAACGTACCATGTGTGGATCCATGCTATGAGAAATATTGACCCTTACTTCATAAAAGCACTGGAAACTCAATGTAAAAGAAGTGGAACCAACTATCATATGACTTTGCAATACTTACTGTTTGCTCAGAATGACAGGCACACTGACCAAGAACAGAAAGCAGTTAAAAGAAACAGAACCCAAGACCTTCCCTCCCTTCCCTTCTTTCCCTCTGTTTCTTTGTCATTGGCTGGATTGTCAGAAGTGTACCATCTTATACATGATCTATGTCTTCTTTTCCCTTCTTTCACTTATGTTAAACTTTTTATTAACAATACTGTACAAGAGTCCATTTCCATGTTTTACATCCTGCTTATGTTAGAGATTATAAGGCTTTAGATTGCTAGGCAATCTTGACTGTTAATAACTTTCTACTTTAAACTTCCATTTTGAGTAGCCCGGGTAGCCAAGCTAATAGAGCTTGGGTGGGGGATGCTAGCTTATGGAGTCCCAATATTTTCTGTCTGTCTGTATCTGGACCTAAGAGGCCTCAAGTTATTTTTACTTTAAAAATGAGACAACAGATTTTGTTTCTTAAACATGCTAGGGTTTCTGTAAAAATGAGATCTTAGACCCTGTACTTCTGATCTGCATTTCTGCCATAGAATACTGCTGTTCTGAGAATGGGGCTAGGACTAGGTGACCTTTAAAGATCCAAAATTTGATTTTGTGTGTTCTGTCTTCCTGGTATCTCTCTACTGGCAATGTCCTTGACTTCCAGAAACACTTCTCTTGGTTTAATATACTTTCTGCCTTACCTTGGAGAGAATAGGGAACCCCTCCTCAGCTCTGCCAGGTACAGAGAGTTGGTCGGCTTCTGCTGGGTGGAAAGCTCTGTCTGTATTATCCTTCTTAGAGTTTAGAACAGAAAAGTTTCTAAAATACTAGATTGTGTACAGAAAAGCCATGGAGATGGAAAGATTTCTCCACCATACACACACACACACACACACACACACACACACATGCACAAACACATACCATGCATACACATCCAAGAACCAAAACAAAAAAGGAAAAAAATCAAATACTATAAACCAAGAATATCTGATAGTACTTAGTATAAATCAGCTGGAAGAAAGAGCTCTGGTACAAAACCAGTATGCATCATGAGAGTAAAACTAAAAAAACGTACCAAGACTATCATCTTGATGATTGGAACAGACCACACCTCCAACAGCAAATCTTAAAGCAGATCATGTGGAGTATACAAACTCAGGAGAAACAGTCCTTTATAAAGAACAAAGGGTCACAATCCTCAGGATCAATTGTCATCAAGCCTCTGACTTTACCAGCTTCTTGGTCATCTCCTACTCTATGAAGTGCTTCCTTTATAAACTGTCTGTATGTCTAGCACGCCACCTGTTACCAGTCCAAGCATTTGTACCTGGGCATGAGAAGATGGAAATCACCATATGTCCTCTTCATATTCCAGTCTATGCCTATAGCAAAGGTATCACAAATCCACTCTAAAAGCTTCACAAGTATGTTTTTGCTCAGGCTCTTTCATTATAAGCTACTCACCTTGGACATTGTGTGCAGGAAGAAATGCAGAAGATTGGAGTCTGGTAAACCTATATATGAATATACCTCATAAAAATGTTTAGATCTTGACTTCTTGATTTTGACTGTTTGGCTGTCATACTAAGAGAACTCAGGGACAATATGGTAAATAAAATAAGACTCTTATATACTGATAAATACTATGCATGGAATTTGGCCAACCTGATGTCAAGAAAATCAAGTGCAAAAAACTGGGACTTACCCAGCTAAGTTTATCCAGACTGGATGGAGCTCCCAGAGACCAAGCCACTAACTGGGATCATATATGGGCCAGTCTGATACCCCTATCACAAACAGAGTAGAGGTCTTCCTGGTCAGGCCTCAGTGGGAGAAAATGGGCTTAATCAAGAGATTTGAGGCCCTAAGGAATGAAGAGATCTGGTGAGGTGCACCCTCTCAGTGACAAGGGGGAATAGGAATGGGATGAGGTGCTGTAGGAGGGAGACTGACAGGGGCAATGATTGGAATGTAAATAAAATAAACAATGAAGAAAAAAGAAAAGAAGTGGGATATAAAGGCTGTAGTAGGGTAGAGGATATGGAGAATAAAGCATATAACTAAGTTGAAGTTGGATTAAATGAAGTGATGGTGTTCTGTATATGATGACAGTTGAAAGGAAAAATAAAAATTATAATTTTCAATTCTCATGTTATCTTTACCTGGGAAGATGTGAACAAATGTCTAAGCACCCGAAATAATGCATAGAAGACAGACCAAAGTAAGGATACTACCAAAGCCTAATTTGACAAAAATAAACTTATTATGCTTACTTACACAGCATTGGTAAAGGATTAATTAAAGGAACATCAATGATAGTACAATAGATGCTCTACTGTACAGTCCCACCTATTGTGGATGACGACCTGTTGGAAGCTTTACAGAGTTGCCCTACCTTAACCTTCCACATCCTGTGTGCCGGAATCTCACAAGGTAACTTCCAGCTGGGGAAAGCCGAAAGGAATAATGGATTGACTTCTAAGTGAGGCTCCTGTGACCCTATCTCACTGCTTGTAACTAGGAAAGACCATTAGCTCTATTCGTATTATCTTAAATCTAGTTATTTCTATATTGCATTGGTCAGTTCTTTGCCCTGGCTATGAGGCTGAGCTAAAGTCTATTCTAACGTCATAATGGGTGAATAAGTTATGTACTGAGAAAACGGGCCATACTGCGCAAAAAAGGAGCATGTGTTTCAGTAACTAGAAATACTTATTCTGAGTTGGCATTAGACAATATAGGTATATATTGAGAGATTTCATGTTAGCACATATAGTTGCTTAAATTTTATGAATTAACTAAAGGTCTATCTCAAATAAGACTACATGCCTAACCATAAATATAGTGACTGAGTGTTTTGCATAAAACTCTAAAACAGTGTATTACTAGCCCAGAAATAGGCATACATGCATATATACCACAATAACCCTCTATTCAAATTATCAGTCTCCATACAATGGTTACTTATTACCACTAAACCTCAAAGAATCTTCAGAATTCTTAGAGCAAGGTTCTAGAAGACACTGAATTAATCATCCATTGTTGCCAGAATAAAGACTATGTATTTTTCAACTTCAGCCTGGAGCTTAAGATGAAGAGGTAAAATTGTTTTAAATGTCAAAATCAAATTAACAAGATGGATAGGTCATGACAGATGATTACAAATCACACACTTGTCCCTGAAAAGACTGAGATAGGTTCCTCCAACACTGCAATCCTTTCACCTTAGGGATTGTTAGAACAGAGAGCTGAACCTTTGTGTCAGATTCCATAGCCTGAATAAGGCCACAGCTACCTTCATTTCTTCCAGGAGCAAAGACTTTAAGAAGCAGTCTGTCTTCCCACCCTGAAAAAGTATAAAGAATCAGATATTTAATTTGTCAATGGATGGGTCTGAACTTCTCAGAAGGCTTTCTTCACAGGAACTCAAAAAGCCTCTATGGAGGCTTCTCTGGCCAGTCTCAGTATCCCTTGCATAACAGCTATGTATTTCTCTACCTATCTCCCTCTTATTGTTTCTGTTATGAACTTCCTCTCCAGGCTTTAAAGCAAGATTTTCTTTAGCTCTAAGGCCACATCATATAGATCTTCATGTATTGCATTATATTTGTCTAATTCTCTCTCTCTTATATGAATGCCCAATCACAGCCTCTAGGGTCCCTTAATACACCTCATTGGAGGGAGTTATGTAACAACTCCCCGCTAAGACTTGTTACTCTTTTTCTCTTGTTTTGTTCAACAATCACTAATGGGAGTTTCTACTTCAGGCTGGTGTGTCTACACTGCATACAAACATATGATTCCATAGATGCTACATAAGTTGGTTCTTTTCCATGTGTCTCCTTGTAAGATAAATCGTTCAGATTTCAGGAACATTCCTGGGAACTGTGCAGCATCAAAAATGAGAAACAAAAATAGCTGCCATAGGAAACAAAATGATGTTTCATTCTCTCTTCTCTCTGTCCTCAGGATTGGAGGTAGCTGACTTTGATGACTGGAGCTCACTTCTCTACAGGTTCAATCAGAAGACAATGAGCACCATCAAGCATGTGATCTCCCTGAAGTTCAAGAGCATGCAACGTGATGGGGTTCTGTTCCATGGGGAAGGACAACATGGAGACCACATCACTGTAGAGCTGCAGAATAGCAGACTAGTCCTGTAGCTGAACCTAGGTAAAGTCAGTCCTATGCTTATATGTACATATGACTTTTGAGGTCAGAGATGAATGTTCTTATTTGAACACTGTTTCCCACCTTTTGGGTCAGTCTCTCATTGAACTTTTAGCTTACTGATTTGGCCAGACTGACTGACAAACACCAAGGAACTTCCTGTCCCTATTTCCTCTCTTTGCTCTGCTATCTCCCCATGCTGAGATTGTAAGTATGAGTTGCTACAGCTGGCTTTCTACCTGCAGTCTAGGGATTGAACACAAATCTTCAAGCTTGTGCTGCTTTGTCAAACATTCATTGGATATAGTCTCTGGTGTGTGTATGTGTGTGTGAGTGTGTGTGTATTGCATAAACATGAATATACAGATATGGATACATATGCACACACATAGAGAACTGAGCAAAGCACTATTTATCTCACCCTGTCTGTACTATTGCCTTGAGACAAAGACTTTTGCTGACCCAGAAGCTTATATATTGGAATAGACCCTTAAGATCCATTGATTTCTGTGACTGTGTGCTGAGATTATAAATACAACCGTGTACACATTTATCATCATCACCATCATCATCATCATCATCATCATCGTCATCATTATTTTAGGGTATGAGTGGTGGGAACTCAAATGCCGGGCTACAGGTGTTCATATTCACTGATTTTTGTACAACAGATAACATATATGAGATCATATTCCCACACATCAAATGGAGTCACTGAAGCACTAAGTGATATATTTTCTTTGTCTTCATTGGAATAGCAGTGCTTATATTTAAATGTTAGAACAGCATTTAGTATTTGGGGGATGGGACAGAGGTATCTTTCTGTGATACAAGGCAATATGGGAAGCTACATCACAACTTTTCAATATTTTTAAATCTACATACTTAAAATTAACTTTTTCAAGCTTTAAATAACTTACAAGTTTTTTAAATATGTCCTGCTATTATAACCATCTTAAAACATCCATCTAAGCACAAACAAAACAAAGCAACAAGTAAAAAAACTAACCAAATAAACAAACAAAAATTCCTGAGTATCATGAGAAAACATTTAATTCTTTCATTCTTCTTAGTGCGAAGTAATATGTGCAAATGGAAAAAGTAAGTCTGGAACTTTTCCCATGTTATGGTGGCCTGAGCCTGCAAGGATGAGTCTGGGACCTTAATAGCAGCTAAATTAGTAAAGAGTATCTTCCTGCTTCTCTGCAGTATATTGTGTCTTAATTCTCTCAGTGGGATACTTTCTGTGTTGCTTCACTGTCAGTAGGTCTACATTCGCCCTACCCAACTTCTCAATGAGGACAAAACAGAAAGGGATCTCTTATTCCTTCTCATGGAAGAAAGGAAGGAATGCAGGCCATAGAAGGTAGGTACTGAGCTCCTTACTTCACAGAAGATAATCAAGTGAGCTCTCCACTAGGAAAAAGAAAATAGAAAAGATGTATATTAGAGCAAAAAGAAAGATTTTTTTCTTTTTTTTAATTTTTTCTCAAATCATAATTAATTCACATAGGGGTTTAAACACAGAAAGGCAGGACGTGGGGAAGGGAATGACACTGGAGTGTGGGTGCTCGGGGGAACCCAGATATCTTCAGAACCGGGTATCGGCTGGGTGAAGGTTCAGGGGACAAGTCACCATGACTCTGCCTATGACTTACTTGTCCCCATCTAAGCTGGTATTATGTGCCAAGGCTACCTATTTACAAGGTCCATGACCACTCAGGGTTATACATTTCCACAAAAGCTGCCCGTTGACATTAGCTTATACCCATCTGTTTCAATGTTCTTCCACTGAGACCCAAGATTTGGTGTTAATATACATGTATGACAGGCCCACTGCTGATTTTAGGCCTATGGCTGATTTTAGGCCTACAGTGTGTAAGCAGGGCTGCCACTGACATCTCCTCCCTTCTCTAAGTATAGAAGGGATGTGGCAATTCTAAACTTGTGAAGGCGGGGATAGAGGCCTGACCTCCAGTATTTGAAGGGGACCTTGTAATGGCTTCAGTCCCCCTGTCGTTGTCCAGTGAGGCATGAGGGCCATATCCATCCCAATGTCTTTTTCCCGGAGAGGGGATACTTTTGACATCAACCCCTATGCAGTCAGGCTTGTCTCTCAGGGAACCCAGAGAGATATTTTAATATTTTATTGTTACTCCCTTTCAGTGCTTAGCCTCGCAGCCTAAGCAGGAATTCAGATTGCCTGTCAGAGGGGGTTCTGGGTGGCCCCTCCCTGCTTGGTCTAGGGGCAGAAGTCCCCCTTTTTAGGTTGGGTGGAGATGGGTTTTGGAAACACTCTGTATAAAGTAACAACCTCATCTTGAGTCTCGTGATCCTCCACAACTAACTTATGATAATGTATCTGAGTAAGTTTTGCTACCAAATTATTTATCTGTTGTATCACAGAGTTAGTCCGCCTATTTGAGAGGCAGGTACCAGCAGAAAAAAATAAAAAAGAACCCAAATAATGGTCCCAAGATGGAAGGAAATAGGGTTGACAAACTTGGAGAGGCTGCAAATCAATTCTTGTACCAGCATTCATCTGTCTCTTTCGCTCTCTGATTTTTCTTAGGCTTCACTACCTATTTCATGCTCTCTTTAACCCTCCTTGTCTTGTCTATGTAAAGGCAAGAACCTCTTCTTCTTTGAGGGTTGTACACAGTCAAGAGCTGTCTACAGTCTTTCCTATTGTACTGTTTTCTTGATTGTAAATCAAGTCCAATAAGGATCTTTGAGATTTTAGGAGGTCTCTTCAGACGGCGAAATGAGGGCTTTCTTCAGATTAGTGATGTCAATCTCTAGCTGTTTGATGTTCTTGTCAGTGGCCCTTCAAAAGTCTGAGTAGTATAAGTTCGGAGGCCAGCATCTGGATTAGAACTTCTAACCGCATACATCACGGGTGATTCATTTTTACCTGGAAAGGAAAAAGAAGGGGATTCTCAGGGAGATTTCTCTTCCCTGGATGTAAATTGTTATTCACCGTATTTTTTAATTTTAAAATTCACGACATTTATTGACTTGTTTGAATGTGTTTGTGGTGTGTTGTTGCATAAGTGTAAATATCAGAGGACAGCTTACATAGTTGTATCTTATGTTTTTCCATGTGGTTCCCTAGAATTCATCTCAAGTCATCAGGCTTAATTGCACATACTTCAATTTGATGAACTATCTGTCTGGGACCAAAAGGGGCTACATTGTCTGCTACAATATCCCTGTTTTCCTACTAAGAGTTATTAGCATAAAGGAGAGGAGACAAATTAATATTACTATTTCGTAAGCTACTATATAATAGGCAAGAAGGAGGAATATAGTTCAATACAGGGTAAAATCTCAAAGTTCATAGAGGATATCAGAACAAGCTATATTTTGGAAGAGAACATCAGATTTTTCCATTGTACAGCCTTGCTTCCAAAACCAAACAATGTAGAATTTTATTCTAGTGCTTTTTCAGTAGAAGTTCCAGGCGTCTTCTTGGCCTACATGGCAAATATAAGTGAAAGAAGTAGTAGAACATAGAGAATTTAAAGTTTAATTTATATAATTGATACCTGACACAGAAGATGAATATAAATGTGAGGGATGGGGAGATGACTTTATTGGTAACTTTATTGTAATAAGAATATGAATTCAACCCACATTATCTACAAAAAAAGCCAGATGTGTTACATGCTTATAATTCCATTACTGCAGAGGCAAAGACACAAGGATCACTCAGTCAGACTTTCCATCCTGCCAAGGTTATTTGGTGAGTTCTAAACCAGTGAGAGACCTTGCTTCAAACAACTAAAAAATCCAAAGCATAAACAACAAGATGGAGAGAAAAGGAAGAACAACAAGGGAGATTGATCTTCACACACACACACACACACACACACAAACACACACACACACACATGCATACAGACATCTACACACTCATAGATACATGCATGCATGTACACATGTGCTTACGCACACAGAAACACAGGACAAAACTAAGGAAGGGAGGTATACTACAGACATACATGGTACATTGCTGTTCAAATGGAAGTTTGTACTATCTAGTTATGTGTGCTGTGTCCTTTAGGAAGAATTGGTTCTGTGGAGAAATTTCAGTAGGCAGTTGTTTTGTCTTATTATTCAACAGTGAAATACAGACATTTATTATTTTTTTTTTAATTACTAACTGGGCATGATATTTTACTCTTCAATCCAAGGGTGTAGATTATCTCCCTTCCCAACATTCCCAGGATTCCTTTCAGTTGGCCATGGCAACCTGATTCTGTAGAATCACAAAAGTATTCAGAACCATACAGGCAGATAGAGGATCAAAGTGCATAAGAATTGTGTGGCTGGAAAACTGTTGTTAAGTACTGAACAAGAAAGACCTCAGAAAAGAATTCAGGATACTCCTCCTTACAACAGTTCAATGTTTTAACACTGATCTGGAATGTTGGGTGATCCCAGCACATACAGATGAGGAACAATGAGAATCTTGCCATAGAACACTAGCAGAGCTAATTGTCTTTTGGGACACTGGTGCAGCATTTAGAGGTGAAAGCTGTGGGCTATGTGACAACTTATCAAGACAATGGTGAGAAACCAGTGACCATATATTTTATAGTTCTTTTGAATTTCAGGCATTTTATAAAGTTAACTAACATGTATTGCAGAATAATTATACAGTCCACTGAAAGGCATTTATTTCCAATTTTCTACTTTCAAGAGTTTACATTCAAGCACTTAAGTAAATGCCTATGTCACATATGTCACAAAAAGCTATGGACATTCTAACTAGAGTTTTGTTTTCTGCATTTATTTAGCCAAACCAATTTTCACTAGCTTTTATGAAAGATATATTAGTTTTAGTAAAATAATAACTAAAAAGAAATGGAGAGAATTTATTTATGTCCTCTTTTGGAGTGAATTAGGAAATAAACTGGTGAGTTGCTGAGATTGCTCATTGGATGAAGGTGCCTACTGGCAAGGCATACAACCTGAATTCAGATCCTGGAACATAGAAGGAGAAAGGAGAGAACCAATTCTCACAACTGTTAATTCGGGTTTGCTCAAGTACACCACTGAATGCTCAAACTCAAACTGTCTGAAATAAATAAATAAATAAATAAATAAATTAATTAATTAATTAATTAATAAATGATTGAACTTGTGAATATGGACATAACACAGTGGAAGATTACGTTAAGAACAGAACCATCACTTTCAATACCTTGAATTCATCCACAAAATTACTGCAGAAACATATGAAACTTCTTATAATGAAAATGGCATTCATTGATTCACATTGTGTAAACATAATTTCATAGTGTTCTTTCTGGCTATTATAATAGTTATTGAAACTCTAAAATATAGAGGAAAAGAAACACCTTTTGATACTGTGGCCGCTTTTTGTGCTTTATATATTGAGAATGTCTATTGGTCCTTTTGAATAACTACATTTTCTGTGCTTTTGCACCTTTCTGTTCTACTTATACACATTTTTTTAATAAGTATGTTAAATTGCTAGATATTTTATTATCAATCCCTTTTAATTTCATCTAAAAATATAGTTTTCACTCATACATATCTGAAAATGTTATGAGAACTTGAAATATGTCACTTCAACAACTATACTATACCCCATTGTTGATTTACATGTATGCTTACTCTCTTGCCAAACTCCTGAACATTATCTCCAATTTTTAAATCATTAGTCTTTTCAGCCACTATTAACAAGTGAAATAATAAATAATAAATAATAATTTATTGCATAATACATTTCCAGAAAGCAGATGAGTATGTTAAGACATAAAGTTTTCTATTTAATGTCCTGACTTTGATTTAGCCATGTAGCTTGTTCTGTCTGCACTTCAGTGATCGTATTTTTTTAAGCTGTTCATCTGAAATATTGCACTAATGAGGATAAGCCAGCACAAACTGTCAATCTTCCAAGAAATGCAAGAACTAGGCCTGCAAGAACTAATTACACAATGAATTAGTTCGAAAACATGCAGGAAAGTTCCTCAGATTTCAAAGCAAGAATGGGCCGTTAAAGACAAGAGAAATTATGCTTATCTTTTTTTTCTTTTTATGTTTTTCATATTTAATAATGGTACACATATGTGAGTTCAGGGTTTTTCCTTTGCACACGAAGAGAGGGTCTCTCAGGCAAAGCCTGAGCTCGGTGAGATAGGAGAGTCTTGTGAGGCAGCTAACACTGGAAACCTCGGTCTCCGCAGTCCAGAAACCTACCTAAAACACCTAACAGACATATACTAAGTGTCTACAACACCTACCAGACATATACTAGGGTTTCTAGGGGTCTGGATTCTGGTCATTAAGCTTGCACAACAAGCACTTGCACTCCGGAGCCATCTCCTCAGCCCTCATATAATGAATTTTCAAGAGAAAAATATCTTCAGTGTTGAATGAAGCGGAGAAAGTAACATACAAAAAGTCTAAGATCAGAAAGATTCCCTCAAACTTTATATTACAAATATTGTTGGAAAAACAAATGGGTTAAAAGTCAGAGAATATATCTCACAAAAATAAAAATGAAGAGAAGTTTCAAATCTACTCATACTAGGAGAAATAAAGAGTAAGTGACTTAGAGAGGTTGTTCAATGGGTTACATGTTTGCCATATAAGTGTGAAAATCTGAGCTTAGATCATCAATACCCGCATAAAGCCAGACTTTTATTACCATGACTTTCTTACTGTAGGTTTAGAGAAAGAGAGATAAGAGAATCACTAGATGCTCATAGGCTGGTTAGTCAAGGATATTCAAGGGCACACAGGAAACTTGTCTTAAATAATATAGAACATAAAGACTGATATTTAAGGCTGTCTCTGACCTCCAAAGGTACATTGTGTCATGTACACACACAGACACACACACAGACACACACACACACGGGGGGGGGATTCTGTCTATTAAACAAAAAAATGTGTGTTAGAAAATTTCAGACATATATATATATATATATATATATATATATATATAAATATATATCTGTCAGATATATGTAAATTACAGCAGGAATTTAAATTGGCATAACTTTTAAATAAGCTGAATTGGACAAAAATATCAAATTTTAAATTGCTGCTAACCTAACCTTTCTTCACTGTTAAACAAATGCAGCAATCTTTTTCCAAGAGTCCAGTGGGGTGCTCCTAGACCTGTGTGCCAGCTCTCCACTATTGAGGATACTTCCACTGTCCTAGCCACCCATGAGCTTGTGTGTATGTATGTGTATACGCATGAATGTATGTATGTATGTATGTATGTATGTATGTATGTATGTATGTATGTGTGAGGAGTATGTATGTATATATGTGGTAGGTGTTGGGGTGTGTATGTGTGTGTCCTAATATAATTTCTATTGCTGTGTTATAGAAAACTGGCAACTAAAGGTTTATTTTGCTTATGAGTCTTGATTTGAATCTATCCCTTCAGAGAAGTCAATGCACAAACCCCAGTAGCTAGCCAGTCACATTTCATCAACAGTAAAGAAAAATGAGAATAAACATGTTTTCCTTATTTATTCTTAAACAGATTTCTTCACATATATGCAGCCCATGGCTCAACTCATGTGATGGTGTAGATGGCATTCATAGTGGGTCTCTCTTCCTAAATCAGCAATTAAGACAATCTCTTACAGACATGCCACAGGCTACTGTAAAAAGACTGAATTTACTCTCTTCCCTGGTGATTCTAAAAACAAGTGAACTTTAAAGCTAACCATCAAAATGTATATTTCTCTTTAATTGTGTTTGTATATGTGTAAGTATGTGTGTATATATTTGTATATATGTGTGTGTCTGTACGTGTGTGTACGTGTGTGTGTGTGTGTGTGTGTGTGTGTATTACTTGGGATTCAACTAGAGACATTCATAAGCTAGGAAACCACTCTACCAAGAAGCTATATCCACAGTTCTATTTTTTACTTTTTAAATTAATTTCAGTTAAATTTATTCATATTATTTTAAGACAAGATCACATGTAGCCTAGGCTGGTCTTGAACTCTCTTAAACTCCCTTTGTGATTACTTCTTGAGTACTGGGGATATAGTTGTGCACCCTTGCAATCCCCCTTCATGTGATGCTAAAGATGGAATTCTACCAACAAAGCTATATCTTCTATGCCTTATTTTTAATATTCAAGAAATATTTTATCTAGTTATCTACCTTAGCCTACTGATTATGTGAGATTATTGGCCTGTCCTACTATACAAGATTCCACTTTTGCAATCATAAGGGCTCATTTAAAAAAAAAAAGAAATGAGAATAAACATGTTTTCCTTATTTATTCTTAAACAGATTTCTTCAGATATATGCAGCCCATGGCTCAACTCATGTGATGGTGTAGATGACATTCATAGTGGGTCTCTCTCCCTAAATCAGCAATTAAGACAATCTCCTACAGACAGTGATTTGACAGTGATTTTGAACACAGACAAAAGTTCAGAAAACTATATCTTAAAGATTTAAAAGCCTTAAGAATCAAATCACTATATTAGAATGTAACAAAGATAAATACACAGTTTATCATTATTAAATTGTATGCAATAGATTCTTTAGCCAAAAAGAGTGTATGAATTTAACAGATACCATGTTGTACTTGTAAATACTTAGTGTGTGTGTGTGTGTGTTCCTCACTCAGGAAAGCAAAGTTCTAAATTCTTATGAACACTTCATTAGTGGCATGGGACACCTAGAGGCAAGATAAAAAAAAAATAAGCCAGAAGATACAGAAGAGGCACAATGATTAACAGCACACATTGCTCATACAGATGACTTGGATTTAGTTCTCAGTGTACATATTGGATAACTTTTAATTGTCCTTGACTCCATTTCCATGAAACCTGACACCTTCCTCTTGCCGGTTGGGATATTTGCACTTAAATCTATATATCCCACCCTCACAAATACATATATACTTAGTTACTAAATAAAAAGACAAATCAATGCAAGCTGATGAAACATATATAAACCTTTATAAAGAATTTAAATTATGGTGAATAAAGAATATTTAATTACTATTGGCAGGACAGCTGGCAATTACATGTTTCAAGGTCAAGACCAATTAAAACTACTAAAAGTATGTTAAATATTACCCACTTAGAATTCATCTAGAACTACTAAGTCAGAAAATCCAGAAAATGAGTCAGCTTTCTATGCTCAGAAATCCCGGAGGCAATTTCTGATAACCCACACTGTTTGAAGGCCCCAATCTTGGATCTCTCCTCCCTCTCTCTGTCTCTGTTTCTCTGTCTCTCTTTCTCTATCTCCCCTTCCTCTCACCCTCTCTCTGTCCCTTCCTCCTCCCTCCCTCTCTCCTTCTCCCTCCCCCCTCTCTCTCCCTCTCCCTCTCCCCCTCCCCTCTCTCTCCTTCTCCCTCTCCCTCTCCCCTCTCCCATCTAACCTCTTCCTCTCCCTCTCCCCCTCCTCTTGCCCCCCCTGTCTCTCTCTGTCACTGAAGATTACATGCAGCATGGGTTTGCCCTTGGTTAAAACTGACGTGTAGTACATTATCATCTTTTGTTAATGTGAAAAGGACAGGATCTGTAATCATCTGGGAACAAGCTTTCAGGCACACATGTAAGAGAAAATCTACATTAGATTAGAATGCTTGTAAGGATGTTTTTTATTCTGACTTTCCATTACTATGATAAAACACCATGGCCAGTAGCAGCTTATACAGAAATGGAGTTTATTTCAGCTTACAATTCCAATTATTTGTCCATCATCCAGGGAAGGGAGGACAGGAACTCAAGACAGGAATCATATGGCAGAGAGCATACAGAGATCATGGAGGAGTGCAGTTTACTGGCTTGTTCCGCGAAAACTCAGAAATCTTGCTCCTTGCTCTTCAGAAAGCTTTCTTATATATGTCAGTCCAGAGTCGACAATCCACTAACTACACCACCCATTGCAATATGGGATTTTCCATTTCAATCATACATCAAAAAAATGTACCACAGGCTTCTCCACAAGACAGTCAATTACGGATCCCTCTGCTTATGTCAAGTTGACATAAAATCATCTAAAACAGAAAGATCTTTGGATAAATTGATCTAGAAACACATCCCCATGAATGACACCATTCCCAGGTGTGAGGTCCTGGACTGTGTTAATAAGAGAAAGTGAGATGAGTACAAGCACTCATCGCACTGTCTCTTGGCTGTGAGTACCATGTGACTATTAAGCTCTGTCAAACTCCTTTTACTGGGGGTTTCTTTCAAGAATCGACTGAAACCTTGGAAAGTGAGTAAAAATAAAACCTCTTTCCTTAAATTGTTTTTAACAGGAACGTTATAAAAAAAAGAAACTAAACTTAAAGGGATTGCTAGACAGTGCCTAGGAAAACTTTGAACACAATTTAAGACTCTGGTGAGAGAGGTGATAAAAGTGAAGTAGAAAGAAATAATGGAAAAATTAGGAACAAATATATATTTTTTCAGTTATCATCAAAAACCTAAGCAAGTTCTTTTTCTTTGATTCCAACTTCTATTCTGTAATGTTGTAGATAATATATGCCATTCTGTAATTTTAAAAGACAAATTGCCATTATTTGACTTAACAGACAAGACACCAGGTAGTTATTTGTGAATAGCTGACAATGGAAGGTCTTTGAGTAGCCAGCACTTTCTTGTGTCAACTTGTTTAATTGACTGTAAAAACAAAGATGTGACAGGAAATTAGACTTACCTCAAAGTAAAGAGATGCCTTTAATGAACTTGAAGCCAACAATGACAAAATTAAAGCCACCAAGTCTTCATTTGCTCTCACCAGTTTTTTCCAACTATTTTAATGTCCAAATGTTTCCAAATATTTTAGTGCTAAAATCTATGCAAATTAACTAATTTTAAATTGATTTACAAGCCTGTTGTCTGTATATGATCTCATTAGAACAGATATTCTATGAGCTCACAGCTATGTGACATTGAAATGAATATAAATTTTTAAGAAAGTGAACTTAGTAGTGTCACTCAGTTTATTAAGTTGTATCTTTTTCCTTCAGATATGCCTTGCCTCAAGAAATAAACTTCTTAAAGGTAAAATATCTTGAAATATTTTTCTCAGAAACTGCTGTTTCAGGAGACAAACTTTTGCCAAAATTTGCAGACAGGAGACTGGTTGCTCTATTATAACATCATAAAATGAGACATCATAAAAGTAGATTCAGGATGGTAGCAGATACCAGCTATACTGGATGACAGAAGTTAACTGTCAGAAGTCTGTAGTCTTGAAGTTTTATCTCAAAGGAAATGGAGGAAAGAAAGCCTTCTGAGTAGAGACTTATATTCTATTCAGCTGTTTCCGACCCACAAGTTGTATATACCTCAAAGGTATGAACTTAAAATTTCAGTTACTCAGAAGCAAAACCATTGCCGCTGTTAGAAGGAGTTGAACACTGGTATCTGTGTTGACGAGTTCCGTCAAAATGCATTCTATTAAGTTGAAGCCACACTCTAGCTTCTTCCCAGAACTCTGTGTCCACATAGATGTGGACTTCTATAGTTGGAAGGATGCTGAGACCACTTCCTTGGAAACACACTCAGAATGTTTTCCAGATTTCCAGTATTATGGTCCAAAACAGGGCTCATTCTGTTATGAAACTCTACCTTTATTTACAAACTTTACCAAAATGTAGGCCTACTGTCTGGAAAATGTGGTAGCTACTCATGCTTCTCTTGTAACATGTAATAGTTTGAATGGAAAGCGCTGCTTTAGGATCACATTTTCATTCTTGGATGCAAGTTAATGGAACTGTTTTAGGAAGGATTAGGAGAGGTGGCTTTGTTGGAGGAGGTGTGTCATTGAGGGCAGGGCTTTGGGATTTTAAAAAGTCCAACCTGTTTTCAGTTAGCCCACTCTTTCTGCCTAGTATTTATGGATCAAAATACAAGCCCTCAGTTACTGTAGCAGTTTCATCCTTGCCTGCGGCTGTCCTCCACTGCACGATGGTCATGGGTCTAATCCCTGGAACCATAAGTCCCAGTAAATTCTTTTTTTTTCCCTATAATTTGTCTTGGTCATCATATCGCAACAATAACAAGGTAACTAAGACAAAATTGTTGATGTTCATCAGAAATTTTAAGACATTTTGTGAGTCATCTGGAATGGCTTTTGCCATCACAAAACGTTTTTAGCTATATACTTCCCTCATGAAACATAGATAAGGCCTTATAAAATTCTGTCAAACAGGAAGAAGCAGAGAGAGGAGAGACAGCTCCTCGTAATGACCTTCTAACTCACATCACTGAAACCCTGAACTGCTCCAAATACTAGAACAAGATGACAGCTTTTCTCTGTGTCCAGCCTGGAGCCTGAATCCGTTTAGAAAGATATTTTCATGATCTTTTGCCTCTGATGTCCTTATAATTCAAGAAGTCTTTTCTATTCAAGAGGTCATAGTGATCCTGTTTTATAATATTATCTAAGAAATATACTAAACCATAGAATAACTTTTAAAATGTGACTACATCAGACATTCCATATACGCCAGGAAAAAATTTTATAAAAATTAAATTCTTAGATTAAGATTAAGGGAAAAAGACTAGTAAATCACACAAAACCAGAAAGCTAGATTAAAATATCTGCCCATTTAAAATTAAATGTGTGGAAGGCTCAAGAGATAGGCTATCTAGTAAGAGTATGCACTATATTTCAAGAAGCCAAGTTAAGTTTTCAGCATGCACAACAGTGGCTCGAAACTACCTGCAACTCCAGCTCCAAGGATTTGATGCTGTCTTTAGAGCAACTGCACTTATGTACAATTACAAAGTATACACACCACACACACAATATATATAATGTTTGTGTACACTATATATATAACATATATATATATACACATATATGTTATAATCTGTTATATACACATTATACATATAATATATATATATATATATATATATATATATATATATATATATATATACTTAAAAATCTCTAAAATTGCATGTGTGAGCAAGAGGTGATGAGATGATGGCACACACCATTAATCCCAACATTTGAAAGGTACCAGCAAGATAATAAGGCATTAAGTCTAGGCTGTATGGAGAATGTCACCAGTCTGGACTACCTGAGACCATTTCTAGAAAAATGAATTAATAATTAATACTGGCAAGGCATGAAATACAGTGGGCCACAAAAAAACAAAAACAAAACAACAAAACAACTCAAGCCCCCCCCTCCAAAATGGAAACAGGAAGAAGACTTATTAGAAGAAAAAGGGTATCAATGGGAAGGGGCTATATGCTGAAAATGGTAAACAGTATTATTAATGGTAAACAGTATTATTAAGATACAATACATATTTATTTAATTTGTAAAGTATAAATTATAAAGGAATTAATTAAAAATATGATATATAGATGTACAATATTCATACAACTTTACAATTAACTTGAGATAATATATTGAGAATATGAAATAATAGTTTTATCATTTAAAATCATGAAGGTCCTTCTACATGTGGCATAGATCCTCATGGAACATTAACAAAACATAGAATTTTATTTCTATAAATATTTTAAAAGATCTTCCATTAATGAAATGGACAATTAATATCATCATACTCTACCAAATAGCTAGAAATAGTGTGCCAAAATATATTTTTAACAAATTAAATATAGCTTTTTACATGTCAACTATCCTATTGTAGGAAAACAACAAAAGAACACACATGTATTAAAATATAAATTAATTTCACATTCAAAATTTGACACCTGTGAATACCAAAGCAAGGAATTCTAAACCAGAGTTCAATGAGGTTCCAAACTTTCCAGACCAATAAAGTACAGCATGCCGTATTGCCATGGACATATAGAAACCAAAAGTATGAGGTACTTCATTGTTAGTATATAATGAATACAATCTTTAAGAAATGGTAATAACATTCATTCAAAATAAAACATTTATATATATATATATATATATATATATATATATATATATATATATATATGGCATATTGATATATGCTAATATTGAGAAATAAAAGAAAGTAAGAAAGAAAAGCAACTGATTACTCCTATAGTAGTCATGCCATGGTTTCACTAATGGGTACATCTTGCCTGTTAGGTCATTGCTATTGCTCACAGGATTCATGGCTAAGTATACCATTGATGCCTTAGGTACTATGAAGGCTAGCTGCTAGGATGTAAGTTTCTTGTTCCTATTCAGCCTGACATTTATCATTCAAATGGACAAAATATGCATGCTATTAGTAGAATATCTGACCATCAAGCTGTGGTGGACAACCAAGAACAATAGTGATAGATAATATCATTTAGGGAAGTCTGATTATCATGGTCCAAAGAGATTGGTAATTGAAAAATTACGGACAGCCTCACATTACAATAACTTAACAGAGCATCACAATGACTTTGTTTGTTTCCACATAGACAAGGGCTCACACTAGGGTTCATCTGAACTATGGGTGGATGTTTATGGGTCATCTGGGATGAGAGATAATGGAGGCCAGTGAGATGGTTGCTCTCTCCACTCAGGTCTGTAATTTTGAGGGGGACAGTTTTTTATTTAGACACTGATAGGGATGGGGTTTTCACAAACCCCCTCTGAGAATTGACCTGTATCTATACAATATAAGTGTAGTATACTTTTTATTCTGCAGAAGAGTTAATCTCTTAGCTCACAGGGTAGTCATCAAACTCTCTTTGATTATGTATTATCTTAACAGACATGGAAGGTGCATGGCGAACCATAGTGTTTGGGATTTTACTTTATTTATGAAAATCAAATCTGGCTAAACTTAAAAATGACTCCTATCTTAAACACTTAATAAAATATAATTTGCTGCTGATCTAACTTAGGGCAGGCTTGCTGTGCTGAAACATGCAAAGGTGGAAGAAATGAAACAGTCCTTTGAGTTCTCATATGGAAGCATCTCATATGTTGATATATACTGATACATATGTATGTATTCCTATTTATATAGTATCTCTCATATTTTATGTCATTGTTTACTTTTAATACTTATTAAGATGAGTTTTGTATACATAAAAGTACACATTTGTATGGCATCAGAAGCTCCACACCATATGTATTCTTCTTGCAATCCTACAGAATTTATTTATTTAATGTATTTATTTATTATTTACATGTTAGGTGATATATATATATATATATATATATATATATATATATATATAATTTTATACTTTATGATTAAATTTATCTATTTTGAAAACTATCTCATTATCACATATATGTCATGGAATTTAAGTTCACAGTTAGGATTGAGATTTTTTTCTGTTTGTCTATTATTTGTTTCTATAAGGTACAGCTCTCAGATAACACATGGGGTTATTTCTTACCTAAGAAAATGAATATTTTTGTTTGAATTAGCATAGTACCTATCTAACCCTAATTCTATGTCTCTCTGGTTTGATTCTCTCTCTCTCTCTCTCTCTCTCTCTCTCTCTCTCTCTCACTCTCTCTCTCTCTTTTCGAGAGAGGGTCTCATAGCCCTAAATGCTGCTGGCATTTAGCTCACTGTGTGATTGAAGATGGTCTTGAGTTTCCAGTCCTCATGCCTTTATCCTCCAAGTGCTGTGATTACAGATACACCATCACACCCTATTTTTGGAGTGATAGAGATGTAATCCATGACTTTTTGTGGGCTAGACAAGAAGTGTACCAGCTGAGCTCCAATCAAGTCTCCTAGAAGAAGTTGGTAATAGGTTCCACATAGTTAAAACCTTCCCCTCCTATTGTTGGCACTGTCTACTAAGCACTTCTACTATTACATGTACATGATTTAAGTGATGACTGGACACTTGGACTGTTTATAGATTCTCCAGGAAAGTGGCTTCCATGACAATGTGAAATATAATTGCTATTGATGTATTTCTTCCTTGAAAACTAAGTGGCAAGTCTAGTCCCAAAGGACTACATAGTGAATACAGAAACATCATGAAAATAAAAGAAGAAAATAAAAAAGGAGGAGATGCAAAGGAAATGGAGAGAGAGAGAGAGAGAGAGAGAGAGAGAGAGAGAGAGACCTTCATTGAAAGTAATATTTGCACTCTTGTATTATTTTCTCTTCCTTTGCTGTGATGAAATACTGTTTCCAAAAAATCCTAAGAGAAAAAAGGAGTATTTTGGCTTATATTTCCAGAGGGATATCATTCATTATTTTGGACAAAGCACAGAAGCAGGACCCTGAGACTAGCTGACACACTGCATTATTGGTATAGAAGCTGAGAGCAAATGAAAGACATCTAATCTATAAAAACTTCACAACTAAGTACTCCCTCTAGGAAGGCTCCGTATCCCAAATGTTCCAGAACTTTACTGAGCAACAGAACTGCCTAAAAACATGTGTGCCTCTGAGAATGTTTGACATTCAAATCTAATCATTTAACCTTTAAACAAGCCCAGCAAAGGTTGTAATCCACAATATATCATATAGTAAGCTCTAAGACACAGGGAGAGGGAAATATCTTCAGTTCTCTTCTTCTTATACTCATATATTAATAGAAAAATAATGCCTAAGGATTCACCAGGAGACATGGCTGCTGTCTTGGGGATAGGAGATGGATGGTGGAGCTTGGTTTGAACACTTACTGAAAAACACTTTAGATTCTCTTAAGGCAATTCCTTTTCTTCTAATTTTAATTTTTATCTCCCTCATGCTAACTCTCTAAATTTTAAATAAATGTGTTAAAAATAAATAAATAACCTAGGGAGAATATAAGTTAAGAGCACCCAGTGTGGGGCTCTGCTCACCATATGAGTATACACACACATGTATGAGGACTCACATGCACAGACAAATACGCAAATGCAAAAGGCACATGGTGGCTCACAACCATCTGTAATGGGATATGTTGCCCTCTTCGGGTATATCTTAAGACAGCTACTGTACTCATATACATAAAAAATAAAAATTGTACTCATATACATAAATAAATCTTTTTTACACTGATGGCCTAAAATCAGCCATAGGCCTAAATTCAGCAATAGGACTGACATACATCATTCTAACACAAAGTTTTGTTTCTCTGTGCAAAAACACTAAAACAGATGGCTATAAGCTATTGAAAACAGGCAGCTTTTGTGGAAATTTGCCAGCCTGAGTAGTTATAGACCTTGTTAATAGGTAGCCTTGGTTGATAGTACCATTTTAAATTAGGACAAGTGAATCATAGCCAGAGTCATAGTGACCTATCCCCTGGACCTTCACCCAGCTGATACACTGTTCTGAAAGATATCTGTACTCCCCCTGAGCACCTACGCTCTGGTGTCATCCCCTTCTCCACATGCCATTTTGTGTTTATAATCCCTGTGTGAATAAGTAAAAAATTATGATTTAATTTAAAAAGTAAACAAATTACACTAAACATGACAGAAAGTCTTTTAATGTTGGCAGCATACCAAAGAAGACAACGATTGCACCCCCCTTTACTTTTCTTTAAGTGCTGGAGGTTGAATCTAGGACCTCATGCATGTTAGGTGAGTGCCTGACAACTCATTCTGCCAAGAATAAGGCTGATTTGAAGGACTCTGTGGCAGGGCGCTTTGTAATCTTCCTACTCTCCCTAAAAACCTGCTGAAATCAGAGCACAGTTCTAAGCTACCAAGCCTGGGTTCCTCATTATTATCAGCATTCACAGAAGTGACTGATAACATATTTTCTTACTTTATCCAAGTTTCTACTAGAATGTTAACAGCATGGCTTAATTAGCCTTCCAGTTTCTAGTTGAAGTGACTAATCAGACATTTCGAGACTGGTATAATTGCTACAGTAATCAGTAAAATAATAAAATATTACCCAGGCTCTTTCATACACACATGGAGCTTGAGGAAAGAATACAAATGGAGAGCTATGTGCTGTAGTATAATATTTAATGAGTTATAAATCAAGCAAAGAATTTATTCAATAAAATGTATTCAACTCTCCTAAGAATATCAAATTGCCTTCAAAGTTACATTTCACCATTCTTTGTTCAGTCCATTCTTTGAACAGCTCCCTCTGAACTCAGATGAATTGATGAGAAGAGAGAACACTGTTGATTTTGATGGTGGCATCACATTTTTATGTCAATAGACTTGCATGTTTTGGGAAGGTCAGGGTAGAAATCAGTAGAGACATACTTCTGGTCTTCTCACCTGTATATGAGCACTATTCCTCACAAGCAGGATGTGGTCTTTGGATTCACATATAAGTGTCATGTCCACAGCAGGGGACCCTATCTTCTCAGCATGTGGTGAACACTAATGTAAAGATTTAGATACAGACCTTTTCTAGAGGAATAAAATGTATACAATTGGATCAATTGGCCAAAGAACTTATTGTTTGATATATAGAGACAAGACCCATTAAATTTATCTCAGATATGTTTGATTGTTTTGAACACTGGGATATGGGTTTATGAAAGATACCCATTTTCAGGTTTAACAGGGGGACTCACAGGCATTACTCAAGCTGTAGTTCTAGATTCATTCTCAAGTGCAAGAGCCAATAATATACTGGAAAATAAATCCCATTACCTGTGGGAAAGCTGAGGTGGTCAATTTGTGCAAAGAACCCACTAGCAGCACCTCTAGTCCTCTGCTTTGCCTTCTCTTTTGTTCTCTGTAAAGGCTCTTAAAGGACAAGGATCAGATTATTATCTATATCTAGGGCAATGTGGCAAATTGTCAGGTCAGGCTGATGGGCTGATAGCATGTTGGGGCTATAGAATGTTGAGTTTTCCTAAAATAAGGGTTGAATTTAGAAAATGTCTCAGTCTGATGTGCTTGTCATTCAAGCATGAGAATTTGATTTGAATAGTGTTAAATGTTGTGGCAACAGAGATAGGTTAATCCCAGTGGCTCACTTATCAACTAGTCTTGCTGAATAGGCAAGCTCCAAGATAAAGGAAAGACTATATCTCTATTAGATATTTTCTGTTTCTGTGATAAGACACCATACCCAGGGCAACTTACAAAAGAGTTTATTTGTAGCTCTTAGTTTTGGGGTTAGAATCCATATTCACAGAATGTAAGTTGTATGAATTTGAAATCAAGCTATTGCTTAAAAATGTAGATTTCATCAGAAAATTGAGGTTACTGACTTCATTTCTAGTGACAAAAACACATCAACCATGACTGAATTTCAGCCATCTAAGTTAAGCTTTCCTTACTGAAGTTTCAAGTAAACCAGAGGAAAGATGGTTCAGTTAGAAAAGCATTTTCTTTGTAAAAAGGAGGATTGGAGTCCCATACTCAGAACATTGTTCCAGTTTGCATTCTGTCACTATGACAAATACCATGACCAAAGCCCATTGAGGAGGAGAGTTGATTCTCATTCTTTCAGGTAGCTTTCAATTACTGAAGAACATAAACTGAGGAACTCAAGCAGAACCTATGGAAAAGCGCTGCTTACTGTTTTATTTCCTATGGCTTGATTAGCCTCCCTTCTTCATTATCCCATGAATAGTAACCCACAGCTGTAGCACTGCTAACAGTGGGTTTGTCCCTTACAAATCACTCAGTAACCAAGGAAATGCCCCTAAGGACTTCATATAGGCCAATCTGATGGAGGAATTTTCTCAATTTAGGGTCCCTCTTTCTAGATATCTCAATTTGTGTCAAATTGACAAAAAAAAATAAATAAAATTAATAAACTAACCAACACATTAATGTTCATTGAAAACCTGGTGTTCTGGCAAGCATTTAAGATTCAGAGATGGGGAGACATGTGCAGATGAATTTCTGGTGCTCACATGCCAGGCAGCCTCAAGTCCTGAGGAGAGACATTTTCTTGAAAAATACCATGGGTAGAGCCTAAAGAATAACACTCCATGTTGCTCTCTGACTCACATGTATGCATGTATATGCATGTATGTTTATGCATACATACACACTTAGATTCAAATCAATGTTTTGAAATATTTTGTTACATTTTTATTCTTTATTGTGTACATATGTCTATTTCTTTGTGTTTGTTATTGCTCGCCTGTGAAAGTCAGCTTCCAAGAGTTGATCCAAGAAATCAACTCAGACTGGCCAGCTTGTTGTCAAGTATTTTTACATACTTAGCTATTTCACCAGCCCTCAAATAACTATTTAAAAGTAAAGAGATTTTTACTAGAATATTAAGACTTATAGTCTTGTTTCACAGTGCCATAAATTCAGCAACTTAGTTGCCCCTTTTGATGTCCAAGACAATACCATGTGGCTCAGTGACACCAGCTTGGTTGCCTTTCAGAAGAGCATGGGAAAGAAGACAAGAGCTCATACCCACTGTTGGAGATATTCCATCACCAGAGCACAAAACAAAATAGTCACATATTTTGAGAATCTTTAAATGTTTCTTAAGAATCTGCATTTAAAATGAGCTAGAGAGAAATTTAGTAGAGAGAGGAGTTCCTTGTCATGGAAGTAACATTAAAGATTAGAAGAAAAAGAGGGCAGATATAAGAGAAAAGGAGGGTGTTAAGGTCAGAGGAAAAGGGATGCTTAATGTATTTAACGTTAAAGACGGCTATTTTCTGTAATTATTCTAGCTGCAAGTGTCTTTGACACCAGAAACCCCATCAGATTCTTAAAGAAAGGGTATCAGCCAAGTAAAGCTGTGAGTGGAATATGCAGTCTCCCTGGTTTCATCTGACCACAGTATCCCTGAAAGGTAAACTATATAATTAATTCAGACAAGCAAGTGACAAGGTGACAAAATTGTCAGAATCAACATGGCCACACCAGAGTGAGAAGGAAATGGCTTATTATTTTGATCTATGACTGAATAACATACTCAAAATTGAGGGAGCTGGAGAGATACTTTGGTTGATAAAATCAAGGTTGCACAAATATAAAGACTTGAATTTTATTCCCCAGCCCATGGTAAAAAAAATCATCTTGGCTCAGAAGCTAGTGTGCTAACACGGGGAAAATGGCAATAGAAATGTCTTTGGGGCTTTTTGTCTACCCAATCTTGCCAAATTGGTAAGCACTGGATTCAGTGACAGATCCTGTCTCCACAAATAAGGTTGACATTCATTAAGAAAGATACCCAATGTTGAACCTTGGCATCTACATACATACACATACATGCACATGCCTATCTCTACACATGTACATATATTTGCATATACATGAACATATACACATATGAATAAAGTACACAACTGGATAAGCCTTTGGAGCAAATTTAATTTAAAAACTGTAAAAGATAAAATTATTAAAGTGTATAGAAAACTCCATAAGATAAATAGTATGTCGCCTTTGGGATGGAGCAGACACAGAGTCGGTCTGCTCCTGTCCTGTGGAGAAACTGAATCCTGAGTCATCAAGGAGCCACTGCACTCAGACCAGCTGGTAAGAACTCCATCTCACTCCCTAAGCCCCAGAGATACATCTGGGAGCCAGGGACATTCAGGGCAGAGCAGCTACCCAAACCCCGCCCCTCCGGAATTCCACTTCCCTTCCGCCCCTGCCTGGTCCTTTGGGCTGGAGCAGACACAGAGTCGGTCTGCTCCTGTTCTGTGGAGAAACTGAATCCTGAGTCATTGAGGAGCCACTGCACTAAGAGCAGAAGGATTTCCAGATCCAAGAGGTGGAGTGAGTCCCAGGAGTTCTTCCACCCAGGAGATTAGGAGCATAAGACCACAGAGACATCTGGACTCTGAGGAGCTCTGCAATAAGCAAGATAACTGGAAATACAGACTCCAGTCTTACACAGTGAGGGCAGGTACCACTAGAGTTAACCAGATGGTGAAAGGCAAGTGCAAGAACATAAGCAACAGAAACCAAAGTTTCTTGGCATCATCAGTATCCAGTTCTCCCAATATAGCAAGCCCTGAACACCCCATCACACCTGAAAAGCAGGATTCAGAAATAAAATCACTTCTCATGATGATGATAGAGGATTATAAGAAAGAATTAAGTAAACCTTAAAGAAATACAGGAGAGTACAAGTAAACAGATAGAAGCCCTTAAAGAGGAATCACAAAAATCCCTTAAAGAAATGCAAGAAAACACAAAGAAGAAATTAAACAAAAACATCCAGGATCTGAAACTGGAAACAGAAACAATAAAGAAAGTTCAAAGGGAGACAACCATGGAGATAGAAAACCTAAGAAAGAGATCAGGAGTCATAGACGCAAGCATCACCAACCGAATACAAGAGATAGAAGAGAGAATCTCAAATGAAGAAGATACGGTGGAAAATACTGACACAGTTGTCAAAGAAAATCCAAAATGCAAAAAGCTCCTAACTCAAAACATCCAGGAAATCCAGGACACAATGAGAAGACCAAACCTAAGGATAATAGGTATAGATGAGAATGAAGATTCCCAACTTAAAGGGCCATTAAATATCTTCAACAAAATTATTGAGGAAAACTTCCCTAACCTGAAGAACAAGATGCCCATAAACATATAAGAAGCCTACAGAACACCAGATAGACTAGACCAGAAAAGAAATACCTCCCGTCACATAATAATCAAAACATCAGATGCACAAAACAAAGAAAAAATACTAAAAGGAGTAAGGGAAAAAGGTCAAGTAACATATAAAGGCAGACCTATAAGAATTACACCAGACTTCTCACCAGAGACTATAAAAGCCAGAAGAGCCTGGACTGACATCATACAGACCATAAGAGAACACAATTGCCAGCCCAGATTACTATACCCAGCAAAACTCTCAATCACTATAGATGGTGAAACCAAGATATTCCATGACAAAACCAAATTTGCACAATATTTTCCCACAAACCCAGCCTTTAAAGGATAACTGATGGAAAACGCCAACACAAGGAGGGAAACTACAACCTAGAAAAGGCAAGGAAATAATCTTCCAACAACCCCAAAGGAAGATAACTATACAAACATAACTATACCTCTAATAACAAAAATAACAGGAAGCCACAATTATTTTTCCTTAATATCTCTTAACATCAATGGTCTCAATTCCCCAATAAAAAGATGCAGACTATCAGACTGGATACACAAACAAGACCCAGAATTTTGCTGCATACAAAAAACGCACCTCAGTGACAAAGACAGACACTACCTCAGAATAAAAGGGTGGAAAACAATTTTCCAAGCCAATTGTCCCAAGAAACAAGCTGGAGCAGTCATTCTAATATCAAATAAAATCGACTTTCATCCAAAATTAATCAAAAAAGATAAGGAAGGACACTTCATACTCATCAAAGGAAAAATCTACAAAGGTGATCTCTCAATTCTGAACATCTATCCTCCAAATGCAAGGGCACCTACATACATAAAAGAAACTTTACTAAAGCTCAAAACACACATTAAACCTCACACAATAATAGTGGGGGATTTCAACACCCCACTCTCAGCAATGGACAGATCATGGAAACAGAAACTAAACTGAGGCACTTTGACATTAACAGAAGTTATGAACCAAATGGACTTAACAGACATCTATAGAACATTTCATCCTAAAACAAAAGAATATACCTTTTTCTCAGCACCTCATGGTACCTTCTCGAAAATAGACCATATAATTGGTCACAAAACAACCCTCTACAGATACAAAAAGATTGAAATAATCCCTTGCATCTTATCAGATCACCACGGACTAAGACTGGTCTTTAATAATGACAAAACCAATGGAAAACCCACGTGCACATGGAAACTGAACAACTTTCTACTCAATGATGACTTGGTCAAGGAAGAAATAAAGAAAGAAATAAAAGGCTTTTTAGAATTCAATGAAAATGAGGACACATCGTACCAAAACTTGTGGGACTCCATGAAGGCAGTTCTAAGAGGAAAACTCATAGCTCAAACTGCCTACAAAAAGAAACTGGAAAGAGCACACACTAACAACTTGACTGCACAACTAAAAGCTCGAGAACAAAAAGAAGCAAATACACCCAGGAGGAGTAGAAGGCAGGAAATAATCAAACTCAGGGCTGAAATCAACCAAATAGAAACAGAAAGAACAATACAAAATATCAATAAAACCAGGAGTTGGTTCTTTGAGAAAATCAACAAGATAGATAAACTGTTAGCCAGATTAACCAGAGGGCACAGGGACAGTATCCAAATTAATAAAATCAGAACTGAAAAGGGAGACATAACAACAGAAACGGAAGAAATTAAAAAAATCATAAGATCCTACTACAAAGGCCTATACTCAACAAAACTGGAAAACCTGGATGAAATGGACAATTTCCTAGACAGATACCAGGTACCGAAGTTAAACCAGGAGCAGATAAATCATCTAAATAGTCACATAACCCCTCAGGAAATAGCAGCAGTCATTAAAAGTCTCCCCACTAAAAAAAGCCCAGGACCAGATGGTTTTACTGCTGAATTCTATCAGACCTTCAAGGAAGACCTAATACCAATTCTCTTCAAACTATTCCACAAAATAGAGACAGAAGGAACACTATGCAATTCGTTCTATGAAGCTACAATTACACTCATACCCAAACCCCACAAGGACCCAACAAAGAAAGAGAACTTCAGACCAATCTCCCTTATGAACATCGATGCAAAAATACTCAATAAAATTCTAGCAAACTGAATCCAAGAACACATCAAAACAATCATCCATCATGATCAAGTAGGTTTTATCCCAGGAATGCAGGGATGGTTCAATATTCGGAAATCCATCAATGTAATCTATGATATAAACAAACTTAAAGAAAAGAACTACATGATCATCTCACTAGATGCTGAAAAAGCATTTGACAAAATTCAACATCCCTTCATGATAAAAGTCTTGGAAAGATCAGGAATTCAAGGCCCCTACCTAAACATAGCAAAAGCAATTTACAGCATACCAGTAGCCAACATCAAGCTAAATGGAGAGAAACTAGAAGCAGTCCCACTAAGATCAGGGACTAGACAAGGCTGCCCACTCTCCCCCTACCTATTCAGTATAGTACTGGAAGTCCTAGCCAGAGCAATTAGACAACAAAAAGAAGTCAAAGGGATACAAATAGGAAAGGAAGAAGTCAAAATATCGCTATTTGCAGATGATATGATAGTATACTTAAGTGACCCCCAAACTTCCACCAGAGAACTCCTAAACCTGATAAACAACTTCAGCAAAGTGGCTGGTTATAAAATCAACTCAAACAAATCAGTAGCCTTCCTCTACATGAAAGATAAACAGACTGAAAAAGAAATTAGGGAAATGACACCTTTCACAATAGTTGCAAATAATATAAAATGCCTTGGTGTGAATCTTACCAAGCAAGTGAAAGACCTGTATGACAAGAACTTCAAGTCTCTGAAGAAAGAATTTGAAGTAGATCTTAGAAGATGGAAGATCTCCCATGCTCATGCATTGGCAGAATTAATATAATAAAAATGGCCATCTTGCCAAAAGCAATCTACAGATTCAATGCAATACCCATTAAAATCCCAACTCAATTCTTCACAGAGTTAGAAAAAGAAATTCTCAAATTCATATGGAATAACAAAAAACCCAGAATATCGAAAACTATTCTCAACAATAAAAGAACTTCGGGAGGAATCACCATCCCTGACCTCAAGCTGTACTACAGAGCAATAGTGATAAAAACTACCTGGTATTGGTACAGAGACAGGCAGGAAGATCAATGGAATAGAATTGAAGACCCAGAAATGAACCCACACCCCTATGGTCACTTGATCCTTGACAAAGGAGCTAGAACTGTCCAGTGGAAAAAGGATAGCATTTTCAACAAATGGTGCTGGTTCAACTGGAGGACAAGATGTAGAAGAATGAAAACTGATCCATTCTTATCCCCTTGTACAAAGCTCAAGTCTAAGTGGATAAAGGACCTCCACATAAAACCAGATACACTGAAACTAATAGAAGAGAAGGTGGGGAAGACCCTCGAATACTTGGGCACAGGGGAAAAGTTCCTGAACAGAACTCCAATGGCATATGCTCTAAGATCAAGAATTGACAAATGGGACTTCATAAAATTGCAAAGTTTCTGTAAGGCAAAGGACACTGCCAATAGGACAAAATGACAACCAACAAATTGGGAAAAGATCTTTACCAATCCTTCATCTGATAGAGGGCTAATATCCAATATATACAAAGAACTCAAGAAATTAAACTCCAGACAAGCACATTACCCTATTTAAAAAAAAAAGAGGTATAGAGCTTAACAAAGAATTTTCAACGGAAGAAACTCGAATGGCCGAGAAGCACCTAAAGAAATGTTCAGCATCCTTAGTCGTTACGGAAATGCAAATCAAAACAACCCTGAGATTCCATCTCACACCAGACAGAATGGCTAAGATTAAAAACTCAGGTGATAGTAGATGCTGGCGAGGGTGTGGAGAAAGAGGAACACTCCTCCATTGTTGGTGGGAATGCAAGATGGTGCAACCACTTTAGAAATCAGTCTGGCGGTTCCTCAGAAAATTGGACATAGCATTACCTGAGGATCCAGCTATACCACTCCTAGGCATATACCCAGAAGATGCTCGAACATATAACAAGGACATATGCTCAACTATGTTCGTAGCAGCCTTGTTTATAATAGCCAGGAGCTGGAAAGAACCCAGATGTCCTTCAACTGAGGAATGGATTCAAAAAATGTGGTATATTTACACAATGGAGTATTACTCAGCCATTAAAAACAATGAATTTGAGAGGTTCCTAGGTAAATGGATGGAACTAGAAATTATCATCCTGAGTGAGGTAAGCCAATCACAAAAGAACACACATGGTATTCACTCACTGATTATTGGATATTAGCCCAGAACCTTGAAATGCCCAAGATGCAACTCACAGGCCACATGAAGCCCATAAAGAAGGAAGACCCAGTGGGGGTGATTCGGTTCTTCTTAGAAGGAGCAACAAAATATTCAAGGGAGCAAATATGGAGATAAAGTGAGGGACAGAAACTGAAGGAGGGGCCATTTCAAGACCACTCCACCTGAGTATCTATCCCATGTGCAATCACCAAAGGTAGAGGCTGATGTGGAAATCAGGAAGTGCATGCTGATAAGAGCCTGATATGGATGTCTCCTCAGAGGTCTTCAGGAGTCTGACATACTCAGAGGCAGATGCTCACAAGTAGCCATTGAACTGATCATGAGGTTCTCAATGGAGGAGTTAGAGTAAGGACTGAAGGAGCTGAAAGGGTTTGTGGCCTCATGAGGAGAGCAACAATACCAACCAGCCACAGCTCCCAGGGTCTAAACCACCAGCCTGGGAGCACTTAGGGAGGGATCCAGTGCTTCAGTTGAATATGTAAGAGTGGAGGGCCCTGCTGGGCATAGGTGGAAGAAGAGAACCTTGGGCATGAAGGCTGGATGACCCAGGGGGTGGGAATTTTGAGAGTGGGGAAGTGGGAGTGGGGGTGTAGATAGAGGTTACATCCACAGAGAAGAAGGAGGAGGGGTGAGGGGATTGGGGGTTCCTGGGTGGGTGGGGGATGGGGTAAGGGGACAACATAGGAAATATAAATAAAACATCCAATAAAAAAAATAAAGTAGGTTTTCTCAATAAAAAAAAAAAGATAATTAGTATGTCTGCAAGTAAAAATTAGGACAAAAATGTAAAGGTCGTGGTTAGTCTGTCATTATGCTTCCTTATTTACTCAACATTTACTGTCTGAGGATATCACATAAAATATAAACAAATACAGCACTTAGAAGTTAAGCTATCCATTTCCACTCTAAAACCCCCCTTTTTACTCTGCCTTGCTGTAAGCTGCCCTGTAGCAGCTTTCTGGTGAAAGGCATTGGAGGAAGGCTAAGAGAACTTCTCTAAACAGTAGTTATGCAGCTTGGAGAATGACCTAATGGACAGAGTCACCTCAAAGGAATAAGAGATAGTTAATTTTGATCCCAAATACGAGTGACCCTAACCAAAGAACACAGATTCACACTGCTTCTAACAGTATTTGCCACGATGGTAATACAAAACAACGAAATATTATATATCAGTGAAACTTTAAAGCAGTCAGGTATAAGAAAGTGAGAAGTTCCTGCTTTTATTTCTTCGATGTTTTCTGATGACATTCTTAAAAGTTTTTGGTGAAATCCAGCAGTCTATTTGAATATTACAATAGGGATCACAAGGATTTTATGTCAGACAAAGAAGCTGTCAGTAGACAGTTATGTGATTACTAAATTGATCTGTATAATTCTTGCTCAATATAATGACAAAGTTAAAATTCAACCTTGTAAAATGGTTGTCATAGCTATGATACTATTTAAGAACTTCAGTTCACAGAATCAAAAAGAAAACCCAAACCAGGAACTTGAGCTTCTGTCACATTTCCCTGAACAAATTAGTAGCATAGTTTGGAAGTAGTCATTATCAATCTTTGTAGATGATAGCTTCCATAATTTATTCATTGTACAGTATACACAAGAGTGACTTGGTCATAGAGACAATTTTAATCAAAATATTAACTTATACTATTACATATTACATAAATCAAACAGCAATCAAACACAAATGACCTGAGATTGTGATTACCAAATCAGAATCCATTGTTTTCTATAAGGTAGAATATATGACCTTAGGAAATATTTTTTTTTTCGGTTTTGTGAGACAGGGTTTCTCTGTATATCTCTGGCTGTCCTGGAATTCATTCTGTAGACCAGACTGGCCTTGAACTCAGAAATCTGCCTGCCTCTGCCTCCCAAGTGCTGGGATTAAAGGCGTGTGCCATCACTGCCCGGCAGAAATATTTAAAGAAATTAAAATATCTGAATAAAAGTTATCAATACATAAAGCAGAGTTTTCAAGTTTCAAAACCTGAGTCTCCAATTCATAGTACAGTCATAATGTCAAATTCTCTACTGGAAGCCTTAAGTGGTGGGCATTCCTCTACTGGAGCCCCATTTACTCTCAGGAGGTTTTTAAATTTTCTCTGCTTACAGAAAAAAGCTAAAAGTATAAATCAAGTATGAAATGTATACTTATGGTCAAGTGTACCTCAGTAAAATTTTGATTTTCTTTTCTTGCTGGATTCATTCTGTTTTCCACTGAACATAAGCTAGGAAGTGCAATGCTAAGTCAGTGTTGTTGAGGGATAAATATAATTGTGATGACTGTCCAATGTTCATTCTGCTGCTATAATGAAATAGTCTGACAAAGCAACTTGAGTCCCACAGGGTTGACTTGGCTTATACTTCTAGGTCAAAATCTGTCATTGAGAGGAGTCAGGACATGAACTCAATTTGAAACTTGAACAGAAACCTGGCTCTCTCTGACCTAAATTCAAATAGTCTTTTTTTTTTCCTATTGTCCCATTTGCTATCTATCTATCTATCTATCTATCTATCTATCTATCTATCTATCTATCTATCTATCTATCTTCTATCATCTATCATCTATCTATCTCTCTATTCACTTTACATTATGATGTCAATGATCGCTCTCTCCCACTCTGAGTCATACTCTTACACATTCCCTACCACCCTCCTCCCTACCATTATCCTCTAAGAGGGTAGATTCTTCCTCCAATCATACCACCTTGGGAAAACAAGTCTCTGCAGGGCTAGTCACTTCCTCTCCCACTGAGGTCAGACAAAGCAACACATGGAGGGGAGTTGATTTCACAGAGAGGGACAGCCACTACTCCAGTTACTGGGAGATCCACATGAAGACCAGGCTGCACATCTGCTACCTATGTGTGGCTAGCCTAAGTTGAGCCTATACATGCTCTTTGGTTAGTGGCTCAGTTTCTTAGAATGCCCAGAGCATCCAAAAATCCAGGTTAGTTGACTTTGTTGGTCTTCCTGTGGAGTTCCTATAATGTCCAGGACCTTCAACTAGCATTCTTATATATCTCAGACTCAGCTACTTAGGCATGGTTTGCAACTGTGGGTTCTCCCACACCAATAAGCAATCAAGACAATCTCTCAAAATATAGCCATAGGCCAAAGTGGTCTGGGTGGTCCATCAGTTAATATTTCCAAGAATAATGCTAGTCTGGGTCAAGGTGAAAGTGTCTAAAATTAACTAAGAAACTGCCTAATAATTAGTTAATGCTTTCTTAAAGCTATCTACATTAAAGAAGTCCTTATTGTTTTCCTGTGGGCTGTTAACCAAATTGGGTGACTGTCATGGTGTCTTACATCATCACCAAAGACATGAAATTTATTTATTCTACCTGGAAATGTAACCTAGTATATTCAGCTGCTTTAGGTCCATTAAAATCCTGTGCTAACATTGGTTGCTTTTGTATGTGATGTTTGCCATGGTGTAGTCTGTGAGACGAATATCATTGACTTTCTCAACACAGTTTTCCTCTACTTTTGCATTCTCTGAGAGGCTCAGCGTGGGACTATAAAATCCTGGGTGTTCAGCCACTCCCCCAGAGCCCTGGCAAGAGGTCTCCATGTCCCTAATGGAAGGTGGGGAGAACAAGTCTCTGCCTCAAGATTTCCCTGGTCCTGCCCTTCTCCCCCACTTCTGATATATAAACAAACATCTTCCCAAATGTTTTGGGAATGCTCCACACCATCCAAACCCACCGCAGTGACAATAAATCTGAACGTGTTTAACTCCACATGTCTCTTGAAATCCTGGATTCATTGCTAAGTCAAAACCCACTCAGAAGTGCGGGAGTGGGAGAGATAATTCTTGTTCTAGAGGGTCATGGGACACTTCCTCTTGAGAACCGCCACACTGCTTTGCTCCAGTTCGCACCCACCCATGACTGCCTCAACTGACATCCTTGGTTCGCAGGCAGGGAAGTGCCTCACTTTCACCCGCCCGAGCCCTATGCCACTATAGCTGCAGTTTCTCAGAGCCCACGTCCAGCCGCTGGCTCTTGCTGAGTCGCAGCGGTGCTTGAGACTGCCGTCCTGACATCTGTGAGCGGGTGCATGGGCACTGGCCTGCACCCTCACCCGGGCCGCCCCCATGCGACCTGTGCGCCAGATTTGTCTGACATCTGTCACGACCAACGTGGGGCTTGGAATACCCATGCGATTGCAAGAACTGAACCACCCAATGTGAGGCGTTACCAGAGCAGCTCCCAGCATCTCTGCGCCAAAGCTGCCAGCTGTGCTTGGGCATCCCATCTCTGTTCTGCTCTACCTCCATGATCGTGAGCTTGAAAAATGCCAGAAGGTAATCCCCAGAGACGAATATTCTATCACTTCCTCCTATATTTTCAGTCAGAGCCTTCGCCCAGATTTAAATAAGCCAAAGGAACAACTGATGCCTTCTGGCCAGGGCTACCCCCTGGTTTTGGCTGAAGGTTCCTCTGACCTCTGCCTAAAATCCCGACAGCCCGTAATGGGTGTTGGCAAAGACCTTCTATTTAGAGTCTCTTTAAAGCAAAAAAGAAATCTGGTAAGGCGGTGACCAGTTAAACGTCATTATGAAGGTCGCCAGGACATCTCAAAATCTGTGAGTAGGCTTAACGTTTTGTGCCTTTGGGAATCCCTTGAGGCCATCAAGACAAAGGAACGTTCCTATTGGACAAAGCGTTTCTCCTCTTTTCTGTCATGGGCAATTCAACATCACATAAAAAAACACCCCAGGTCAGACAAATATTTGCCCTACTAGAATCCCAAGGGGTGAAAATAACTAAAAAACAAGCCTCTCTGTTTTGGGAGGAAGTCCTTCAGATAGCCCCATGCATGGCTGAGGACAATATTTACAGCACAGATTCATGGAGCAGAGTAGCTTCCCTTTTCAAAAACAGAAACACCCAAGAAGGAAAAAGGCTTCCTCATGGTTTTTTGCCAAACCTAGGTACAATTCGGCAATGTATAGGGCCCTCAAAAATAGGGCAGACTGAGAACTATACAGCTTTTGACACTCCTCAATCAAAATAAACCAAAGATAAGGGTCCACCAAATCACCCTAGTTCAGACCTCGCAGCCCTTACCCAATTGATAAGAGAGATAAAATCCATCTACCCACCCCTTCCCCCTTATGCCTTAGAGGAAATGCCAAACAGACCGTCTCCCCCGCATACTCCCCCCTCCCCCATCCAAAGGCAAGACTCAACTAAAATACCAAAGGAGCTCTCGCCTGCCTCCCCCCCCTTACTTACCAACCAAAGAGAGATAAATCCCCTCCTCCTTCTGCAAGCCGCAAGAGAGACATTCAGAACCTGCAGATAAAACCCTGCAAAATTCCATAGTCCCTTATACCCCGCCATCCATCACTCAACAGCTTTGCAATTTTAGGGACTCTCATACAAAAACTAACCCTTCCTCCCATGCTATTCAGGAGTCTGATACAGACCCATAACTCAAACTACTTGAGTATTCCCAGTTAATATCAAACCTACCCGGGCTAAACCACTTAACTGGTACCCACTTCAAGCCTCAGACCTAAAAGAACTTAGGCAAGCAGTGAAGGAAGATGGCATTCATGCACCCTGGACAAAATCACTCCTGCAGAGCCATATTGCCAACTTAAATACCCCCCAAGATTGGGAAGATATTTGCCATTCTGCCCTTCCTGGCCCAATGTTCCTAGAATGAGAATCCAACTTTCATGATGAATGCCTTCAACAAGCCAGGCAAAACCAGGAGAGGGATGATGACATCCCATAGAGTTTTAAAGAGCAATTTGGCCAGGAAGATTTCTCTACTGGAGCACAACAGGCAACTCAGCCAGCGCGGTACTACGAGCATATCCGCCTGTGTGCCATTCAGGCCTGGAACAGGGTAACTACACCCTCAGGGTTGCAAGACCCCACCTACTCCCTACTCTCCCTCCATCAGAAGCCTGGAGAATCTCTATCCGATTTTGTTCTCAGAACTAAAACAAGCTTAGAAAGAAAAATCTCCAACCCCACAGCTAGGGACCTTCTCCTTAGAAACATTATTTGGGAAGGCATGACCTCAGAGTCTAGGCTACCTTGCCAGGGTCTCTGGGAAGAGCATCCTGACAGGTGGATTGTGGAGACTCAAGAAATAAGAACCTCAATGCACCAGGTTGCATCCGTAACTCAGGCATTTGTAGCAGCTGTAAGGACAGATGGAATCTCCTTCAAATGCGGAGAGACAGGACATTGGAGAGACGAATGCCCACTAAACTCCCCTCCTATAACAGACTCCAATCCCCCTAAGACCATCTGTCCCCGATGTAGAAAAGGTTTCCACAGGAGGAGAAACTGTACCGCCCGATATGATAAGGATGGCAAGCCACTAGAGCCTTTAAACTTCAAACGGAGCAACCCTCAGCCCTGACAGTAAGAGGGACAACTACTCCTGTCCAGAATCTCACAAGGCTTCCACCCAAAGTTAACCATTAAAATAAATAATAAACCATTCAAGTGTCTTGTTGATACTGGGGCAGATCGGACAATTTTAAGGCAGCAAGAAGTCCCAAAAGACTGGCAATTGATCTCTGGGCCCTAGCCCCTAGGCATAGGGGGTACCTCTCGTGCATGTATCACTAAACAGACCTATAGGTGTGGAGACCTGGATGGGGCTACAGGCCTTATATGCCCCCTGGTGGCTCAAGTGACCACCAATCTCTTGGGGAGAGATATCTTACAAGCCTTAGATATGGTTCATACCACCCTACCAGAAAGAGACCACATTAAGATAGAAGATATTACTTATGAAAAAAATAGAACCCAAATAATCCCCCTCCAAATCACCCCCAATTCTAGAGGCCACTGTCAGATTTGATACTCCCTGCCTTGATTGGCTCTCTGACAAAGCCATCTGGGTCCCACAGTTGCCTCCATCAAGGGAGAAACTTAAAGCTCTCAAAGAACTTGTAGAAGAGCAGCTGTCTCTACATCACATCCACCCCTCCCTCAGTGCATGGAACACTCCTGTGTTAGCTATAAAAAAAAGCTCAGGGGGGTGGGGACTATTAAAAGATTTGAGGGCAATTAATAAAACCATGCGAATCTGGAGCTCCCTGCAAAGGGGGCTACCCCACATCTCAGCCATCCCTGCCAGTATTCCCCTGTTAGCAATAGACATAAAAGACTGTTTCTTTTCCATCCCTCTCCACCCCCAGGACTGTGAACACTTTGCATTTTCAGTGCCCCCCCCTTAATAACTCTGGCCCAGCCTCATGATATGAATGGAATGTTCTTCCCCAGGGAATGGCTAACAGTCCTACGATTTGCCAGGAGGCTGTAGCCACTGCATTAAAACCCTATTTGGACAAAGGACTCAATGTATATCATTACATGGATGACATTCTTTTATGGAGTTATGAGTCGACCTCCCCCTCCCAACTTAAAGACCAGCTAATACCTTCCTTATCTACCCTGGGATTTAAAATAGCCCCTCACAAAATCCAACTTATTCTTCTCATTGCATTTTTAGGGACAGAGTTCTCCCTTACTTCAATACACCCCATGTTGGGCACCAGATGTCGCACTGTGCCCACGTGCTCTGGTCACAGGAGGCTGCGCCGGCTCAAGCACAAGCACAGCAAGAGTGGACAGAGACATCCTGGTGGAGCGGCAGGCGGTGGCAGGAGACACAGGACATGAGCCAGTGCGGGCAGCCGCGTGAGGGGCCGGCGTCCTGTACTCCGTGGCTCAACAAGAGTGGGCGGGTCACAGAACACCGGCTCCAAGACTGTCCGGAAAGGTGTGCAGCTGTGAGCTGCGGCACAGCATGCTTTTCAGTCGCACAAAGCAGGGCCTCTGTCTCAGCCTCCAAATACAGGCAAGTGTTACTGGCTCTTTCGGTTCCCTCTTTCCTGGGGGCAGCTCGGGAGTGCCCGCGTAAGTAAAGTGTTACGGGAGGTCTTTTGGTTCTCTCTACCTGAAGGGAGGAGAAGAGAGTTGTCGTCCTTTGAAATGCGCAGGATAGCCAGAGATTGGCTAGGAATCATGAAAAGCACTCCGAAAGTGGGAAGGTCTCACACCACACAGTGAGCTTTACTTTGAGCTCTGGGGGTATATATATATATATATATATATATATATATATATATATATATATACACAGTTTTGGGGGGAGAACAGGTAACTTCTATTTGGTTTGCTTTGAGAGCTTGGGGATGCCTTATTTGCATGGAGGTGTTATTCCTACATGACAAAGGCCATGGACCTCTCCATGGGAGGGGCTGTGGGAAGCGGAAGCTAAGAGAGTCATGTGGCTTTGGTAAAGTTCAAACCAGCCTTCCGTCCTACTGATCTTCTTCAAACCAAGGTTCCCGAGGCTTCAGGTCTTCCTACCAAGCTTTCTGGCTTTTCTCATAGCCTACTGCTCCACAGCTCAGTACATTAAACCTCTGTTCCTATTCTTGGAGTCTTTGTCACACTTACAAGAGTTACTAAATCATAACCTTACAGCTCTCAGGCCTTCCACACTGTGTCCCACCCACCCAGCTGTTTTATTCTGAAGCCATTCTAAATGTCAAGTAACTCTAATAGTCTGGAAACATAATGGATATAAAAACCACAGTGTAAATGTGATTTTAGCTATTCTACATATTGGTGGGGCAGAATGTAACTTAAGGGAAGGTTTTTTCAGCTAACAGGTAGAGGACGCAAACCATCATGTTAGAAAAGGGATGGCAGGAGAAACTGAGCAGCTACTTATATTACATCCAGAGTAAAACAACAGAGAATGTCAAGTACTGTGTACAGAATTCTTTCTCTTGCTTTTTTTTAGTTCACAATTCCACTCATTGAATAGTACTACATTAATTAAACCAGTCTAGAAAACATTTCATAGAAATGCCCAGATGTTTTCTCTTGAGTGACTCTTCATATGGTTCAGTCAATACTATCAGTAGTCTTTTCTTCCTTTTTAATCACCCCAGAAAAGATCAGAGAGGAAGCCCCCATACTCCACACTGATTTACTGCCATCCCCTCCAAGTCTCTTTCCAAATTTTAGATACATTATAGACTGTTTCCCCCTCTATGCAACAGATCACAGCTTTGTTATACTCAATATTCGCCATATTTTTCTTTTATCCTATTTCTAGCCTAAATATTTTGATCAAAAATCATATTATTGAAAAGACAATATCTTTTAATTCTCCTTCATGCTTTTCAAGAAATGTCCTAGAGCCAATAATTTCTATGTGTGACACTGAGAACTCCTGGGTTTGTTTTAGAAACTAAAGGTAGCTAAAATAATAAGAGAACAAAATTACTATTAGCTGTTCAAAATAACAAACATAAAATTAACATATCTTTTTATTAATTGGCTATTTTATTTATTTACTTTTCAAACGTTGTCACCTCCCTGGTCTCCTCTCTGAAACCCCCCTTTCCATCCCCCTTCTCCTTTGCCTATAAGAGAGTGCTCCCTCATCCATACACATACTCCCACTTTACTGCTCTATTTTACCAATTTAATTCTTGTAAAAATAACAAACTAAAATCATACCTTTTAAAAATAAAAAAAATGCTCATATTAAATTTACTTGGTTAATACATTCAATCAGAAATGCCTTTGTAAATAAGTTATCAATATTTTCATGGGTAAAGATTTACAAACTGTTATAAAATCTATAAATTACTTAGGTCATATGATATACTTTTTGAATTGAACAAAAAATTAAAAGTTAAGTTCATTTACTGCTTAAAATGTGTATATGTCCATTTTTAGTCAAGTAAAATGGAGAACAGTTCAATAAGTTCACAGTGAGCATGTGAATTTCCGACTCTGTGTTGCAATTCAACTTACTGATATAATAAACAATGATTTCTATGTGCTATGATATTTGTTTTTTTAAAAAAAGAGTAAAATTATATTTCATTATTTTTAACATATATCTTAAAGAAGAAATGAATCACTAACATTTTGAATGAAGAATGGGTAGAAAAATATTTTTTATTTATTTTTATTTATTTCTTTAAATCATATCATAATTTTTACTTATTCACAGAAGGGTTATAAACACAGAAAGGCCTGATTTGGGGAAGGGGATAGCTCCAAGGTGTGAGTATTCAGGGAGAGTACAAATATCTTTCAGAACAGGGTATCGACTGGGTGAAGGTTCAGAGGACAGGTCACTATTACTCTGCCAATGATTCACTTGTCCTTATCTAAGTTGGTAATATCTGCCAAGGCTACCTAATTATAAGGTCTATGACTATTCAGGCTGGTAAATTGTCACAAAAACTAACTGTTTACAATAGCTTATAACCAACTGTTTCAGTGTTTATCCACAGAGACCCAAGACTTGGTGTTAGTAGACATATATGACAGCCCTATTGCTGATTTTAGGCTTATGGCTGATTTTAGGCCTTCAGTGTATAACCAGGGATGCCCCTGACATCTCCTCCCTTCTCTAAGTAGAGAAAGGCTGTGGCAATTCTAATCTTGTGAATTTGGGGGTAGAGGCTTGACCTCCAGTAATTGAAGGGAACATTGTAATGGCTCCAGTCCCCCAGTCATTGTCCAGTGAGGCATGAGGGCTTTACCCATTGTTTTCCTGGAGAGGGGATACTTTTGACATCAACCCCTATGCAGTCAATCTTGTCCCTCAGGGAACCCAGAGAGATACTTTTAACTTTTATTTATATTTCCTTGTAGTGCTTAGCCTCGCAGCCTAAGCAAGAATTCAGATCGCCAGTCAGAGGGGGTTCTGGGTGGCCCCTCTCTGCTTGGTCTAGGTGTGGAAGTCCCCTCTTTTAGGTTTGGTGGATACCAAACCTAGATGGGTTTTAGGAATACCCTGGATAGAGCAACAACCTCATCTTGAGTCTCGGGGTCCTCCATAGCTAACTTATGATAATGTATCTGAATAGTTTTTGCTACCAAATTATTTATCTGTTGTTTCACAAAGTTAGCCTATTTTCTTAATGAGGAAATCAGAATCAATATTTTGTATAATTGAAAAATAGTAAGTTTTTCTTGTTAGGTACGTGCTTTATTACTTGAAAGAAGTATATTGCTGTTGTTTAAAATTCTTTAAAATATTTTGTCCAGGTTTAAAAATTTTTGACCAAAAAAATTAATAAATAAATAAAAGTACAGAAAAAAATTGAAGAATAAAGTGTTTTGTGCATATCCTATGATTGTTCACTATAATTCAAAGAAATTACCTATAAAACATATACAAATATCGAGTTATAGATAAATAAGCACTTCGATACATGAAAGTATCATGATTATGCTTAGAAAGTAATGCAGAAGAAAAAATAATAAAGAGGATACACATCACCATAGTCAGAAACATTTAAAATTCTTTATAACATATAAGAAACAAACAAACAAAAAAAGATCTGAGCCCAGGCCTATCATTTCTGACGAATGATGAGAGAGATGGTGAGAAGGTGCCATGGTTGGAAGCACATGTCCTCCTGAGAAGGTGCCATGGTTGGAAGCACATGTCCTCCTCTAACATTGAATATCCAATGAGTGAAAGAGGAGTGAGGGACTATAGAGGACACAGAGGAAAGAGGTGTCAGAAAGAAAAAGGAGACATGAAAGAGAGGAGAAAGAGAGAGATGAGAAAAGGGAGAAAGAAAGTGTTGTGCCTTCTTCAGGACCCCCCAAAACCATCTAGGAGTCAACTCTGATGAAATCTCACCAGGGTCTCTTTCTTATAAATCCAAGTTTGGGCTTACCCACTGCTGACCCTGACACAGCAGGATGGTTTGGGGAATCAGCCTTGAACCTTCAGTAGGACAAGGTTCAAGTGAGGGAGTGTCCAGCCTGGGAAGCATGTAATAGAATGACTATTGTAAACTGACAGGTGGTTGCTCTGAAGCAAATCTATGAACAGTCAAAAACAGAAACGATCTGGAATTACATCCTAAACAACCAGGCTTGTCTTAATTGGCTGTAACTAGGGAGTATCTAGGAAATAAATCGGGGGTATGGGAAAGAACAAGACATAGGGTCTTTCCTAGTATGTAGTTGCAGCCTGGGTTCAGCTGTGGGTCATGTCCTTTGTTTGTTTGTTTGTTTGTTTGTTTGTTTGTTTTGTTTTCCTAAGATGAAGTCCAGACTCAAGATGGAGAATGAGGGGGAGGGTGTAGAGGAAAGGGCAGAGGGAGAAGTGAGAGAGATAGAAATGGAGAAGGGGAGGGGGAGATGGACAGGGAGAAGGCAAGGGGGAGAGGAAGAGACAGGAAAAAGGAAAGAAGTACAAGGAGGAAGACAGTCCTAGGTTATATGGCATTTCTGAGCAAAGGAGAAAACCCTGTTTATGGTTAATGAGGAAGCAGAGTTACTATTTTCTTGTCTTGCACAGCAGGGTCAGTATACCCAAGTATTTTGTTCTTTACTATATCCGTTATAAATTATTTGTTACTTGACTGAAAATATACAAAATAAAGAAAACTAATATCTAATCATTCCAGACACCCTCCATTAAAATGTAGTTTGTGTGTGTCCATGTGTGTATATGTGTGTCTGCACATACACACACATGCGTTGATATGCCATGATGTGCCTGTGAAAGTCAGAAGACAATTTCAAGTAGTTGTTTACTTTTTTTTACCTTGAGACAGAATCTCTTTTGATTTAAGTGCACAGTGAGACTACAGACTAGCAGGCTGATGAGATTCTGAATGTTTTTTTTCCCGGCCTTGCCTACCATCTATTCATAGCAGAGGTGGGACTACAAATGTAGGTTAAATCATTTGCCTTTTTTATTGCTGCTTTTTTTTTTTTTTTAGGATTCTAGTAGCCTTTATGTCTAGTGCTTTTATCCTCTAGCATCTCCCGGCCCTTGTATACACAACTTTCTGATCACTGAATATATACTTCACAGCCAATTTTAATTCTTGTACTTCACAATCAAAATTGCATTGCTGGTATGATCATGCTAACAGTTTTATTATGCTGAATCTTAATTGTTTCTTGAATCTACAGGGCATTTTGTAATATTTAAATATTTTATCTCTATAGATAAAAGTGGGAAAACAACGTTGTGTATATAAGCTCTTTGGTGGTATGGATTTTAAAACTAGGTTTCACTTTGGATGAGTAAGGTCCACTTCATTCCTAAGATTTTTTTTATGGCTTTATTCTCTCTGCTGGTGTGCTACTGATAAACATAAAGGTGTTGATTTTTTTTCTTTTTTTTTCTCCATTTTCTCTGTAAATTTCTGTTTTGTTTAGCATTAACAAGTTTTACCGAAGAAATGAAAATGGCTTTCATAGTAAGTCCTTAAGAGGCAAGCAATTAAAGGTGTTTTTGCACAGGCTGCTTAGTATCCTTTTAAATGGGTAATCAAGTGGGATCAGCATTTACTAAAGCTGCTTGGCTCACACAAACAATTAAATCTACAGAAGCATACTTCTTACATTCCTACTTCTTCAGACCTGTGACTAAGTGTTGACTTTTATTTCTTCCCTCTTAAAGCTCAGTTTTGGAGGAATTCCAGTACAGAGCAAACCTGGGACCTTTTTAAAGAAAAACTTCCATGGCTGTATTGAAAACCTTTACTACAATGGAGTGAACATAATTGACTTGACTAAAAGACGCAAGCATCAGATCTACTCAGTGTTAAGTCCCTGTCATTATTGACCAGTGGTTTGTGGACTTTGAGTAAGTCTTGTTTCTGGTGTTCTACCTCTTCACACTGTGTGTTTCTTTTGTATTGAGTATTTTTACTAGCCAAGGCTGGGTATGTGGTTCAGTTGGAACAGTGCTTCCCTAGCATGCCTCCCTGCTACAGCATAAAAACAGGTGTGTCAGTTAATTTTCTGACAGGCATGACAAAAAGCAATTTAAAGTCATAAGTCTTAAGGACTTTCTATGAAAGCCATTTTCATTGTTCTGCCTCATAATATGAAAGAATGCATTTTTTTTCACGGCATAGAAGAAATGGAAGTAGAAGTAGAAACCTGATTGACAATGTCCCATCCACAGTTAAGAGGTAAAGTGAACAGGACTTGTGGCATCTGCCAGTGACCAACCTACAGCAAACTAGACCTCCTTAAGGTTCTTCAGCGTTCCCAAACAGTGATGCCTCCTAGGTATTAAGCATTCACATATGTGAGTCTATGAAAATTATTTCATAATCAAACCACAATTCACATGGTACTGCACACCTGTAATCCCAGCATGTGAGATAGAAAAACTGGCAGATAAGAATGCTCAATTACATAGCAATTCTGAGACAAGCCATTGCTACATTAGGCTTTGCCTCAAAAATGAAAAATGAAATAAAACAATTCTCATCATCTAGCTGACATTATAGTCCAATAGAGCCAGGTAAGAAAGAAGAACTCCAAATCATTTCATTGGTAAAGTCAGGTAAAAATACTCAGAGAATGATTTCATTTGAAATCTATGCATACTAGTACAGAAATTCTTTAGAATTCCTTAGATTTTCAGTGACAGCACAGGTCCTGTTGAATTCCATACCTAGGACATTATATTTTGTTTTTACTGGATATATTAAGAAGAACCTTTTAAATGCTACTGCAAAGTTAGTGTCTTAGGGGTTCCTTGTGGATCACTCATAATCATATTAAAGTCCTCTGATTCACTAACATCTATTTTCCCTAATGTATATTGAGTTTTATAAGGAGTCTTTAAAGTGATTACTCTTGAATTTTCCCATCTCTCTCCAATTTCTCCTACAGCTGCTTGCACTCCCATTCAAATTTACTGCCTCTTTTTTATCATTATTAAACAAATATGTACACACAAACATACTGAGATCATTTATTGTTACTCATCTCATATGCATATTGTTTAGGGCAGACTGCTTGAGATTGGACAACCTAATATTGGGCTTGTTCCTGGAGGAAACTCTTAGTAACCATCAGTTAGTTTCCTGTAGCTCATCTAATGTGATTTCCCCAATACACTATGTTGTGTCAGTTAGTGTTATCAGGCTTTACTTAGGCAGCTGTATTGTGGGAATGGTTGGATGCAGCTTCCCTTACATCTGTAGAAGACACAATTATGTATCAGCTGTTCTAGGTATATATGCATATAAATCTGCATATATATACATACACATACATATACATATGGAATATGGATAGGCACTCAATAATAATATGTATACTTCCTGATATAATTAAGGATTTGTATATTTCTTTGAGTTTTTGGTTGTTTTGTGAGACCACAGGTTGAGTTCTGTTTAGTACTACTTTTTCAGGGTAGAGGGGCCTGTTTGTCATTTGATAGTATTCTCTTTCCCTGATAATAACTTTTAGTTTGAAATTTATTATACCGGAGAGTAATATTGACATATGAGCTCTCTTTTTGTTTTGTTTTTTTAATTTTGTTTGTTAGTTGTCTGGTTTTGAGACAGGGTTTCTTTGTGGAGCTCTCGCTGTCCTGAAACATGTGAACATGACTAGACGAGTCTAGAACTAGATCTGCTTTCTCTGCAACCCAAGTGCTGAGATTAAACGTGTGTGCCACGACTGCCAGCACATTCTTTTCATTATTCACATTCTATATGGTTTTTTCCATTGTTTTTCTTTTACATATTCTGTATCACTGCTTTTTATTGACATTAGTTGTGTTATAAATATTAGTAATGATTCAAAACATTATTTAGTATACTTGTGCCATTTATATTTAATGCAATTATTGGCATGAGGGAGCTTAAATATGTATTTATAGTTCTGTTTATTTTGTTCTTTTACAGTTCTTGCCTTCTGTCCATCCTGTTGTTTTAATTCTTACATTTTCTTTATAAAATAATATGTGTTTTAAGTAAATTTTAGAATTTAATTTTGATATGTCAGTGTATCTCTCAAAAGCTTTTGTCTCTGTTTTCTCAGGTGTTATCATATATATATATATATATATATATATATATATATATATATATATATATATATGTTCTGTTATCTTGATGTCTTGATGTCTTTGGCCTTTTATCCATGTATCTGAAATATACAAAGGTTATATCTTTATAAATTCATCCATCCTTCTCTTATCTATATTTAATTGTGTTAATTATCATTCTCTTTCTTTGTATTTAGAAACTTTTTAGTGAGTTTTGTTTTAGCTTCCCCAAATAATTTTAGAGTAATAAATAGAAAAAAGATTTTGTATTTGTTTTTTTATGGTATAGTTTAATATTTGGAAATAAAGCCAAGACAGTATAATATCAGGCACAAGGAAGGATAGAAGACAAGCAAAATAACACCTGCATATAACATTCCCCTCCCCAGTTTCAACTCTGTCCAACGTTTTAGTTGGTCTGCTTCTCCATGTTGTGAGTGTGAGAATTCAACTTTCTGTCTGTTTAGGTAACATAGCAAGACCCAGTGTTGAAAAAGAATATGATGTGCAATGCCACTGAATGATCATGAATACTGTACTTGCTCTTTAGTGTCATTGATCACTAGCCAGAACTAGTCATATGAACATGTGTCATGCTTTTTAATTTCTTTGTTGCAAAGGTTTTAACCTTAAACATTATAATTTTTTCTTCAGTTTAAAGACTATATATATATATATATATATATATATATATATATATA
>NW_021620790.1:3093981-3095561 GCF_004785775.1 Grammomys surdaster | reverse complement strand
ATATATATATATATATATATATATATATATATATATATATCAAAATGTATTATATATAATATATATATATTGAATTTCTTTGCTTTAAAGTAATTTTATTTTTAAAATGTGTTGTGTCTCTTTATTCTTTATTCTCTTAAATCTTATTTTATTTCCCTTAAATTTTGGACACTTTGATTTAGCAATGTTTTTTAGAGTACATGAGAATATGCCACATTCTCTTATCTTGATCTCTTTTTCATGGGACTATTATGATTACCTTTTATGATACAAAATGTGAGTCATCAGTTCTTTTTTACGTACCACATGAAAATATTGACTTTCTTTCCTGTGGTCACAGGAACAAATGCATTGTATCAGACTGTTTTTTTTTTTTTTTTTCCCTGTGGGTGCTATATTTTGTCAAAGTTTGTCTTTGATGCTAGAAGTTTGAGTGTAACGTGACATGTTTGGGCTTTTTTGGCACTTCCTGTTTTGATTTTTCTCTGTTCCTTTAATGTATATTTTACTGTAGTTCAACTGCATATGTGTGTGTGTATATATATATATATATATATATATATATACACATACATGTGTATATATATACATGTGTATATATATACATATAAGAATATATGAGAATACATATAAGAATATATATATATACATATATATATTCTTTTATTTTATATGTTGTTTATGTTTAGATGTTTTATATGTTTATATATGTTTATTTATATGTCTTACATATATGTTTATATGTCATTCTAACTAAATAATTTCAATTCTTATATATTTGGCATATTATATTCAATTGGTGGTATATAATCACCAATGCTTTATTCTATTTTTATTGTTTTCAAATGCATCTATTAGTTTTTAAATTTAACAACTCTCTCTCTCTCTCTCTCTCTCTCTCTGTGTGTGTGTGTGTGTGTCTGTGTGTGTGTGTGTGTGTGTGTGCATATGTATGTGTTTATGTTATGCATATGTATATACAGGAGCATTCACATTTGTGTATGCACTGAGGCCAGAGAAGGATGTGTGTGCTCTATTGTGTTCAGTACTTTTGCCTTGAGACATGGATCCTCACTGAACTTAGTGCTGACTGACAGCCAGCAAGTTCCAGTTATCTTCTGGTTCCATGGCAAGCAGCACTGGTGTTACAGGCACATAGTCACAACCAGCTTTTTATGTGGTTTTGGGAGGTCAACCTAATGTATTTTTGATTTCAAAAACTTTCATCTGGTTTAATATATATATATATATATATATATATATATATATATATATCCCTTCATTTTCTTATTAAAACTTTATATTGTTATTAAGATACTAAGACATTCTGTTTTTTTTTTACTCATCTGTTGTATTTGATTTGCTGTAACAGTTTGTGGTGTCTTTATAAAAAGATAAAAAGAAAGGAGATATGTTTTACTGAATGTGTAGTGAGGTATGTGGAAAAGAGTTGCCTCTATGGGCACATTCTGAGGCATCCCTTCCTTCTGTGGGATCAGCCAAACAATGATATAGTATAGAACAGAGCTTATTCAAGGTATAGGGAGGGGAGTTGAGTGGGTAAGAGAGAGAGAGAGAAT
>NW_021620790.1:3085134-3093881 GCF_004785775.1 Grammomys surdaster | reverse complement strand
AGAGAGAGAGAGAGAGAGAGAGAGAGAGATTGAGAGAGAGAAAGAGAGAGAGAGAGAGAGAGAGAGAGAGAGAGAGAGAGAGAGAGAGAGAAAAGTAGTAAAGGCTGGCCATGAGTATGTGGAGAGAGAAGGGGGAAGTGAGTGGGGAAATATGGGGAAAGGAAGAAGAGGACAGAGTGGGAGCAGGAAGGCAAGAGCAAGAGAGAGCAGAGGGGTGTAAACAGCACGCTTTTTAGTGAGTCAACCATACCTGGCTATTGCCAGGTAACTGTAGGTCAGAGCTTAGACAAAATGCTAACATTCGCCCATTTTGGTGTAATTACAAAAGAAAAAATTATAGACAGACAATGGTGTAGCAGAAATGGATTCTTAATTATCTTTAACTACTTCCTGCTGATTTGGGGTTGGGGGGATGTATCTCTATGGAACCAAGGAAAGTGGGTATGGAGATATTAGTCTAATCTTAGGAGAATTGGTTGTTTCCTTGCTGCGTAGTTTCTGTGGTACCATCTGTGGATAAATCAGAAGAAACAAGTTCTGTAGAAGTTTCTGTGTCTGTGAGAGGAGATAGTGGCATCTGGAGTGACCCGACCTGCGGGTCCTAGTAATTCATGGGGGGGAGGAGGACCACAACCTGAAAAAGAACGGGCGAGAGAAAAGAACGGACTCAAGGAAGCAATTGCTTGTCAAGAGCCATCTATTTGAGTGCAAAGCACCTTTTTATAGTATGTTTTACAAGGGGAGGGCGTAAGAGGGGCCAGGTGGTGGAAAAATACAGAATCTTCTTAGCCTGTGCCCTGGAACATGTCATGGTCTACACGGTACACTGCCTTGAATTATGGTCTACCAGCTTTCCTCAGAAGATATAGTACACTTCCTTGAATCTTTCTGCAGCTGCCAACCAGGATCTTGCGGTTGCCAAGCTGCAGGGGACATTGTGCAGGTGGGGAAAGGTAGGAGGTGAGGAAAAGGGGCAAGGGTCCTGGCTTCTGGCACTGGATATTGCTTCTCTGGACCTGCTCTGCATGGAGTAAGCACCTGGACTTGAGAAAATGATGAAACACACACTCTTATATATTATAGGTAGAGAATAAGATTAAGTAAGTTTAACAGAAAGAAAAAAATATTCTTCTTAGATACACATTTGAAACCCAAAGAAATCCCTCCTTCTGGAATAGGTAGTAAGTGGGAACATTAGGCTATTGATTAGCAGATGTACTTATCTGGATGGAGTCTATTTGGTCCCTGAGAGGGAGATCTGAGTGGGTTTCCTGTAGCATATAAGTTTAAAAATGAGAAAGCAACATGAGTTAACAACATGAAAATTCTTAAGTTGAGCATTTGTGGAGCAGAAGGAACAAGAATTTGTGATTTAACAGTTGTATCGTATAGTGGAATGTTTCATTAGACTTAGGCAAATTTATGAGACCTGAAATAATGTTAGAATAGTGGCATAGCAAGAAAGGGAAATATGAAGCATTTAATTAATGAAAACCATGTTTAGATAAGGAAGCAACAGGTTATATCTATGAAAGCTTACATCTGAACTTGTGTATCATTTATCATGAAGTCTATAGGAAATCTGGCAGTCTTAGCTAGTTACAGAATTTATTAATGAGTAAATATACTTTAGAGTAAGCAGCTAGGTCTGTTTTCTAGCTCTCAAGCCATGGTTACCTTAGCTGTCAATGCAGTCAGAAATCTGAGTAAAACTAGATTAGAACTAGGATTACATATTATAAAATGACTTAGTCCATGTATGGTCCAAACAATTCCCTCTGGTCTCTGTGGTCTCCATGACAATGTGGGCAGTGAAATCAGCCTGGCTTTCAAGCCCAAGGGCTTTTTAAGAACAGCCTATTTTTTCCTGTGGATCAGATATTGTGTGAAATGAGAAATGGCTCAGGTTGACATATGCAATATGAGCCATTAGACTCTCTTGTCTCCCCACAGTGTTTCTCAGCAGTTTTCATACCACAATTCTTGTAGCTGTGATGACATCTTCTTCTGAGACCATGTGGGGTAAACTGTTAGGCTTTGGGAGATTTTTATCTGTCATAAACTTAAGTATATTAATAACCAGCAGACTTTTGACAAGATTGAGAGCTATATCAACTGATTATATCTGAGTAATATAACTTGTGTTTGTTAAATTACTTATTTCAGAATGTATATAGCAAATACAGTACACTATAATTTAGTGACAATAGTAAAATTCATTTACCAAAGCAGGATAGGAATGAACATCTTCAGTAACTTTAACAGGTTGTATAGTATTTAAAAAAACACACACATTTGTATTAGCAGAGAAACATTTGGCTTTGCATTAGTAGAGAAACACTTGGTTTGGAGTTGGTTTGGAGGACCAAAACGTAAAGGAATAAGAATGCTGGAAGCCATGACATAAGATCTTGGTAAGGGTATGGGAGCACCTAGCTGTACTGGCTCTGGGCTTTGAACTGGTGTGGTGACCATGGCACATTGTAGAATCTGGGAAGCTCTTTGCCAGATCCCTGTCTGCAGAGCTAGAGACAGGTGCACTTGCAAGTGTGGTTGAGGCACTAGGAACGCAGCACCCAGGCTGGGGTGATGGAAAGCATGTGTAGCCTAAAAAGCACAGTTCGCTAGGAGCCACCATTAGAGTGTGCTTGCCACAGGTAGCACAGTGCCACAACATTGCTGAAGGGCAACAGATGTGACACTGTCAAGGGGCTGTGCCATGGTGCATTAAAGGATCAGACTGGAGCAGGTGGGGCAGGGTTTCATCCTACAGCTTTTGGCTGTGGGTTGGCACTGCCCTGCCCTGCCTGTCATAGTCTGTATTGGAGGGGGAAGTGAGGGAGTAGGGGGTCGGTTGGTGGATAATGAGGGGTGAGGGATGGGGGATGGGGGAGCAGAGTTGGGGAGGAAGGAAGTGCCTGAAGTATCATCCATAACCCAGCAATGTGTATGCTATTCTTGTGGAGGGTGTCAGGGCTAGCTACTCAGTTTCCGAATTCCAGGCCGAAAGAGAGATCAGGGGCGTGTATGCACACATGTCAACAAGCACAGGCAGATGGTTGAGTACACATGTGGAAAAATGGCTTCTCAGCAGAGTCCCAAACGTTGCTTGTGCAGCACAAGGGAGCAAAGTGAAAGAATCATGGCTGTAGCAGGCCCAAACAGGACACGCAAAAGCAACTACAATAATGCTCAGAGTGATCAAAGAAGGCAGTGTTAGTATTCTGTCTAAACTCTACCTCCACTTGGCAACAGCCAGGTATACTCCTCCCCACAGTTACCTGGCAACAGGCAGGTAGGCCTGCCCACTATAAAAGGGGCTGTCTACACTCTCCTGTCTCTCTTGCTCCACTTGATCCCTCTGCCTGCAGGTTCTCTGTCCCCTCTCCCCTCCCCCTTCCCTTCCTCCTCTCTCCACGTGGTCATGGCCAGTCTCTACTCCTCTACCTCTCTGCTCATTCTCTCTCTCCTCTCACTCTCTCTCCATGTCCTGAATAACCGCCCCCCCCTTCGTGGAACCATCTGGTCTGTTGTGGTCTGTTCCAAGCTAAGCACCATAAATCTAACAGGCAGTGGCAACAGTAACAGTGCAGATAGGCCAAGACAGAGCCAAAGCTGCTTTTTCAGAGTCGAGCAGCCTGGCAGGGACGCAGGAGCCCAGATCCTGAGAGAGAGGGCACAAGTGTGGGGGCAGCAGTTGTCTCAAGCATGGGAAAGCAATATCTCAATAGATGGAATACCTGGCAAGGGGTGAGGCCAGGCCCGGTTTTTACTCAGGGAACCAGAGGCAATGTGAGAAGTGGGAGAGGGAAGCCTATGCTACAAATCGCTAGCTAGAGAGTTGTTTTAAAGTGCCAGTTAATGACCATATAAAGATATTGTTTGTTGCTTACTGTGAATTAGACCAAGACATCCCACCAGGGACAAGGCAGTGAAGACCAACCCATGGGTGATAATAGGGTTATTTACTATCCCACCCAGCATCCTGGGGGCATTGTTCATAACCACAAAGATTTCTAGCACAGGTAAGACCACCAGGGTTGTTATGTGGTCAGATGGGGGCTAAGGTCTTGGCCAGTGTCCCTGAGCTACAGACAATAATTTACCTAGGTCTCAGGTTTCTCTGCAGTAAGAAACTGTCTCAAAGGAAAGAGGAAAATCTCACCCAACGGAAAAAGTCCTAGAATGAGGGTCAGTGAAAAGACTGAATGTCTCCATCCTCAAGGGCAGCACAGGGGTAGCTCCGAGTTCAAGAACCTGGGACCATGGAGATGTTTACACTGATAAGTGGAGTGAAGGGGCTTACCAGTTCTCTGAAGTTTGGGCTAGTGATTTGATCTCTGTGTGGCAGCTGGAAGTGGAGGATGGGGGGTGGGAGTGGGGGTGGGAAGATGCAACCTGCATAGTTTCTAAATCTCAGGTTTCAGCACCATATGATGTGCTTATACGAAGATAAAAAGAGAGGGGACATGTTTTGGTGGATGCGTGATGAGGTATGGGGTTAGGGGTACCTCCAAGTGTCCATGCTGAAGCATCCCTTCCCTCTGAGGGAGTAGTCACACACATGTATAGTATAAAATAGAGTTTATTCAGAGCGTGGGGAGAGGAATTGAGAGGCTACTAGAGACAGAGAAAGGGAGAGAGGCGGAGGGGGGATAGAGGAGTAGAGGCCAGCCATGAGCTTGTGAAGAGAGAAGGGGGAAGGAAATGGAGAGAGAGAGGGGGTGGGAAGGGGCAAGAAGACAGAGCAGGAGCAGAAAGGCAAGAGCAAGAGTAAAAGACAGAGAAGGGGGTAAGCAGCTGTTTTACAGCGACCCAGGAATACCTAGCTGTTGCCAGGTAGATTAGACAAAATGATCACAATTTGCTTCATAAAGTGTGCTTTAAAATTTGTCAGATGATTCTGACATTTTCTGTATCTCATTGTAGACTATCATCATAGACTGTCTCCTTTGCATTCAAGTAGAAGTTCTAAAACAATAAATAAGTTTTGTTTTGTTGTTGTTTTCTTTTTTTGGAAACTGTTTTAGTCATTATGTAATGTTATGTCATTTAAAATGTATTCCTTTAACTCAGTCTAAATGTGGTATGAGGAGGTTTAGCCTCAATAAATAGAAATTCATATTTCCCTAGACTTCATAAAAACTGGGAGGTGAAATGCTACTTGTTGCTCCCAGACAAATGGGAGGCTAATATCTTCTAAGGGTTTTGTTTACCATTATCTGGCTTGGATGGGTATAAAAATTCATCACTGCCCTCTAAGTGACCTTCCTCAGATCTTCACTGGAGGCTCATTTTACCAACCAACTGTAAGTGAATCCTCACTTCCGCCGAGCCATATTGACACCATCTTTGCAGTGAGAGGACAGCTCCTTCATTTCTCCTGAGTGAACTACATGCCTAAGTTCTTCATCAAGTCTTTATTGACAACAAAACAAAAAGCTTGGTAGTCTCCATAAAGGATTAAATTCTTTAATTCCTGGGATTAATTTTTCTTATTTTTTTTCAGATATCTTTCCTTGATTGTAGTTCCCTGAAAGAACGCAAACAAGACTTTGGTTTATTTCAGTATAGCCAGGGTGATTGAAAATGGCTCCACAGTTATTCTATATTATTTCATTTTGATAGGCATTTGTCTTAAAATGTTTTGTGTGTTATGCTGTTCCATTTGACATTCTAATTGCCGAGTGAACAATCTTGTGAGCAATCAACAAAACATAATTTTCTTTCCAAACAGTTTATTAAAATGTCTGGATAAATTATAGTACTTAAACCATCTAGTAGGTATTTTTTTAGGGGTTTCATGTTACTGCATCACTAAAAAAGCACTATTAGATTGTTGTCTATATATTAAAACATTTGACGAACCTCATATTTGGACAGAGAATGTCAACTTTTTAAAAGTTTTATATCATGTTTCTGATTCCCTTAGTTTGGAGGATTTATGATGGTGTTAAGAAGATAGTAGTCTTTGTTTAGTTCTGGAATAATAAAACTTGCTCATCAGTAGATCACACTTAAGATTCCTGAAAAATTTTCCACTTATTCATGAGAAAGAACTTAGGTTAGCCATTTTGTTCTGAGTAATCATTGGCCTTCCAGTTACAGTGCTAATTGCTAACACAGGGGTGACTCTGGTGATTTGAAGAAGAGAGCTCTGCCTATAGACCCATATATTTGAATTCTTTATCTCCAGTTGGTGGAAGTTTGGGGAAATTCTGGCCTTATCAGAAGAGGAGTGTCACTAGGAGAAGTCTTTAATATTTCAAAAGCTTCATGCCATTTCTGTGCAGTCTTTCTGTCTTATGACTGTGGAATAAGATGTGATCACTCAGCTGTTCTTTGACTCTGATATCCATCTTTACTAAATCTGAGACAAGGCGAATTTAGCTATGCATTATTTAAACATATACATTTTCTCTAAGGCCATATGTAAAAAGGGATGTTCTATACTTACCATTCTAGATAATTTCATTTATTAGAAATTGAAAAAAAGGAACAGAGTCTTAGAAAAAAACAAAGACATTATTATCCATTCAGAATAAGCATTGTTAGGTAAGAAGCCTCACTCTGTATACAACCAGGATCAGGCCTGAGGAGGGAGAGAATTAGAGATAAAACCTTATAGTACATAAAGCATGAGGAGGGCAATATGAAGAGAGAGACATCTTCTTTAATCCTGAGATAGACAGCCACCTTGTGTAGATGAGAGTATGAAGCAAAAAGCCTTTCAGTCACTTATAAAAGAGTTCAGGTACTTTTAAGCCTTCACAGAAGTACATGCACATGAATGTGTGTATGCCTGTGTGTATAGTCTCCTGTGTGTGTGCATGTGTGTCTGTGTATATGTCTTTGTACATCTGTGTCTTTGTGTATCTATGTGTGTGTGTGTGTGTGTGTATGTGTGTGTGTTGAGTTGTAAATTTGTGTGCTTCTGGTTAAGTAATCTAGTACAGCCTTGTGGTGTAGCTTGCAGGTATGAAGCCGTAGTTCACTGTCGCTTTGTTCCTGGGCTACTGGGTGAGGGATAAATCTAGGTCTCCTTTTTCAGGCCTGCCAACTGTCATAGCAGGCTCCAATCACTTCTTGTCCTAAATGACAGATTGCTGGCAATGAGGCAGTTAGAGAATCATGGCTTGTGATCATTAACGATGAGGTATATTAAATTCAGTCATTAAATAAACAGAAAAACTGAAAATGAGATGTGATAGAGTGAGGAAAGAAAATATGGGTTTCTGGGTGTCAGGAACCTCTACATTATTTCTTTTATAGATGATTCCTTAATCCGAATCCTAACAAGATTTTTGAGAACCTTTATATTAACTACAGATTGCCTGTAATTTATGTATCGATGTACATGAATTACAAGTTATGACTCAAGGCTCAAGGAAGTCCTGGCCTTCCTCTGCCTCACAGAGCACAAGCTTTTCTTGTACTTTTAAAACTCCCTGGAGACTTAGCAGCTGTTCCATGAGGATGATTCAAGATTGTCTTTATAGCTTGATTTGACTACAGGACAATCTTCCACATTTCAGAATGCAGTAAAACTAGCAGCTTAAAGTAGATATAAAAAATGCCTAGCTATTCTTCCTCACATGTACTACCTTGTGTTAATACAGCTCCTTATAATAAATAATCAGAAATAAAATTGCCATTGAAATGTGTATGTGGTAACTATAATGTGGATTATTACACACATAATATAGGAAGCATGTTGCCCTGATTGCTTCCTGAGCATGAATAATTTAAATCCTGTGAACTATAAAGAATGATATTGTCTTGTGATTTTTCTTTGTGAGTGTACATTTTTTATTCCTTTGACATAAGGAGAGAGAAATTACTATTAAGTCATTGGCTGAAGCCCCAATCTCTTCATGTAGGAGCTTCAAAATATTTTTTAATGATTGTGAGAGCTCAGATGTATAAATATAGTAAACTCAGTAAATTGCATGATTTTTCAAACACAGGGAACTCAGTCTTATCTTCAGAACCCAAAAAAGAAAAACAACAAACAAACTACTGTTGCAGGAGGTATTAGAAAAAGAGACATTTAGGTAGCTCCTGGCCTGGCTGCCCGCTCTAAGTTTCTGCACTAATGACCACACTGGCTGGCCAGTGGTGCCAGCCCAGGACCCACAAAACTTAGGGGTAGCTGCTGCCTCCCCTAGTCAGATGTGTGGACTCCATGGCTCTAGGCACGCCTCCTGGGCCAGCTCTCACACTCTCATAGCACTTGACTCAACCCTAGACAATAACTGCCACCATCATGGTACCAGGTAGAAAGAAGACTCTTAATGCTTAAAGATTAACCAAATAAATTTATATATCAGCTAATACTCAATCCACAAGATGCCCACACAATTAGAACTGTTTTTCCAAATATCTAACCTTTTTATATGAATAACTATCAGAACCTGCTAGAGACACGTCTGCAGCCATCTCGTGTCTCCTCCTCTTACTTTCTCTTTCTTCTCCCAACTTCTGCCTCTCTATTCCTTGTCCAGTGACAGAGCTCTGCTGCAAATACATTAGGCAGAAATTTCCTGCCACAAACCACAACCACAACAACAACAACAGCAACAACAAATCCAAAACAGGTATAAAAAAAAATCCAAAAAAACAGTGGCAAGAACCTGTTATCCCTAGTGCTCACTAACCAACTAGTCTAAACTGGTTGGTTGAATTTGGGAAATTGAGAGTCTCTCTCTCTCTCTCTCTCTCTCTCTCTCTCTCTCTCTCTCTCTCTC
>NW_021620790.1:3014793-3085124 GCF_004785775.1 Grammomys surdaster | reverse complement strand
CTCTCTCTCTCTCTCTCTCTCTCTCTCTCTCTCTCTCTCTCTCTCTCAAAAGAGCTGACAGGAGTCCCTGAGGAATATCACTCTAGCTTGTGTTTTGGCCTACAAATGTATATACATTATAATCCAGTTGCATACACAAGAGGTTGGTTTTCTTCAATCAAAGAGGATGAAAATGACAAATAGCTCAAACAAGCTTGCAAGTTATAGAATTAGCTGTGAAGTCCATTGACCAAGTCATATTACTTGTATGTGGTTCTCTCCAGATAGCTGAAGTCAAGGCATTTTATGAACAGAGGCCAGCACTAAACACATACCATGGTCCTCTCATCTATGTAGTTAACATTGCAGAAGAATCACAACACGGTGTGCTTTTCATTTTTTCTAGATGAGGCCTGTTGATCTCTTCAACAAAAGGTCCCATAAATATATCTTCTGACACTCTGGTGGAAGGTGTAGAAGTTCAATTAAAGGGTCAGTTATACAGCCTTGTTCATGGAACACATACTGGTGTCCTCTATTTAAAAGAGAGAAGTACAGTACCTCTTTTTAAGTGTCAATGTGCATGTGAAATTCATTAACATAGGTAGTACAGTTCATATTTAACAGTCTTTACCTTAAGTACCCTGCATCCTAGACTTTTGAGTAAAACATCTAGCAAGCTCTTCAGATGAAGTTGCATGTGAGCTAGTATTAACCTGCTATATTATCCAGTGCAGGAATAGGGTCATGTATAGTATCCATGCATTTGACTGCATCTGAATTGTAGTTGTCCCTAACCTGAGAGAATTACCAAGTGACTTGAAATAGCTGTATTATTACAATCCAGTCTTTCTCTTTCAACTTGGAGAAATTTAATGATCAGTCAAATCTTTACTTGACTGTTTAAAACATGACCTTTGGGCATAGGAACATATCAGAAATTTTCTTGTGAAATTGAGTAAACTAGACATATAAACGAGCATGCAGTGGCACTTGTGAAGTGTGCCATTATTTGTTTGTGCTTGTGTTGAGATAAAATTTAATAATATTCAGTTATTTATTTCTGGTAACTCTGCCACCAAGAAAAACTATCACTAAGATATAAGTGTACAAGTGTATGAGAACATGAAGGAATTTGCATGTGTGTGCACACAGAAACAATTGCAGACACCTAGATTCACAGACAGACAGACAGACACACATACACACAAATCTTAAGGACAATATACATTGTATTATATTCTTATAACTCAAACATTCATCAGAGTTGCTCAGAAACAAATTCCTTCTGTCCAGTGAAGCCTATAATCTCTTGAGTTTGTTCACAAGATCTTGTATGAAGACAAAGGGAGGCATGTATATACACATAATTTTACATGTTGTCAGGACATAGTCTTAGAAAACATAACAAAATTCTCTAATATTGAAGAAACCAACTCTCAAATACAGGTCTAAGGTCATGTAATTAAGGAAACCTGAGATTAGCTAATTTTGTGACTACAAATATGTGATTAAGTAATGAAGAAACTACAGTGCTCCCATTTATGAGCCCTAATAATTTAGCATATTAAGAGAACTACTTGGTTAAAATGACCACACCCTTTGTAGGTGTGCTTCTTTAGAAAAATCCCAAATAGCTCACTTATCTACATGATTTCTGAGTTGGCAATTGATTCAAGACAATCTCCATATATTTTAACTAATGAGTTTTCTCTGTAGTTTATCTTCCTTGTTCCCAAGCATGTCATTCCTGGACAGTTCTGTCCAAATTTCTAAAGAACGCAGCACCTCATCTCTTCTTGTAAGTCAGCTCAGGAGATTTCATCTTCCCTCCTGCTCTTGATTAATTTTCTAATAGTCTTTCCCTGTTGCTGTAAAAACTTCTAAAATTTGATCTCTTCTGCTAAGAAACTAAGCCTGTTAAAATGTTTTCATTTTTGTGTATTTTACAATAATAGGATCTAGTAGCTAAACAAATGCCACTAAACAATAATAGTTTAAACTTTAAAAGTAACTGACTGCGACCATGGAGATGGCTCAGAGGGAATGTGCTTGCTGTACTATCTTGAAGAACAAATTCAAATCCCTAGAACCCAACCATATAAATCTGGATGAGTGACCATCAATATGTAGTCCCAGTGTTCTTTAAGAGAGGTTTGAGGCAGAAACAAGAGAATCAATGAGAGCACAGGCACCAGCTTGCCTGTGAACCCAGTACTGAGCAGCAAAAGAAGTTGTTCTCTAACGGCCATATGCACAATGATGTGCATATTCCGATACTTTATATATATATATATATATATATATATATATATATATATATATATGTATAATATGCCCACAAAGATGTACAAAAAAGAAACAAATTGTGTGAATTAACGTGGAAGTAAACCTGGGATCAAAAATATGACTGAATATACTAATTCTGGTCTCTGTAACCCACATTTAATGTTAGTGCCAAAAGTCTCATTCTCTGATACATTTTGGAAGTTGAAAATCCTTTAAAATGCATTACTTATTTATGTGACATTTTCCGCATGATTAATGCTTATATATATAAAATATATCTTCACAGGACAAGGAACTACTTTGTGTTTTATGCTGTGATCTTTATTAATCTTAGCAATCATCCTGTAGATGAAAAATCAGAAAGTCCCAGAAGACACCTCTGATTTTTTAGACAGGTTTTGCAAATAATCCTAGTAGTCTGTAAACTTCAAGAAAAGGGAAAGCAGGGAACTTTGTCAGATTTTTAAACTCAGTGTACTGGTTGAAAAACCCAGGAAGACTAAGATGCATACTTTTATAGAAAAAATTAAACATGGTTATGTTTTTATCTACTGTTTATACATTGGAAATCTATTCCATATAAGCAGAACTACTGGCCTGTGAGTTGTTATCTTGACTATGACAGGAGGGACCTTGTCACCATGGTTTCTAAACATGCTAATATTCTGGATCACAATTACTCAAAGAAGTCTGAAAAAATAAAAAAACCTTCCCTCCCACAGTTCATTCAACAATCAGAATATTTGTTCGATATATTAGTCTATACTTTTTTTAAGTTTCATTTCTTTTTACTTTATGTTTATGGATATTCTTAGTACATCTATGTTTGTGTACCATTCCAGTGAAAAGAAAAGAGGTAAGATACTCGAGAATGGAGTTACAGAGAGTTGTGAGCTGACTTTTTGGTTCTCATAATTGAATCAAGGTCCTCTTGAAAAGCATCCAATACTCTTAAGCAGAGAGCCGTTCTTCACGTTCAAAGCAGTAAGCTTTGAAAATAAAAATATTTAATTTCCACAAAATACTATTGCTTAATGAGTATGTACAAAAGCATTACTTGCATTTTCATCTAGCAGAAAATCATCCAAAACTTATAGATATTGATTTACTAACCTCCTTCTCAAACATTTGTATGTGGTATGGCTGGATGTGTCATGGTCCAGATGCATGAGTACAAGTGTATATGAAGATTAGACATCAGCACTGAGTGTCTGCCTCTATCAAACCCCACTTTTTTTGTGATGATGTCTCTCACTAAGACAAGAGTTTATCATTTCAGATAGATTGGATAGCCACCAAGCCCCTACCATCCTCTTGATTCTGCTGTCTCGGTATTGGGAATATAGATACATGCTTGCTTTAAAGTGGGTGCATGTATCTGAGATTAAATCCTCATTATTGTCCCAGAAGCACTTACTCACTAAACTATCTCATAAGGCCTTCTGTTTTATTTGTAGAATACTCTTGGCAAGGTTTAAATATGCTTGACTGAGTGTATGGTACTGTTGGAGGTGTGACCTTGTTGGAGGAAGTGTGTCAATATGGGGGTTCGTTTTGTGACTATCCTCATAGCTACATGGAAGACAGCAGTTTTCTCCTATTTGCTTTAAGAACAAAATGTAGAGCTCTCAGCTCCTCTTGCACTATGCCATTCTGGATGTTTCCATGCTTCATGCTTTTATGAAAATTGAACCTCTGAACCTGTATGTTGTCCTTTGTTAGAGATACCTTGGTCATGATGTCTCTTTCCAGAAATGGAAACCCTAATTAGGACAACTGTTTTTAGGACTGCCTGTTTTTGTCTAATAAATATGCAGTTAGGAAATTTAAATATCTAGATATTTGGATCTAGATTAAACAAAAGAATTGAAATTTAGATAGTTAAAGATAATTTAGGCTCTCCCATGTATTCTACATAGTTTAATCCTGGAAATAATTGAATAACATTGGAAATTATTTAAATTTTGTACTGTAGTTGATAAAAATAAGATTTTTCACATTAAAGTAACTTGTGTAACATATGTAAGTATAAGAATGTACAATAGAATAAAGTTTTTTATCACTAATCTATTCTAATTTAGTTTAATTTGACTGGTGTTGTGAGTGGAACCAAAGACTCACCCATGTTAGATGTGTACTCTATCACACAGCTACAGCCCTATTCCTATTCCTGGTCTAATTCCAGGCCTGAGTTAATTTCTGGGTATGATTTATTCAAAGTTTACGTTCTGTTCTGATCAGTGTTCTAAAATCTTAATTAAATCCAACCATATCATATAATGGTGATCAAAAAGTGCTCTAGCAGCATTCCTTTGCAAGATAAAAAAGTAATAATCCAAGTTCCCACATGAGAAATAAGCCTACAGCAATTAGATTTTGTATAGTCAATACTTAGACAAACTTAAATTACAATGATTACAGAAAGATATTTTTGCAGGAACTTAGTAACTGAGTGTAAGAATAGCTTCCTATCTGACACTGGAACATCAGATAAAGAGGATATGTTTGCATTGTATTAAGAGATCCTGGGGACTAGAGACATACTTAGTTGTTTCAAGAAAGTATTTGCTTTAAAAGGATGAGGAACTGAGCTTGACACCTAGCATCTACATAAAAAGATGTCTATGACAGTGACCACTTGTAATCATAGTGCTTAGAGTAAGATTTCAGACATCAAGAATCCTATGGTAAGATATCACCAGTGAGAGAAACCTGTGTCAAAGTCAAGGTGGATGGCTCCTAAAGCATGACACAAAATGTTATATACTGTCATTCTCACATGAATGCTTAGAAATACTTGCACACACATATATGAACACATACACAGATATATGAACACATAGTTATTTGAAGACACACACATATGTGAACAAACAGATACATAGGTAGATAGATAGATAGATAGATAGATAGATAGATAGATAGACAGGTAGACAGAGAGGCAGAAAGACAGATAAATACACACACAAAGCATACACATACATAAATACTCATACAAACACACACACACATACATGAACACTCATAAGCACACACATAAACATAAAAACACACATGTATACATATATATGAACACATACACAAACAGAACCTCACAACATAATTGGTCTCCTTGCCCCATGAAGACAGATGCTACTTGGTGCCTCTCTCTGCTAACACTGTATATTGCCTTGATTTAACAAAGAGATGTGTCCTGCTTAAACAGCATCATGTTCATCAGAACTTGTGGGCTGCTCTTTCCTTTTGACACTAAATAGCTAGTAAATCTAACTTACACAATTGATTTGTTTTATTCTAGTGCTATGAAGAAATATATGATAACACTTGGGAAGATAACTCCATCATTGTGGGGCGTTGGGCAGTGAGAGGCAGTGGGGTACCCAGTTGAGTCTGCTTTGAACCCAGGTGACCCTAATGGGATGGTAGGAGTTCGGCTTTGCTCCCGGGCCCTGGTTCCTTTTACTTAGCTTCATCCATCCACAACCTCTCCCAAAGAAAGGTTTGTGGCCTTAGGTCATGTAGCACAGGTAGCATAGATAGAGGGCATGAATAGAGGCCTCAGAGCCTCAAGAGATTTCCATATTAATGAGATACCTAAAGGCCAGAGAGTGAAGCCAATTAAGCATTCCTGCAAAATATATTTAACCTCAGGCCTGTCCTGAGGACATGGGGGTACAGCTTCATCCACTTTCTGTGATGATGATAAACCTTTTAAAACCATGGACTTCCTCATGTCTTTGGGGCCTGCTGTGGAGAACTGTAGAGGGGACCTTCAACTAATGAGCCCGCACCTAATCCCCTGTGGAAGGCTTCTCTACATTCCAGCCATGAAGGCCTGCCAACTCAAGCAAGCTAGCTGAACCAGGCATGACCCAGCCAAGCAAGTCACCTTAACCAAGAGTGTCTACCCCGTGGGGTACTGCTGGAGCTTCTCTCTCTCGCCTTTCTCAGCTGAAGGCCAGTTCAGCCCATATGTCCCTTCATCTCAGTTTTTCTGTGGCTTCCAGTGGTGCCTGGGAGCCCAAGGACAGAGATCAGCTTATCTCCATCTAGCCAATTTGGCCTGGAGACCCCCAACCTGAGAGCTCTGCCACTCTGGGGGCACATGCTGAGATCTCCCTACATCTGGGCAGAATCCAGTGTCTTCTCATACCCCAGTGTCTGCCCAGCACTGTATGGAGTGAACTAAGTCAAATTCCTGAGCTTCTGTTTCCTGAGCTGTGGTTCCAGATGCCTGGGAGACAGACATGCAGGAACCACAACTCAGCCCAACAGGACCCAGGCCTACAGGCAAGATACAGCCCTACATCACTAATGTGTTTCCTTGCAAGCATGAGGATCTGAGTTTGCTCTCCATATCAAATGATCTTGGTGTGGTGATGTGTACTTTAAATCTCTACACTATGGAAATAGAGACAGGAGGATCTTGGGGCTTATTGCAACACTGTTTAACTAATTAATGAATGTTTTATTCAGTAATTGTTCTGTCTTTAAATAAATAAATAAATAAATAAATAAATATGAAGGAGTTCTACTGAGAAAGAGACTAAATTTTGATTTCTGGCTTTTGTATTCACATGGACATTTGTACAATCACACAATAGCACACACACACATACACACACACACTCACCCTCATGTACTGAGAGGCACATACATGTACATATCCTAGTTCAAGCACCTATAAACATGCAATTGTTTTGTCTATGAACCAAGAAATGTATTTTAAAAAAGAAACCACAAATCTGGCACAGAGGTGTATGTCTTTAGGCAGCTGAAACAGAAGGATTCTTGAAAATCTAAGTTCAATTTATGCTATAGTTTGAAACCACATCTCAAAATAAAAATAGAAAAAAAAACCCCTTCAATACATAAACACATATAAATACATGTATATATAGATACACAGAGCACGCACATACAGAAATACATACACAAATATACACATCCATGAACAAATACAAACACTCACACATATATGTGAACACACATGCATACACATATATGAACAAGTACACAAAGAGAACCTCTCTGTCATTTGGGCATTCCTGATATCAATTTTGTCAATTTTGCTCTCTTGAATATATTCATGACTAAAGGATACAGTGCAAGCACCACATGCATGCAGAGCCTTTGGAGGCCAAAAGGGACAGAGATCCCTTAGATTTGAAATTACAGTTGTAAGCAGACATATAGATGTTGAAAATAAAACCCAGGTTTCAGGAAAAGCAAAGAGAATACTTACTCATTTAGCCTTATTTCTATCCCCTTATAGTTCTTCTTTTTTTTTGAATACATATTTTTTTCTTTTTTTTCTTTTTTTTTTAATTTATTCTTTTTTTTTCTCTTCAAAGAATTATATTGAGGGTGCAAGTCTGAGGGTCTCTTGACTAGCCTAATGCAGTCACATTGAAGGTAGAGCTCTGATGGGGGAACGTGTCTTTCCCTTCTCACAGGGACTTTGAAGTACTAAATGGAAAGGTCTCACCCTATAGCAATTTAAGGAATTAAGTACTTAACTCTTATTAATACTAAGACATGGGACATGATACTGTGTAATAGTGTAGCATTGCATGAGTCAAGATTTCCCAGAGAAACTGTTCCAGATGGATCTATCTACAAATGTATATGTAGAAAAAGAGATTACAACTTTAGAAGTTGGTTCATGTCCTTACGTAGTCTGGCAATTCCAGAATCTACAAGATAGATTAGCAGGTTAGAGACCCAGGGAAGAATGACAGCTCCTTGTTGGGTGGTCTGCTAACAGAGTTCCTTCTTTTTTTTTTTAACAATTTATTTTTTTCTCAAATCATAATTCATTCACACAGGGGTTATAAACACAGAATGGCAGGATGTGGGGAAGGGAATGACACTGGAGTGTGGGTGTTCAGGGGGAATACAGATATCTTTCAGAACCTGGTATCAGCTGGGTGAAGGTTCAGGGGACAAGTCACCATGACTCTGCCTATGACTCGCTTGTCCTTATCTAAGTTGGTATTGTCTGCCAAGGCTACCTATTTACAAGGTCTATGACTACTCAGGCTTGTAAATTTCCACAAAAGATGCCTGTTTACATTAGCTTATAGCCATCTGTTTCAATGTTTTTCCACTGAGACCCAAGACTTGGTGTTAGTATACATGTATGTCAGGCCTATTGCTGATTTAAGGCCTATGGCTGATTTTAGGCCTTCAGTAAAATTTATTCGTTAATCTTTTTTTTTTTTTTTACAGTCCAGACTTTATCCCCCTCTTGATCCACCCTCTAACTGTTCCAGATCCCACACCTCCTCCCCCCACCCCCTGTCTCCAAGAGGATATCCCCACCCCTCCCCACCCCACAAGACCTCCCCAAACATTGGGGTCTCCAATCTCTTGATGTTTAGGTGCACCTTCTCTGACTGAATCCAGACCCAGCAGTCCTCTGCTATATATGTGTTGGGGGCCTCATACCAACTGGTATATGCTGCATGGTTGGTGTCTCAGTGTCTGAAAGATTCCAAGGGTACAAGCTACTTGAGACTGTTGGTCTAGCTATAGAGTTTCTTTCCTCATCAACTTCTTCTAGCATTACAAAATTCAAACACAGGCCTCTGTCTATTGGTTGGGTATAGCTTTTTAAATGTGTTGAAAATATAGAAATGCTAATTATGTAAATGAAAATTGCCATGACTTTGTCATCCAGAGAATATTTACCTTTAGGATAACTCATCTAGTTTTTATGCCTATTTACTAGTAGGGATCAATAACACCAGGCTCAAATGTACAGTCTTTATTCAGTATATTCAACATGATATTATATTTTATTGCTTTCCATAAATATCACTACTTCATATAGTAAAATAGCAAATCACATGTACATACAAACATTTACTTCTTGTAATTTTATAGTTTTATTTTGCAATAAGTAATAATGTCTTGTAACTTTAATTATTTTAATGATTCTTCTTAAAAGATTTTAAGCTTCCTTGTAGCCCACCACCTACCATAGGTAGTAGAAAAGAAAGGATACAGGGGAAGTGGACCTGTTTATAAATGGTTCTTTGGTACAACTCCCATCTTTGTTGTCTGGAAATCGACAGTTCAGTTCACAGGTTAGCAGCAGCAACCCAATCCACTTGCAAACACTTCATGGATTTTTCAACAATCCAGTTTGGTCCAGTTGGGATAGCAGCAGTGGCACTACCTTGCAGGGACAGCCTGGCCTCAGCAGGCTTGAGTCAGCAGGAGGGACCAGGAGGAAAGCTAGATATTTTCCACTGTGCCTCTCTCACGGAAGTGAAAATCAGAGAAGATGTGAGACCAGCAAGCATTTTACAGCTAGCTCTATAATCAAGCAAGCTCAGCCTCTTTTACTGCTCATAGATTCCTATTTATACGTACGTGCATGTTACAAATCTAACATTAAGATTGGAGGAAGAATTGCTTGGGGGTTTTGTCACTTTCTTATACTAAGTGAGATATGAGAATAGCACTCAAGTGCGTCCATGCGTACATGTGAACACGCAGGCGCGCGCACGCACGCATGTACACGCGCATACACACACACACACACACATACACACACACCAAGAATCTAAGACAAAAGTCAGTATGTAGTTTGTGTGAGCCTCTGTTTTCTGTATCTGTGGGTGACAAGGCTGACATGACAGAGGAACAGGCCTCGAAGAGAGAGTAGCTATCTACTTATGCATATTACCCATTGCTGAAGTCTGCCTACACTATCACAGATTATTTTCCCCTTGATATCCCTTAACTAAATGTCTGAAGAGCTTGATCATATGCTGAAATGCCTCCTTTGAAAGAAACAAAGCGTTGACATCCACTGTATCTTGAAGCCAAACATTCTGGTTGTTTTTGTTAATTTTAGTTTAGTTTTGTTTTTGTTTTTTTGGTTTTCCTCAAATTGTACTGATCACCTATATGGTTTATGTTTCATTTTTGATCCTTCATACAATTCCTGCTCCTAGCTCAATTCCTTATTAACTTTTTCGAAAGCTCAATTCAAAAGTAACTTCCTGAAGTCCTGTTTTGCTATCACAGGAAGATACATGTCACCCTCATGGCTCTTATTGCAGCTTCTGACGGCATTATCTCTGAGACTCATTCTGTTACTTCATTCAGGTGGAAAATATCTAAGCATGACTTCCTCTAGAATTCTGGTCTTAGCCTGACCTGGCATGACATACATAAAGAACATCTGTTTAGTACATCAATGAATTTATGAATAAGCATATTATTTTCCCAAGCATGAAAAGAAGCCTTAATGTGATTTAGTGTCTTCCCTGAATGTGTAAATCAAGACAGATAGGGAGAATCCTTCCCTACATTTGCTAGTGGAATGCCAGTTATGCTTGCTTGTTTTCAGATAAATCAAATTAGAAATTGCTACAGTTGTTTTGGCTAAAATCAAAAACAAAAACAAAGAAAATCAAATCAGGAACAGGCTTTGAAATCTTGTCACACAAGTTATATTGGATCAAAATCATTTTTCCCTTAGCTTATAATTCTTAATTGGCCTTGCTTGATGTCTCATAATTGAAGCTAAGCCTTGGGTTGTTGGGTTTATTTTTAACCGTGCAACATGGTATAGTGGTTGAATTATGGTTAGAAACACACAAAAAAATCCACAATGAGCATTCTTTATAAATAACAGTTCAGCATAGAGATAGAATAGCCCCTCTCACAAAATCTAAAAGAAACTTCAAGCTAGATCTGATGTATTTTCTTGGGGAGGGCAGATCTTAAAAATTAGTGTCAAGGGCTCAGAGATGGCTCAGCAGTAAAGAGATATTACTGCTCTATCAGAGGACCCAGGTTTGTTTCCTAGAACCCACATCAAGTGGTTTACAACAAAATGTAACTCTAGCTTCAGGTCACCCAGTGCCAAGTTGCCATGAGTTTCTGCATTTATGTGTACATACATACATACATACACAGTTTTAAAAAATTCTTAACAAAAGTATGTCAACTACACTATCATCTCCAGTTGGAACTAAAAATGAAGGTAGGTAAACCACTAGATTTGGGGAGTTCCAAGGAGAGGAAACTACAAATCTGTTCTCCATTTGTCTGCCCAGATCAACCATCTTCCTTAGTTACTAGTTTAGATAAAGGCAACTCTAGATGATTCTGATTTTGACCGTGAAACTTTTGAAAATAGTGATCAGATTCATAATCCCTTTCATGTGTTGTTAGATAACTTAAGTCCAGCCTAGAGACTTATTGCTAGTAAAATGATCAGTTTTTCAGTAGTGTAATTGTTATGGACATATTTCTGAGTTCCAGCACACTTAACGAAGTTTGCTGCCTCTTAGATACCATGCGAGAGTATTAAACCAGTGATTCTTGGTGAGAAAGAAAGAGAAATGAGCTGGTAAATGAAGAGTAAACACTGAAGTATGAAAACTTGTGAATCTAAAACACTTATGGAACTTTGTCGAATATTTATTTAATTTTACCTCTTCCATGTTCATATATCCTTGGTTTGTCTTGCACATAATCTGTTTGTAAAGAGTTGCTTGTAGTCTCCATCTTTGCCAATTGGATTATTTAATATCCTAATTTTGATGGTTCCTTCAACAGTCTCTACACACTTGCCATGAAGTGAAGATCCCCAGACAGAGACTGGTAGTAGAGAAGGGTTGTGAATAAAACACCCTAATGAAGAATGACTAAAGATTATTGATGTGCTTTTCCTTAGCTTTTATTTATAGTTTATATTTAGAACATCATTTTTGTTAGACATTTTTTGTATTTACATTACAAATGTTATCTTCTTTCTTGATTTCCCATCCACATCCCAGCTCTCCCATGCCCCCTCCACCTGCTTCTATGACGATGCTCCTCCTCCTACCTACTCACTTACAACTTACAACCCGAGCATTCCCCTACACTAGGGATCAAGCCTTCACAGCACCAAGGGCTTCTCCTCCTTTTGATGCCAAACAATGCCATCGTCTGCTACATATGCAGCTGGAGCCAAAGGTTCTTCCATGTGTACTCTTTGGTTGTTTGTTTAGACCATAAGGGCTCTGGGAGGTATGGTTGGTTGATATCATTGTTCTTCCTATAGTGTTGCAAATCTTTCAGCTTCTTCAATCCTTTCTCAACCTCCTCCATTGGGGACCACATGTTATGTCCAATTGTTTGCAAGCATTGACCTCTCTACTTTTCAGGCTCTGGCAGAGCCTCTCAGGACACAGCTATAACAGGCTCCTGTCAGCAAATACTTCTTGGTATCAGCAATAGTCTCTGGGTTTGGTATTTGTATATGGGATGGATCCTAGGTGGAACAATCTCTGGATGATATTTCCTTCAGGGTCTGCTCAACTGAGGAATCTTGAATGGGGTTTTGCCTAACCTCTGGATATTGTCACTAGAAGCTAACCCTCCCACTTTGTTGGGCATTTCAGCTAATCTCATTTCTGTTAAGTCCTGAGAGACTCTTGCTTTCTTGGTATCTGGGATTTGCTGTTGGCTACCCTTAGTTCCTCATCCCCCATTGCTACACAACTCTGCTCAAATTACTGACCCTCTCTATATCATCCCTGTCTCCTCTCTTACCTAATCCTGTACCCCCTTTTCTTATACCCCCTCTCTCTTCCTCCCAAGTCCCTCCCACCCATTATCACCCATGAGCATTTTGGTCCTCCTTCTAAAAAGGACTGAAACATCCATATTTTGGTCTTCCTCCTTCTTGAGCTTTATACAGTTTACGAACTGTATATTGGGTATTTCAAGCTTTTGGGCTCCACTTACCAGTGAGTGCATATCAAGCATGTACTTTTGTAAGTGGACTACCTCACTTGGGATAATATTTTCTAGCTCCATCTATTTGCCTAAGAATTTCATGAACCCATTGTTTTTAATAGTCGAGTAGTATTCCATTGTGTAAATGTACCACATTTTACGTATCCATTCTTCTGTTGAAGGATATCTAGGTACTTTTCAGCTTCTGGATATTATGAATAAAGTGACCCAATCTCAAAAGAACATACATGGTATGCACTCACTGATAAGTGAATATTAGCCCGAAAGCTCACAATTTCTAAGAAACTATGTATAGACCACATAAAACTCACATAGAAGAAGGAAGACCAAAGTGTGGATGCTTTGGTCCTTTCTAGAAGCAGTATCAAAAGTTTCAACCAGAGCTCCCAAAGTCTAAACCGCCAGCCAGAGAGTACAAAGGGAGAGACTCATGAATCTGTATAGGGAATTGAAGGTGACCTTGTTAGACTTCAGTGAAAGTGGAGGGCCATGGTCCCTGAAAGTTTGGATCCCCTACTGTGTGGGAATTTGAGAGCAGGGAGATGGGACTGGGACGGTGTTTGGAGTACACCCTCACAAAAATTAGGAGGAGGGGGTATGGGATAAGGGGTTTTGGGGGAGAATGGGAGAGAATGGGAGAGGAGATAACATTGAAAGGTAAATTTGAATAATATCCAATAAAAAAAACCACACAGATAAGGAGTCAAAAAAAAAAAAAGGGAGAGAGTTTACTTATTTTAAATTAATTTCAAAAGTTTCTAGGAGTTGCTAATTGGCTAAGATCCTATTTTAAGCTCTCCATAAAAGAATTTAAGTCTCTGTTCAATATTCTCAAGAGAGAGGTAAACCCTAATTTTCCTCAACAATTAATTGACAAAAGAGAGGTAATCTCCAAAAAGTAGAAGAAGCTATTACTAATCGATATATAGTCTGATTAGTTGTCAGCGGTGCTATAACTATGTGCAATTTTATGAGGAATCACAAGACTGATATTCAGATTGGTTGTACCAGCTTGAAATTCCACCAGCAATGGAGGAGTTTTCATCTTTCTCCACATCATTGCCAGCATCTGCTTTCATCTGAGTTTTGATTTTGACATTCTGATTGGTATGAGGTGGAAACTCAGGCTTGTTTTAGTTTTCATTTCCCTGATGACTATGGTTGTTGAACATTTCTCTAGGTGCTTCTCAACCATTCACTATTTCTCTGTTGAGAATTCTTTGTTTAGTTCTGTACCCCATTTTTAATAGGGTTATTTGATTGTCTGGAGTCTAACATACATACATATATATATGGTTGGTGAAGAACTTTTTCCAATCTGTTGGTTGCCATTTTGTCCTATTGGCAGTGTATTTTGACTTCCAGAAGATTTGCAGTTTTATGAGATCCCATTTGTCAATTCTTGATCTTAGAGAATAAGCCACTGGTGTTCTGTTAAGGAAAATTTCCCCTGTGCCCATGTGTCTGAAGCATTTCCCCACTTTCTCTTCAGTTTTTCTGGATTTAAATGAAGTTCCTTGATCTACTTGGAGCATTGTACAAGATAAGAATGGATCAATTTGCATTGTTCTAAATACTGAACACCCCTTGAAACAGCACAGTTTCTTGAAAATGTTGTCTTTTATCCACTGGATTCTTTGGGCTTTTTTGTCTAGGATCAGGTGACCATAGGGGTGGGTTCATTTCTGGGTCTTCAATCCTTTTATACCTACCTATACCTACTGTACCAATTCAATGCAGTTTTTATCACATTTGCTCTGTAATACAACTTGAGGTCAGGGATGGTGATTCTCCAAGAAGTCCTTTTATTATGGCGAATAGTTTTCATTATTCTGGTTTTTTTTTGTTTGTTTGTTATTGGAGATGAATTTGAGAATTTCTCTTTTTATATCTGAAGAATTGTGTTGAAATTTTAATGGGGCTTGCTTTGAATCTTTAGATTGTTTTCACAAAGATGCCCAATTTACTATATTAATTCTGCCAATTCTTAAACATGTGTGATTTTCCATCTTCTGAGATCTTCAGTTTCTTTCTTCAGAGACTTGAAATTCTTGTCATATAGATCTTTTACTTGCTTGGCTAGATTCACACCAAGGTATTTAGTATTATTTGTGACTATTGTAAAGGTGAAGGGAGTCATTTCTCTAATTTCTTTCTCAGCCTGTTTATCCTTTGAATAGAAGAAGGCTACTAATTTATTTGAGTTAATTTTATACCCAGATACTTTGCTCAAGTAGTTTTTAAGCTTTAGGAGTTCTATGGTGTAATTATTAGGGTCATTTAAATATACTATCATATCATAAGCAAATAGTGATGTTTTGACTTCTTCCTTTCCAAATTGTATTCCTTTGACCTACTTTTTTTATATAATAGCTCTGGCTAGGACTCCAAGTACTATATTGCGTTGGTAAGTAGAGAGTGGACAGCCTTGACTGGTCCCTGATTTTAGTGAGACTGCTTAAAGTTTCTCTCCATTTAGTATGATGTTGGCTACTGTTTTGCTGAGTATTGCTTTCACAATGTTTAGTTATAGGCCTTGAATTTCTGATCATTCCATGACTTTTACCATCAAAAGGTGTTGAATTTTGTCAAATCATTTCTCAGCATCTAATAAAATGATCCTGTGTTTTTCCCCCTTTTGAGTTTATTTAAATAGTGAATTATGTTGATGGATTTCTATGTACTGAACCATTCCTGTATACCTGGGATTAGGCCTACTTGACTATAGTGAATTATTGTTTTGATGTGTTCTTGGATTCGATTTAGGATAATTTTATTGAGTATTTTTGCATCCATATTCATAAGGGAATTTGGACTGAAGTTCTCTTTCTTTGTTCAATCTTTGTGTGGTATAGCTATAAACTTAATTGTGGCTTCATAGAATGAATTGATTAGTGTACCTTTTGTTTCTATTTTGTATAATAGTTTTAAGAGTATTGGTATTAGGTCTTCTTTCATGATCTAATAGATTTCTGCACTATACCCATCTGGTTTGGGGCTTTATTTATTTATTTTTTTTTGGTTGGGAATCTATTATTGACTGCTTCCATTTCTTTAGCAGTTATGGGCCTGTTTAGATGTTTATCTGATTATGATTTGACTTTCATACATGGTATCTGTCTAGAAAACTTTCCATTTTGTGCAGATTTTACAGATTTTTGAGAATATGCTTTTGTATTAGGATCTCATGATTTTTTTGAATTTCCTCAGTTTCTGTTGTTATGTCTTTCTTTTAATTTCTGATTTTGTTAATTTCAATATTGTCTGTGTGCCCTCTAATTAATCTGGCTAAGTGTTTATCTATCTTCTAAATTTTCTCAAAGAACCAGCTCCTGTTTTTTTTTTTTGTTTTTTTTTTTTTTTTTATTCTTTATATAGTTCCTTTTGTTTCCACTTGGGGGATTTCATTTCTGAATTTAATTATTTCTTGCTGTCCCCACCTCTTAGATGTATTTGCTTCTTTTTTTTTTTTCTAGTACTTTCAGGTGTGCTGTCAATCTGCAAGTATACGCTTTTCCCAGTTTCTTTCTGGAATCACTTAGAGCAATGAGTTTTCCTCCTAGTATTTTTTTTCATTGTGTCTCATAAGTCTGGGTATGTTGTGCATTCATTTATAATAAATTCTAAAAAGTCTTTAATTTCTTTATTTCTTTCTTGACCAAGTTATCATTGAGTAGAATGTGTTTAGCTTGCATGTGTATGTGGGTTTTCTGTTGTAATGGTTGTTATTGAATAACAGCCTTAGTCCGTGTTGATATGAAAGGATGCATGGTATTATTTCAATTTTCTTGTACCTTTTGAGGCTAGATTTGTGACCAATCATATGGTCAATTTTAGAAAAAGTACCATGAGATGCTGAGAAGAAGGTATAGTATTTTGTTTTAGGATGAAATGTTCTATAGATATCTGTTAAACCATTTGGTCTATCTATGGTGATTGAGAGTTTTGCTGGATTTAGTAGCCTGGGCTGCCATTTGTGTTCTCTTAGTATCTGTATCACTTGGGCCCAGGATCTTCTGGGTTTCATAGTCTCTGTTGACAACTCTTGTGTAATACTGATATGTCTGTTTTATATGTTACTTGACTTTTTTCCCTTACTGTTTTTAATATTAGATCTTTGACAATTATGTGCATTTGGTGTTTGACTATTATGTGACGGGTGGAATTTCTTTTCTTATCCATTCTATTTAGAGTTCTGTAGGCCTATTGTATGTTTACAAGCATCTCCTTCTTTATGTTAGGGAAGTTTTCTTCTATAATTTTGTTGAAGATATTTACTGGCCCTTTAAGTTAGGAATCTTCACTCTCTTCTATACCTATTATCCTTAGTTTTGGTCTTCTCATTGTGTACAAGATTACCTGCATGTTTTCAATTAGGAGCTTCTTTCATTGGGCATTTTCTTTGACTGTTGTGTCAATGTTTTCTATGGTATATTTTGCCTGTGAGATTCTCTGTTCTATCTCTTATTCTGTTGGAAATCCTTGTTTCTATGACTTCTGATCCTTTTCATAGGTTTTCTCTCTCCCAGTTTGTCTTGCTTTGTATATTCTTTATTTCCTCAATCTCCATTTTTAGATCTTTGATGGTTTTGTTCAATTCCTTCTCTTGTTTGATTTTTTCCTGTAATTCTTTAAGCCATATATTTGTTTCTTCTTTAAGATCTTCTACTTGTTTACCTGTGTTCTCCTGGATTTCTTTAAGGGAGTTATTTATGTCCCCCTTAAAGCCCTCTATCATCATCATGAGGTGTGATTTTAAACCTGAATCTTGCTTTTCCTTTGTGTTGGGGGTATCCTGGACTTGCTATGATGGGAGAACTGGGTTCTGATGATGCCAAGTAGCCTAGGTTTCTGTTGCTTAGGATCAACTCTCCTCTCACTGTCTGGTTATTTCTGGTGTAAGTTGGTCTTGCTGTCTGACTGGAGCTTGTCCCTCCTATGGGCCTCTGAGCCTGTCATTTTAGATTTGTCATCACTCCTGGGAAGACCAGCTCTCTCTGGGCAGGATTTTGGTATGGATCCCTGTGGGATAGCCTTAGCACAGGGGTGCAAATAGAGACTGTAAGGATCCTGTCCCCAGCTTTTCCAAGGCTTTTGTGCCCTGTGCTCTCCTGGCAGGTCCCTGTTTGGACAGTTGTTAGAGAGAAAGTAGTGATCTCACCTGTGGGCTTAGGAGTGAGACCACTCCTCTGAGACCTCTTCTGCAGGGATTTGGGTACAGAGGGCTCTGGACTTAGATCTGGGGTTCTGATGGAGACTGGAAGGCCAGAATATAATTTAAAGCAAGGAATATGATATATTTCTTTCTTATTTTAAAATATTTATTCATGATGTATATCATGCATGATTATATATTACTTAATGATGTATTTATGTGAATGTATACACATGTATGTATGCAGATTTATGCACATGTGCAAAGACCAGAAAAGCTCATCTGATATTCTTTTTCGGTCTTCTACTTTTTTGATTAAGTTTCTCTTTGAACCTGAAACTTTTTCTTTATCCTCTCAACTGGGAGTCAGAAGTCTCCAATACTGCTTTTGTTCACTATAGACCTAAAGTTACAATCTTGTGTCCAACATATGTGTTGCTACAAGGATGCTGAGATGTAAATATCATTCCTCATAATTGCTCAGTAAGAGTTCATAATCTCTGGGCTATCTCTCAACCTCAATGTTAGTTTTCCAGAGTCTTCAATGTTGTGTAGTGTAGTCTTAAATGACTGAGTAGGTACCAAATTAATTTTGAGTTAGTGAGATATTCAAGAAATGTGCACTTACAAATTCAAAACAATGGGCCAAAATTTGGCTACTAAAAATCAACTGTCCATATTTAGGAATTACCAATGAGCTATATTAGAAGTGACTCATTTCAGCTATAACTCATGGTTTACAAAGCCAACACAAGATTGACCAATAAGTAAGACCTTAAATGAGGGTAGATTTCCAACATAATAATGGGTCAAAGAGCTACATTAGTGAAAAGTTCAGTCAGCTACCTTTAACTAGTAGGCTTAAAGTAGCAATATAGCTCAATAAACTCAAGTAAACACAAAGGGTTAGTAGGACCAGAAAAGTCCTTTCTGTTCAGCTTCTAGAAAACAAAACTAGGGACAGAGATTGATAGAAATGTTTTTACTTCATGTGGAGCCTCTATTATTATACACCACACATGGGAGTAGTATGCATTCTCAAAGGGACAATTATCTCAGAATTTGAGGAGGGGAAAGCAGAATTTTTCTGAGCTTGGAAATGTTTGTTCTGTTCCCATAGATTCTTTGATGGAGTTACAAAGAGAAGAATTGCACTGTATCTTTTCTTTTCTTCTCTTCTCTTCTCTTCTCTTCTCTTCTCTTCTCTTCTCTTCTCTTCTCTTCTCTTCTCTTCTCTCCTCTTTCCTTTTCTTTTTCTTTTCTTTTTTTTGGAATTGTCCTTCAGGTCTCACCTCCAGTATCCATGATAATACTATTTTCAATTAGCATAAAAATATCTTATATTTTTCATATCCCTAAAATATTTTTGTCCCTAAGTCACCTATAACTCATTTTATAAAATTGACTTTGTTGTTTGGTGCTGTTAAATATTTAGATAATATACTGTGATTATTCTCTTCCCACACTCTTTTATCTCCCTTCCATTCCTGTCAAGCTTCATCTCTTCTCTATCTTATTCATCTACAGATCCATGACATTTGGTTGTGTTTTGAAACCAATTGAGTTTAGTCACTAATATCTGATGACCTTGGCATGGAAATATTCCTTGGAGTATAGAGGTATATTTTCCCGCAAGTTGGGAGGAACTAAGGTGGGAGGAGTAAGGAGAGGAAGAGGAAGAGGAAGGAGAGGAAAAAGGAGAAGGAAGAGGAGGAGCTAAAGAGGCAGAGATGTAGGAGCCGTGGATGACCACACATGTATCGGGAGCAGTCCTGGGTGACAACTTATATCTAGGTTAGTTAATTGGTGTACACCTCTAATTGTGTGGGCATCTTGTTATTGAGCATTACCATACATATAAAGTCTTTGGATAATCTAAACATTAGAATCTCATTTCTACTGGATACCACCAGGATGGTGGGATGGTCTAGGCTCAGCCCAGCCTTGATGAGACAGCATGGAAGATTGGCAGACCCATCTCCCATTGGCTTCTTGTGGGTGGCAGGGCTGGTGTCTCTGGCCACCTGTGCTTGGGGCCTGAGCCGAGCAGCTTATTCTCAGGGCTAGGCTAGTCAAGAAGATGGCATCTGGTAAAGAACAAACCAAGCTTAGGTGCCGGCATTTTAAATATCTTCCTCAACAAAGTAGCACCCAACTTGGGGCACAAATTCGCTAGAAATTTAAGTCTATTTCACCTAATAGTAAAAGTTGTACTTTTTTTAAAAAAAGAAAGTGAGAGTGTAAGCGCTGACATAAGTCAAGTGACTCCTAGCACAGGAACTCTGAACAACAGAAAAAAAAACTGCTTGTCTCTTGCTGTGGGGAAACGCAGGTTGCATTTTGTTAGGAATAGAAGGAAGTAGCTTACTTCTAGGGCAGAGAGATTTGAACTGTGGATTAAAATTTAGATTATTTGTCTTAAAGACAGATTTAGAAACAGTTTTTTTTTTTTTCAGTTCACGTGGGGAATCACGCCTGAGTTTTGGAACAAAGATAGGTAGAGAAAATTTGTCTGTGGCTCTCTGCCTAGATAGGTATACATTATTAGCTTTTCTGAGTTGACAGAGCTAAGTAACTAGCCTCTGTTGTGGAACAGTTACTGGTTTAAGTAGATAAGTACAATATAGGAATTATTTGGTTTTAGGAACAATTTATAAACAGATTTGTCTGAATCATGTAGGAATCTTCACCTGCAATTTTGAACTTAGGGAAAACTGTCACTGACTCTAGAGTAGAGAGTACAGTGTATAAATTGAGGCTACTCTGGAGTAGACAGGCAAACAGAGAGATAGAACAAACAAACAAAACCAAAAACAACAACAACAACAAAAAAACTGTCCTAGGTAGAGGGCCGAACAGAAAGATAGTGTAAATCAGGTGTATTCAGTTGATATAAAGTTATATTGCCTCACAGGAGACTCAGGTTCTGTCTAACCTGGGCCCCAAGGGAATTCTGGGTTTATTTCCTGCTTGGCAACATAGGAAAGGCCTAAGATTTGGCTAGAAACCTGAGTTAAAGAAAAATGTTAGGCACAGTTAGGGGAGTTCAAGTGATGAGTGTACCAACCTAGGGAAGAAATGATGAAAAGCATCAGGTTCCTTTCCTTGGAAACATGGGAAATCAGCCGTATAGAACATGGCCTCAGTTAATTCTGGAAATGACTCCTACAATTAGATGAAACATTAACACACACATTTCTAATTATACCATTACACATGTGATTATAAGCACATCATGTAGACTACTTGAATCTTGTGCATTTCTTTCCATTTGTCTAGCTGGGAAAGTGAGTAATTAAAAGTGTGCTTCATTAAAATGTGCTAATTTAGAGGTCTCTAAATCAAAGCTAGTACAGAAAATGGATTCTATCCCAAGTCTATATTCCTGGAAATGGAGATACTTCCAAAATCATTATCAGGTAAACTATGTATTACAGATCAATATAGGAACATTTGTCAGTTGGGATATCTTTGGTATCCTAATATAGAATATACAATCCTAATATACAATCAAGAAAGCTGTCATTATTTTTGATTACTTGAAAGTCATTACCATCTACTCTGTACCATTACTTTTGTGTAATTGTAGTCTTAAGTAATTATATTACATACAAGTATATTTTTTTAATTGTGTAATGAGAGATGTGATTCCTTTAGAGTGTAAGTGGTATACTTCACTTAAATTACAATGACTTTCCCTAACAAAAAGGAAACCTGATTCAAAGTTATGTTTGGTCTCTCAATGATCTAATTTACATTTATTTGAAATCTAGGAGGCATGACCAGGAATTACAAAGGCAGGTGTTTCCTGAGGTTTTTTTTTTTTTATTTTTTTTAAATAAAAATAGCTGTCTTAATGAAAGTGTGTATGCATATAAACTAGTACCATCAGTAGAAGGGAGGAGGGAAAATAAAATAGACACAGTAAAATAAAGACGCAGTTGCTCAGGAAGGGAGGGGCAAGCCTCAGTGATTGGGGAAGCAGACACAGAGTGTCTCTGTGGCTCCCTAACCATCTGAAATTGGGAGCTCCAGTTCAGGAGAAACTCCTGCATTGTTCCATTTTCATGTGTTTATCAGTGTGAAAGTATTATCCTGCTGGAAAACTGCCTAATAGCGACAGCAGAGAATGACTCTGTCTATGGTTTCTCTACTTGTGCTTCTGACTAACAAGACCATGGAAGCCTGTGTCTCCTCTTGTACAGCAGATACTAAGACCTCTATCCTTTCTTTCTATGTATGTTTTCTTCTTCACAGTGATGTAGGGACTACCTGCACATCCTTGATTTTCTTTTCTTGTTTCCAACTATGCCCCTTACATATTTAAATATCTTAGTGCTGGTCATTTGGGAGGGAAAGCAGATCTGGTAAAGTCATGGCTGTTTTCAAAGGAAAGGAACAAAGTTTCTAAAATCTCAAGAAGTATCTCCTTGGGCTCTTATGGGCCCTTTGAAATGATGTCTGCAAACTAGTAGCCTCAGCTTCTTTTGCACTGTTTAAAGCTTGCCCTTGAAATATCTTTTATGGGCAGAAAGATGTCTTACTTGCTTCAGAAGAATCTGAGTTCAGATCCAGAACACATGTAATAAACTAAGCATGTTTATGGCCACTTTTAGCCCTAGTGTTGTGGGAGTGAGAGATGGAAGCTTTCCAGCTGCTGGCCTAGTTAGAACAACAGCAGCAGCAACAACAATAACAAAAAACACAATTTTTTTTTTGAAAAAAGAACATGTCTCAATGGAATATATTGGAGAATGAAAGAGGAGAAAACCTGACAACTGACTCCTGACTCCACACTTTTTCATAGGCATGTGCATACATGCACATCTTGCCCCCACCTCACATACAAAATAATGTTGGTAAACCTTTATCAAAGCTCACAAACACTGATTTATGTGCAGCTTTCTGCAATGTCAGCAGAATTTTAAATACAAGTCCCGTTCCTTGTGGACTATCCTCGTATTGCAATAAATTTGAGGGAAATACATATGTATCATCCAGTACCAGTCATAAACATACAGAAGTGGACATTAGGTAGAGGCTGTAAAATCAAGTATGGTATCAGTGCTTATTCCCCCTGGGTTCTGCAAATGTATCCTTAGTATATTTCCTTTTAATACTTTTGAAAATCCAAACCATTTGTGTTTTCCACTGGATGGCTTACATACAAAATGGTGCATTCAGTTTCTTCCTGCTAAATATTTCATAAAACATAATTTTCTCCCCCCATATCTGGATCATTTTCTCCTAGCACATCTTCTGCTAAGAAAAGCAGGTGTCTCAACATCTTGTCAGGATGCTTAGCTTCTCAGCGTGAGCATGGGTAGCTGCAAACACAGAGGATAAGAAAAGATTATGTTGGATAACCTCCACAAACAGAGTCCTGATACATCCCATCTCATGAGTGGGAGTGTGTTAAAAACAGTGGGTAATATAAAAAGATTGCATTGCAAGGCAAGACATATGTCTGATATCTTCTATAAAACTAAATGCCTTTAAATCATATGCCAGGAAAGCCATGGTAAGGGTATCCACATAATCTGAGTACTTCTTTCTAAATGAGAAATGTTACAATATGGTATTTTTTTTATGTGTGAAATAAGCCAAAATTAAAACAGAATCATCTATGATTATTTCTTCTTTTGTAATTTTTCATATTTTGCTCTGTTTCATGGAGGAAAAAGACAATATTTTACTTAGTAGTTGCTAAATACACAACCTTTAAATATCACTTTAACTATCTCCAGAGTCCTATTAAGTTCAAATGGTTCTTCAAGTGTGGCCAATAAAAAACATTACAGTGCACAGTGCAACATGGTAAAAACGTCATTTCTTGTAATGTGAGATGAGTTACCAGTTAAGAGTCCTTGCTGCTCTGAGGGTCAGCATTTCACAATACCAACACTGATACATCATAGTCACTTGTAACTTCAGATCCAGTAGATCTGACTTCCTCTTTTGGCCTCTTATGCACATAGTCATACACAGATACACACATATAATATAAAGACAAAATTAAATTTAAAGGAGTTTGTGGTAAATAAAATAGCTAGGTGTTAATCTATCCCTAGGGAAGGGACAGACCTGGATGTTATGTTTTTCTGGAGATTCTAAGGAACTCTCATACTTGAGAACTCTGGGGTTGTCATTTTGACATTCCTTCTATGCTCTGCCCAACAGTTAGTTACCTGACAACAGCCTAGCTTACTATAGAAGGGGCTGTTTAGACCAGGATGTTTACCAACTATTTGTTTTAGGTCATATTTAAAGATCACAGGAGTCAGATTCAACTCTGCTGGTTTCCAATTCCTGTGTCTATGGAAGTGTGCAGTTTCTCTTGCTAAAATCCATAAAAAGAGAAAAGGCTTGGGTGGCCAGACTTGGATTAAAATAAAGAAAGATTGTATCAAGAAAGGATAAGGAAACTGAGGAGTAGGCTAGGTTCAGGGAGAATAAGGAACACAGACATTGTTTTGATTGCTGCCAAAGATGAGGATCTGGGATTGGAGAATTCACCACTTATACAAAAGTCTTGGAGAATAGAACACTTACAAGCCCAAGATGGGTATTAGAGACAAGTGACTCCCTGGGGTTCTTGAGAAAATTAATCAGTTGCAGATTCAGTGAGGAAACTTGTCTCAAAATAAAAATGTTACCTAGGATCATTGAGAAGAATCTTTATCACTGATCTCTGTCACCCACATGCACAGCACACACATGGACATATATCTTCAACCACATATGCATACAACAAGAACACTAGGGTTACTATCCATGCTGGTTATTTTCAAAATCTTATAAAGATCATATTGGGACTCAGAACATACTTGGGGTCTCAGATTTCCAGTAGAAGTCTTGACTTAATCTAGTTCTTGGGGATGATTGTGGGAAAAGGAAACTTCATATTTATTCTGGAATGACTATTCTATGGAGGTAGAGTCTGAGCCACTTTCCTATGGACAGTCCATCTGGAACTCCTTGGGGTAGACAGGGAGGGAACTGATTATCCTTCTATTCTTTGAATGGGGACACTTACATATTCATCTCATGTCTCTTTAGTTATGAATGGTGAAGAAGAGCTTGTGAGGAACATGAACCTGGATTTTACTCCTGTGATAATACTGAAAGGAGGGCATCTATTCTCTCTTATCAGCCTGACCTCTCTTGTCACTTGCTTTTACAGGAAAAGTAGATCAATCTGTTGATGAAGTGTCTCTATGGTTTGGGGCAGAAGAAAGATCACTGTTGTGGTGTGAATGCAAAATGTCCTCCATAGATACAGGTTTGCATACTTAGACACCAGCTGGAGATGCTGTTTTGGAAGATTGTGGGGAGCTATTAGGAGACTGAGCCTCACTGGTGAAAGATGATCAGTGGAGGTGGGCCTTTAATGTTGATATCAGGGGCTACTTCCTTTTATGATCTGCTTTTCCACTCTCTCTGTTTGCCATGCTCTCTCTGCTACTGCTGACAGTATCCTCTAGAACTAGAAACCACACCACAACACTTCCTCCTTTATTTTCCTTCCTGTCAAATATTTTGTACTCCCCAGGATAAAAATAACTAAGACAGACACTTGTGTCATTTGATTCACAGAAAGCATAAACAGCCAACCACACTAAGGGTTGAACTACATTTTTCAATAAGGCTAAGGCAAGAAGTTTCTCCCACTTACTGACAATCTGAAACTAATGCTTAAAACAAAGACAAAGCAATGACCCAGTGAATTATAAAAAAAAAAAAAAAATTCTATGGTTCATTGACTAGTAAAGTGTAGAGTGGGTGTTCAGAAAACTTTAAGAAAGCAGTACTCAAAGGCTGCCAGTAATACCTTTCCTTAGAAATAAAAAACATGCAGTTTGGAAGCAGAAGCCAAGGAATGTTTGAGTATAGATAAAATCGTAAGGAAAACGTAACTTTAAATTCTTGTCTTATGAATGAAGTAGAAACATTTTTTAAATTAATAAATAAAAGACAAAAGATTCTTCTGTATTGATCTCTTCCCAGAATCAATACCTTAAAGAGCCTTCTTCTGACATTCTATTAGGGCTTCAGACCAGTTTCACATGTTAAAGAGGTTCCCTGCTGCAAAACCAATGTATCATTTGCTGTGTTCCTTATCACTGTTGATATTGATTCTTTAGGTCTGAGTAGGGAAGTTCTGGTCCCAAAGGAAGCACTGAGTCCCATTGTCAGTATCATTATAATTAGAAGGAAAAAGTGCTTAATATTTTGGGATGGTGAGAAAATTGGATCTATTTGCTCAGATATCATTACTTCTTATGTGTGTTCAACATTACTTTTTCTCTTTAGATGCCTAAATGAAGTACTTATCTTTCTGTATGTGAGACAGGAAAACTAGCATACATATATCACCTTCACATCCAACAGAATAAAACTCTAGATTTAGATGTAGTGGATAGAGCCAATACTACTTACATTTTGGCCTAAGTGTGCATACAACCAGTCATTTTGCTTTTTTCTAGATAGCTGTCAGTTTCCAGAGGGATAAGGCATACATCTTATAATTAGAAGTTGTTAAGTGCAAATGTAGATCACATTATTTCTTTATGTCTCTTACTGTTTGAATAAGGAATATTTAAGAGCAAAAGATAGAAAATTTTTCAGATACAAAGCAAAAGAGATGACAATGGATTGAGCTCCACAGGCAGCAGCATTCCAGGCTTTATAAATCCTGACATGTGCAGTCAGATGGCTTTCTTTGAAAATTTTATCTCCAAATAAAACCTAATGTATTTTCTGGACAGATTATTAATGCTTCTTTTTGAGTAGGAGAGCAGGTTTCAAATTTTCCCTAGAGGTTTAACCTTACATTGCAAGCATCTCTTCTACATGGTTTAAAAAAGGCTTCTATCCTAGTAGTAGAAAATTCTGTAAACTAAGTGGAAGACACCACCACATTGACAAATATAGTGGAGCAGTCAAGCAAAAGCAGATAGTCACTTGAGAGAAAGGTAATTAATTTGGACACTTTGGGCCTCCAAACACTGCAGTCCCTAAACTCATGTAATGTTTACCATATCAAGAACACCACTGACTTAGTAATATCACAATGGCAGAAACACCCTTCTGCACATTTTAAAAATTCTGAAAGACAGATTTTTGTAGGAGGAGCTAAGGTGGGAGGAGTAAGGAGTAGAAGAGGAGGAGTTGTGAAAGGAAGAGAAAAAAAGAGGAAGAGCTAGAGAGGGCAGAGATGTAAGAGGAAGGAGAACTACACAGGTATGGAGAGCACTTGTGGGAAACAACTTACATACTTATAATTAGGTTAGCTAATTGGGATACAAGTCTCTTTGTATGGGCATATTGTTACTAATCATTATCAAACATATAAAGCCTTTGATTAATCTATAAGAATTAGAGTCTCATTCTCTTACTGGGCCCACATGGATGGCGGAATGATCTGGGCAATGCCCTGCCTTTTGGAGACAGCATAGAAGACTGGTGGAGCCATATCTCACGCTGACATCTATTGGGGGGGCAGGGCTGGTGTTTCTGGTGGGCTGGTTCTAGCTGCAGTGTGGGTGTGGCCCCTGGTCGAGAAACATGGTGACTGAGCTAGGCAGAGCTGCTGCAGCTTAGATAGTTGGCCTGTGCTAAGGCCAGTTTTAAATAATTACTTCAACACCAGGCTGCTTCTAACGTTTGTTCATATCTTCCTGGGTCGAATTCTGCTTCCATAGGATTGGAGGAGGGTGGCAAGGTTTGAAACATATTAACTGCAAACATGTGGACTGCTTCATGGTAAATAGGCTCTGTAATTGTGTTCTGGTTGTGGGTGATATACTCCACCATCTAGCTTAGTGCAGCTTGCTTTACTTCTTTAACTTTAAGTTACTCAGTGGGTCAGAAGCAACCTCAAAGAGGACACAAAACTGTCGTGGCTTCTGGATGAAAACTTCTCTTGACCCACAGGAGGACATCTTGTAAAGATGGGAATTTTTGCAGTTCTCTGTTATTGCTGGCATTAAACAGTGAAGAGTTCTGCCATTTGTCTTTCTTCACAGGGACTACGATTGGCTGAGGGACTGGCAATTTTATTTTGTAGGTGTCGAAGACTGGACAACTCTGAGGCTGTTTTTCTTGATGGCTATCTCTACTTCTGCTGTATCTTGTCCTTCTTTTGAACATTTTCCACTTTTCACTAGTTTTAGTGTTTCTTTCTCTTTCTTGTTTTTATCCAGCATGGCTGGTCCAGACTGTGGCCTCCACAGCTCCTGCAGCTGCCCGCCACCACTGCTGCTGCAGGAGCAGAAATTCCCCTGGCTCAGCCATCATACCATTCTGGTTGCCACCACCACCACAGGGGAACTGAGTAGCTCATCTGCTCTAGCTTCCCCTTTTCCAGGTTCCCCTTCCAATTTTTGACCTTGCATTTCTTCATTTTATCCTTTTCTAAAATTTCTCCCTCATTCTCAGAACTGGAGCTATTCTCCACCTCATGCAAGGATTTCTTAGCTGCATCATCCTATGGCACTACTTGTAGGGAGGAACTCCTAGTTCCCATGGTGCAAGCAAAACTATCAAACTCTCTTAGTGCTACTTACTACTTTCATTTTAATCCCATGCCACTTCTCCAATATGTTCTACTCATTGAGCCAACCGGCTGGGCTCTTCCAGGAATGATCTCATCAGGTTCTCCTCTCCCAATCTCAGTGGAACCTCCACTTCACAACTCTGGCACTGCCTATGGTACTGAGCTTGGGCATAGGCCTGGGGGATTAAAGAAAGACTCAGACTCAGATCATCCGTTATGAGAGAATGTCAAACCTTTTATTGAGCAGGTTCAATATATATACACCAAGCCAGGGAAGGAAAAATACACACTCGGGAAAAAAAAAGCAACTCACCTGGGTGGGGCAATAGGATGTCAAGTATAAATTCCTTTCCTTTCCTGGGTCACTATGTATTAGTCAGGATGTGAAAAAGCAGGAACACAACTGGGGGCAGTAGGATGACAAGTGTAAATTCCCTTCCTGGGGCACCATGCCATAGTCAGGAAGTTTTGATCCTAAAGGAACCGCAGAATGTTACTTAGTAGACAGCACCATATGGAAAAGCTCAGCCAGGGCATAGCCACCCTTCAGGGTCCTACAGCCAATGTCAACTTTTTCCCTCAGTAGTTTCCCTTCTTTACACTTTTGGGACAGGATCTATTATTAAAATTGTATACAGCTTACTTGTTTGGCTACACTATTTGTCTAGGAAGCCCTAGGGATCCTACTGCCTCTTCTTCAGTGATAAGATTTTAGATGAATTCCCACATGTACAACTTTTATATGAGTTCTGAGGATCCAAATCCAGTTCCTTGTGGTTGCATACCAAGCAATTAACTGAAAAAAATCCATATCTCTAATCCCTAAAATGTCATTAAAATGAATAAAAAATGATAGACGAATGTAAAGGCATGGTGTTTTTTTTCTACTTCAAAGTGTTTTAACCTTTTTTTTTTTTTCTGTATTTGAGTCTAAGTAGGAATGCCTAAATTCAATAAAATAAAATGATAAGGTTCCATGGTTGAGCCTATTCTTTACTAATTATATGTCTCAAGCCTATGAAGTGCTATATTAGAATATAAACATAAACTCTTCTCATTTTACAATGGAGGAAGCTCACAGTGACAGGTGTTAAATGGCTTTTTCAAGTTATATAGCCACCAAGTCTTTTCATTAGAAATGTAACAAGCTCTTGAGAACTTTAAAAAATTCTATAATAACTTTTCTTGAATGTTAAACTGAACACTGAACAGGTCTTTGTGATCCATATGGAAAATACAATATAGCATCCATGCAAAACTACACTGCTCATTGAGCAATTTTGGTTCGAAAGAACAATGTGTCACTTTACAATGCTGATAAGCTAAGACATGAATAAGGAACAGCATGTGTCTGAAAGTAATTGGCCAGAGTGTCTAAAGAAAAACCTTGCTCTTAATGGAGGTTTGAAATAATGGCAGCCTATTCTAAGGTTAAAACATCAAACATGCAACAGTAGAACAGGATCAGTTGCATACCTTTGGGTTCCTTTACTCCTAGTGGCAAAGTAGAACAGAATGTATCACCTTGTGGTTTGAATGGAAATTGTCTCCAAAAAGCTAATATGTTTAAAACTGGGTACTCACCTGTTTATAAAGCTTGTGTGACTTAATTTTTAAGGAGGTAAAGACTAGCTGGAGAGAGTAGATTACTGGGAATGGCCCATGATGTTTGATAACCAAATTCATTTCCTATCCATTTTCTCCCTCCTATGGTTGGAATGTGTCCAATTGATCTACAGGTTCTGCTGTCAGACAGTCCCGGCCTGCTGTCAGGTATTTATTGCCATAAAGAAATCCATCCCCTTGAACCAGATTAACCTTTCTTTCCTTACTTAGTCTTTTTTTTTATTAATTTTACTTGTTTGTTATCATCATAGCAATTGGGAAAATGACTGATACAAAGCACATATAATTGCTAGGGTTGCAATAAAAGGTTTGTTTAAAGAATTAAGTACTAGGGATATAGACTACACTACACTATTCATTAGAATTTTCTGTGACAAGGGAAGTGTTCTTTTTTATGCTGAAGTAAGTGCCATCATGACTGATAATTATAAACCTGAAATATGGTTACAGAAACCAGAAATTGATTTCTTAAAATGTACTCAATTTTAATGAGTTTAAAATTTGATTTACGTCCAATTTTGAAACCCTGTAACGATCCTATTTATACCTTGTAGTCTAGGATTATATGGATAATATCCACTTATAAGTAAGTACATACTGTGCATGTCCTTTAGGACTGGGTCACCTCACTCAGGAAGATGTTCTCAAGATCTATCCATTTGGGTGCAAAATTCCTGATGTCTCTTGTTTTTTATAGTTCAACAGTATTGCATTATATAGCTACACTACATTTTCTTTAATCATTCTTCAGATGAAGGACATCTAGGTTGTTTCCAGTTTCAAGCTCTTACAAATAAAGTGGCTATTAACATAGTTGAGCAATGTCTTTGTGGGATGTTGGAGCATCTTTTGAGCATATGCTCAGGATTGGTATAGATGAATTTAAAGCAAGAACTACTCCCAGTTTTCTGAAAAACCAACGAACTAATTTCCAAAGTGGTTGTACAAGTTTACATTCCTACCAGCAAAGGAGTGTTTTCATTGCTTCACCTTGCCAGCATGTGCTATCATTTGAGCTTTTTTTCTTAGCCATTTTGACTAGTGTAAGATGAAATCTTTGTTTTGATTTACATTTCCCTGGTGACTGAGGATTTAGAACATTTCTTCAAGTGGCTCTTGACCATTTGAGATTCCTCTGTTGCAGATTTTCTGCTTAGCTCTGTGCCCCATTTTTATAATTGAGTTATTTGGGTTGTTGGTGTTTAACTTTTTGAGTTCTTTATAAATTTTAGATATTAGCCCTCTGTCAGATGTATGGTTGCAGAAGATACACACCTTTGTCTTACTGAAGCTTTTCTGTTTCAAGAGGTTCCATTTATTAAATTTAATAAATATTCATATATATTTTTTCTTTTATTGAATATTTTCTTTATTTACATTTAAAATGTTATCCCATTTCCAGGTCTCCCCTGAAGAACCCCCTATCACATCCCTCCTCCCTCTGCCTCTATGAGGGTACTCCCTCACCCACCTACCCACTCCCACCTTCTTGCCCTAGTATTCCCTATACTGGGACATAAATCCCCCTCAGGCTGAAGTCCCCTCCTCCAGAGCCTGAGACATTGGTGTTCTGTTCAAGAAATCATCTCCTGTACCAATAGGTTCAAGGGTATTTCCCACTTTCTATTTTATGAGATTCAGTGTATCAGATTTTATGTTGAGGTCCTTCCTTGATCCACTTAGGTTTTAGGTTTGTGAATCTATTTTTACTCTTCTACATGTAAAGACCTAGCTAAATAAACAACATTTGTTGAAGAGGCTTTCTTTTTGGAACAGTATGGTTTTACCATCTCTGACTCTTTTATTTGATTCCCTTATTCAACATGTCTGTTTCCATATCAATACTAGGCAGTTTTTAATCACTATTGCTCTGTAGTACTAATTGATGTCAGGCATCGTGATTCTTACTGATGTTTTCTGTTTATTATACAGCATTACATTGGCTTTAGTGGGTTTAATATTTTTCCATATGAAGTTGAAAATTGCTCTTTTAAAGTCTATAAAATTTGTGTTGAATTTTAATGGGGATTGCATTGTATCTGTAGATGGCTTTGGGTAAGATGGTCATTTTCATTATGTTAATCCTACCTATCCATGAGCATGGGAGATCTTTTCATCTTCTGATATCTTCTTCAATTTTGTTCTTCAGGAACTTGAAGTTATTCTCATACAGATCTTTCACTTACAACACCATAGTTCATATATTTCATGACTATTGAAAAGGATAATTTTTCTTAATTTCTTTATTAGCCAGATCATCTTTTGTATAAAGGAGGGCTACTGAGTTTTTGTTTAGGTTAATTTTATATCCAGCCACTTTGCTGAAGGTTTTTATCAGCTCTAGTTCTCTGGGAGAATGTTTGAGGTCATATATGCATAGTATCATATTAACCACAAATAGTCATATATTACCTTCTCCTTTTCCAATTTATATCCCTTTGATCTCCATTAGTTGTTTTATTGCTTTGATGATAACTTCAAGTACTATATTGAACAGAAGGTAACTGTGTCTTGTCCCTGATTTTAGTGCGGATATGTTAAGATTCTTTCTATTTAGCTTGATGTTGGCTATTGGCTTGCTGTATATTGCTTTATGTTTATGCATGTGCCTTGTATCCCTAATTTCTCTAATGCTTTTAAAACGATGGGATGTGAGATTTTGGCTTTTCCGGCATCTAATGTGATAATCTTGTGATTTTCTTCTTCCAGTTTCTTTATATGGTAGATGACTTTGATGAATTTTAGAACCACCTCAGTATCCTTTGTATGAAGCATATTTGATCATGATGGATATTGTTTTTGATGTGTCCCTTGATTTGGTTTGCAAGTATTTTATTGAATATTTTTGCATCAATGTTGTTAAGAGAAATTGGTCTGACGTTCTTTTTCTTTGTAGAATCTTTGTGTGGTTTATGTATCAAGGTGTCTGTGGCTTTATAGAATGAGTTTGCAGTGTTACTTCTACTTCTATTTTGTGGAATAGTTTGAGGAGTGTTGGTATTAGCTCTTCTTTTAAATTCTGGTAGACATCTGCACTAAAACTATCCATCTAGTCCTGAACTTTTTTGTTTAAGAGATAGTCAATGACAGCTACTATTTATTTAGGGGTTATAGGGCTCTTTAAATAGTTTACCCTATCTTGATTTAACATTGATAATTGGTATATGTCTAGAAAATCATCCATTTCATTAAGATTTTTTAATTATGTGGAATACAAATTTTAATAATAAGACATTATGATTCTTTAAAATTCTTAAGTGTCTGCTGTTATGTCTCCCTTTTCATTTCTGGTTTTGTTTATTGGGATACTGTCACTTGTCTCTAAGTTTTTCTATCTTGTTGATTTTATCAAAGAACTAACTCTTGGTTTCCTTGATTCTTTGTAACTTTTTTCTTTGGTTTTGATTATTATGTGTTTGGAAGATTTTCTTTTCTGATCCAATCTAATTGGTGTTCTACAAGCTTCTTTTATGTTTATAGGCATCTCTTTCTTTCTGTTGGGAAATTTTTCTTCTGTGATTTTCTTGAAAATATTTCCTGGTCTTTCTGGTCCTTGGATTTGGATCTCTTCACCTTCTTCTATTCCAATTGGTCTTAGTTTAAGTCTTTTCATGCTACCCTAGATTTCTGAGATGTTTTATATAAGAATATTTTTAGATATAACATTCTCTTTGACTGATGTATCACTTTCTTCTATTGTAATTTTATACCTGAGATTCTTTCATTGATCTCCTGTATTGTGTTGGTGATACTTTTATTTGTTTTTCCTGTTACCTAATGCTAGGTTTTCCATCTGCAGAATTCCCTCAGTTTGTATTTTCTTTGTTGCTTCTATTTCTAGTTTAAACTCTACCACAGTTTTATTTATTTCCTTCTCTTGTTTAGCTTTAATTTCCTGTATGTCTTCAAGGGATTTATTCGTTTTCTCATTAAAGGCCTCTATCATCTTAATAGACTGAGTTTAAGTTCATTTTCCTTGTACATTAGTTGTATTAGAATAGCCACACCTTGCTGCAGTAAAGTAGTCATAGCTCTGAAGATATCATATGCCCTAGTTTTTGTTTATTGTATTTTTTCAAGGATGTTTAGCCATCTGGGTGGCTTTTGTCCCTGGTTGTTATAGTAAGTATTGGGAAGCATTTTAACCTTGATAGTCCTGGTGTGGCAGGTTTTTGATGGGTATCCTCAGATTGCATGATTCAAGATCTGTAAGTCTTTATGGTTCAGGATCCACAAAAAAGATGAAGGTGAGCAGAGAGGTGGAGGGAGGGAGGGAGACTAGTTGTCTGACTGGGCTAGCAGGTTACTCAGGGCATCTTGGCATTCCCAGAGTACTCATCAAGCAGGGTGGAGGAAGGAAAACTTACCTATGTGATTCAGGATCCAAAAGTCTTATGAAGGTTAACAGAAAGGTGGATCAAGAATCCAGATTTTATTTTTAACAAAGCATTTGTATGCATAAGGCTCACGTGTAGCTTGTTGAATGTTGAAAGCTTGTACATGATGCCATCAGTGTCCTGGCAAGGAATATCTTTCATGCTGTTCACAGGAGGCCACCAGAAAAGACATTCAGAGAGCAGAGAAACATGCAGAATTGATCTTGATCTACCTTAGAAAACATTAAGAACTAGTGGTCAAGCTTGTAGGAGAACTTTGGTACTTTTCTTTATAGCTGGATATAAAAAACATTTATGTGCCTCTTAAATGACCCAAAATATTTTGTATAGTTTTAATACTTATAATATTGGGTTTAAGGGCTTCTTTGTATAATATTCAATTGCTTGTATAGTTGTTCAGAAAGTAGAAAGCCTAATGGTTATTGTTTTTAATATTAATGTTTAGGACAAGGAAGAAACTACACCAACTCATTAAAAACACATAGAAAGGCTTTCCACATGAAAAGAGAAAAATTTAAGAATATGGAAGGAGCTGCCTCTTAATTGTTGTATTTTAAGGATTTCATATTCTTTATGAAGGACAAAATAAAATAAAATCTGCCTTAAAAGTTTTAGGGACTTTATAAAATTAATTGTCATTACTTAATTATCATTAATGCCTTATCATTTTTATATAACATATAAGTGAACATATTTTATTAAGTTTTTAACTTTATTTCTTCCTATTTTACCTATTTTTATACTGTTAAACACCCCTGTGTAACAAGGTATCTCTTAATGTATGAGTACATACATGTACATGTGCAGATATATGTATAGCTGTGTGGGAGTAAAACTGTAAATAAGTGTCTGTATCAATGTATAGAGGCCAGACCACAATTTTGGATGTCATTTTATTTTGTTGTTTTGAGAGAATACCTATAATTGGGACATATGCCTGGAAGATTAGCCTAAAGCGGCTGGCCTACAAGCTTCATTGATAAACCAGTCTCCATCTCCTCAGGACTGGGGGTGCCATTATGTGCCAACATACCCCTAGTGTTTTGCTGTTTTAATGGTAACGGATTTGGAGGATTGAACAGAGGTTCTACATTTGTAAGACAGTTTGCCAACTAAACTATTACCTTAGATTCTTTTTTTCTTTTTTCTTTCTCTTTCTTTCTTTCTTTCTTTCTTTCTTTCTTTTTTATTTTTTTTGTTTTTTTTGTTTGTTTGTTTTTGTTTTGTTTTTGGTTTTCATGACAAGGTTTCTCTGTGTAGCCCTGGCTGTCCTGGAACTCATTCTGTAGACCAAGCTGACCTTGATCTCAGAAATCTGCCTGCCTCTGTCTCCCAAATGCTGGGATTAAAGGAATGTCCTACCACTGCCTGGTGCCTTAGTTTCTTTAAGGAATCAAATCTAACAGCTTTTTAAAATGATTCTTAAAGGCTTTAATATTTCTTGTAACTGATTACCTGCCAGAGGAAGTAGAAAAGAAAGGATATGGGGAAAGTGGACTTGTTTAAGAAGGTTCTTTAGAGCAACTCCCATATGTGTTTTCCATTCACAGGTTTTCAGGCAGCAGCAGCTCTATCTACTTGCAAATACTTGCAAAGAGGTACATAAGCAGTCCAGTTCGGATGAGTTAGGTTAATTCTTATTAACATGTGACATGATATGACTTCAAAGAGATAGCCAAGTCTCAGCCTTGACTTGAGACATACCTACTTCCATACCTACCTTAATTTTTGAGGAAGGATCTCTTGCTGGAAAAGGAGATTGCTCATATGGCTAGACTAGTTGGCCACAAAACACTGGAGATATGCTTGTTTCCATATTCCTAGTCCTGGAATACAGGCAAGTAATGTCTTGCCCATTTTTAGCATATTGAGTCCTGGAGATGCAATGTCATAACTTTATTCTTGAGTGTCAAACACTACAAAGACTGAGTCATCTCCCAGATCCTATACTAAATATCCTGAGGAGGAGAGTAAAGAGAGTGCTTGAAGTTTTGGACTCATGAGGCTATGTGTATAAGAAGATTTAGGAATCACTTATAAGTGGCACAAAATCATTTTTAAATGGTACCCAAGTAGAACCCAGAGCCTAAATTCCAGGAGGGCAAGCAAGTGCTTTGCTTTCATGGGCCTCTTCTCATGAAGCAAAGTGTGTAAAGTTTGTCATAAAGGGCAAATAAATTAAGTACTTTGTCTATTACAATGGTTAGAATAAAAATTGTGATGAATAGGTACCAGAAAGCAGAGTACTCAAATGCATAGAAACCAGTTTGCAAAAACAGCGAGAACTTCCAAAGGCCAACCAGGAATAATATGCAGAGGACAAGATGAAAGGAGTTGTTCCAGGGTAGAAGACATATTGTCTTCAACAGAAAAATGTTTAAGTGAAAACAAAAAAGAACAAGCAGAAAACACCTGGAAATGGAGATAGCCTCAGTACCAGTGAGAAATCTCAACCTCCTAGAAAGAAGAGAGCCTAGGTAGATCCTACCATTGAAAAATGAAGAAACATTCATGAACAGAGTTGAAGTTAAACTGAAGATTCCTGCATGTTTTAACATGATAGACACAGTGCATCATGTAGATAGTTATATGAAAAAAGTCAATCTTGTAGAAGTTGTTTCTCAGATCTTCAATAAATTTTTTCTTTAAATTTAAAAATAAAGAAAAAAAAAAGAAAGGTTTGTTGTGGTTGCATGAGCACATGTTTTGTTGACATTAACGACATCTACAGTTGCCAAAGGACTTGCTTTAAGCATTGCTCACAATTCTGTAAGTCAACAGTATAGCTTCTTTTATTAAATTCTGTAGTTCTATGACTTTGGGAAAAAAAAAAAAGGTCTATGTTGCTGGTTGGCCAGTGGGTGTAAGGAAGCTGCTTGTCTCTACATCCCGAGAGCTAAGACTATAGATATATTTGATCATGTCTTGCCTTTTAGTTTTGTTTCTAGGACTTAATATCTAGTTCTTATGCATGCACTGCTAGTGACATAGCCATCTCCCTGGCCCCAGTTTTCAATTAGAAGGTTATTTTTGGAGTTACAGTTTCCTTTTTAAGGTTATGATTTTCTTCCATATCTAAAGTTGTTTTTTGAGAGAGAGAGAAACTTTCTGTCATCTCCTTAAACTCTTATGTACTATAGATGTACACAGAGAATATATCTGGTACTGTATCTACCATACTTTTCATGTGAGGTACACACTGTCTTAGCTTATGTTAGATTTTGGTTATTCAAGAAGAATTGATATATTTATATTGAAACACTGCACTGATCAGCCACGTCTGTCTAGAACTTTTACAACAATTGGTGGAGGGAGCAGTTGCTACTGATTTGTGTGTGTGTGTGTGTGTGTGTGTGTGTTCATATTTTTTCATGTGTGGATGTGGAAATCTGAGGCTTATATAGGATATTTTCCTTAATTATTTTCAACCTTGTATTCAGAGTCAGATTTTCCCACTTGACACTAAAGTAAGTGGATTTTGTTTTGTCACTACTCAGCTTGCCCTGGGGATTTCCTCTGTCCACACAAGTGCTCTATCTTGCTTCCTGGAATATTACATGGGTGACAGGGATACAAACTCTACTCCTCATAAATGAGCAGCTAGTGCTGTGCTCACTGAGCTGTCACTCCAGACCACTACCATGACAACTTGTACTGATAACCTTATGACTGAGGCCATTAGTAACTACACACAATTTTTCCTCCCTTTTATAGCTCTGTGATATTTTCCTATGTTTGGTTCTAAAATAATCAATTTTCACTAAGCAGAGCAAAGTAAAGAATACCCACACTCCAGTGTCATCCTCTTCCCCATGTCCTGCCTTTTTGTGTTTATAACCCTGTGTGAATGAGTATAAACTACAATTTGAAAAAATAAATAGATAAATTATACATATATATATATATATATATATATATATATATATATATTGTGGGGAAAATTTAAGAAGGTGCCACAGTGGCGCTGTGGCCCCAGAGGGGCTTCCACCACCATGGTGGTTCCCACATTCGGGAGAAAACCCTACGGTTCCAGCGGCCTGAGGGCCTTGGCGCCAGCAGGCCCCAGTAACACGAGGAAGTCCTTGGTTCCAAAAAGGTTTATTGTCATGGCGGATAATAGATGGATCTAGGCATACCCCCAAAAACTCAGGGCATTCTCCAGTTATATAGGGAGGAAGAAAGGGAAAAGATTGGGGGAAGATCTGGGGGAAGGCATGTTTAATTTGCTCTGCCCTCTGGCCTTCATTAGTATGTAAATCCCTAGGGCCTGAGGCTTATAGCCTGGCCTATGTAGCAATTCTATGGAGACCATGACCGCTTTTTCAGGATCCTGGGTTCTGGAGGGCATTGAACTCTTGCCGGTTCTCATGTAGAATCTCGCCCAGAATCTACAGAGTCTCGGGGTTCTAGACACCTGCTCCACCATGATCCAGGATAACCTTACACAGTCCCACATCTCCTCCCCTTTACTTTTTTAAAAAAGGGGGGTCACTGTGAAAATTTTGGATGAGGAAGCCGAAAGAAAGCACTATGTAGGCCAGAGGTATCAGCGTAATCACATCACAGGGTAAAGGGAGTTGGGGGGGTAGGGAAGGTAAGGAATCATTGAATCAATTGAATTTATGTGGTACAGTTTGAGGGTAGTAATATCTGACTAATCTAGATAGACATTACATTTTCCTCACTAACATGTCACTTCAGCTATGTGACTTTGGCAAGAGTTCATCTGTAGTTGGTATCGAGTATCTCTGGGTCTTCAGTCAGATGAGATGACTGGGAGAAAGCAGTTTGTCAGGTTTCAAGAGATGGCACTGTCTCGGCATCAGCTCATCTCTGGAGTCTGTCATCTGCTGAGATGTAGGCAGCTTGTCTCTGTTGGATCTGTGGATATAATCACAGGGAAGCAGCATCTCCAGCAGGGAGATGTCTGAAAGGTGAATATTGAATCACTCTTGGAAAGTCAAAGGTGTTTGAGGGAATTAGATGGCTAAAGGAGAAAACATTGTGTTAATAACATCTGGGGTAGACATCTACAGTTTTTCTGTGAAGGAAAATTAGTTGTTAATTAAAAGCTGAAAGGTCATGTTGATCAGCATGTTGATTTAACCTGTGGAAGTAAATTTAGATAACTTTCAAACCTTGAAGAAAAAGAAATTTTTTAAAGAGTTGAAGAAAGTGTTGGACATATATCATGAGTATTAGAGAGAAAAGGAAACATTTAAACAAAAAGCGAAAAATTTTTGGTTGGAAAGCATGAACACTGTTGTTGTAGGTAACCCTGTTTGGGAGAAAATTATTAGCAAAGGGTTTAAAATCAGTGGGGGAAGGGGCCTGTTAGAAGCCAAGGCATTCCCCCTTTTGTTTTTCTTAGAGAAAAGAAAGGCTAACTTTGAAGAAAAGTTTGGCAGGGATAAACCTAGAGGCTAGTACCTAGAGTCAGCAGCTCGCTATTTTCAGAGGGGGAGGGGAGGACAGGCAGCGGCAATTTCTCTAGGCTTAGCCTGGAATTTTAGGGTGAAAAGTTAACCCCTAGGGGAGGGGCAAACAGAGCATGGGAGATTTTTTGGGGCGGAGGGGTAAAGAATGGTGATTAAGGAGTCTCCATCATTTTGTAGTGAACACTGGGGAGAAGAGGGAGAGAGAGATCTAGTCTTTTGATCCAGGCAGGAGCTAGTGGTAGTTAAGATTCAGAGAGAAAACGTTGGCCCGAAACACTTGGAGAGAGAAAGAGGGAGAAAGGTTAGAGAGAGATCCGTCTAGTCTTAGGGACTAGGCTGGAGTTACGGATCATTGGAGAGGGTCTTGGCGGGCACCAGCAGGGGGGGTACTCTTGGAGCTGGCTTTGTCAGAATCCTCTATCACTTGTAGGGAATGATGTAGGCCCATGTGTGGTCACGCAAGGGCGTGAATCTCTGTTGTGTTGTATGTCTGTGTGTCTGCTGTGATGCAGTAGGCCAGCATGGCAGAAGCACAAAAGATCTTGGCTGAGTTTATTCCCTGCAACACCAGGCGAGCGCAGCGGGGGGCCCCCGCCCAGCATAGGGAATTTTCACTCAGGTTCCACAGGGGTGTAGAGCTCTTGGACTGAGGATCTCTGGGCCAGAAGTTGGCCAGAGATGGACTGGTCCCGAGTCCTTGGTTCTCAGGACAGAGACGGGCATGTGGGCTCGCATCGGACAATCCACTGCTGAGAAAATGAAAAGGATTGGGGATCCCTGCTCTCTGAGGCAGTCAGGTACCGATTGGTCTCAAATAGGACTGAGACGGGGTCATGTGGGCTCACGTCAGGAGCACCCCACAGGCGAGCAAAGGAGAAGGATAGGGGAAGAAGAAAGAGGCCCTAGCAGCACCCGTGGTAGAGACTGTACTAGTTTAGCAGACTTGGCGGCCTGGCCAGCTTGTTTGAAGATGTGGGTCCTTGTGGCTGGAATGCAGAGATCCTCCAAGTGAGAGATTAAGTAGCTGTAGCTTGAGTCACCATGGGAGAAGCATGGAATCTTCACTGACTCGATCATTCACAGGACCGGACAAGCAGGGTGGGAAGTTCGGTTGTGTTCTGTAGCAGACTGGGGTGGCCCAGTCTTTGAAGTCCGTGGGTGTTCTGGCCCCATGTTGGATGCTTCAAAATGTGGGGAAAATTTAAGAAGCCGCCACATTGGCGTGGTGGCCTCGGAGGGGCTTCCACCACCGTGGTGGGTCCCACATTCGGGAGAAAACGCTATGGTTCCAGCGGCCTGAGGGCCTTGGCAGCAGCAGGCCCCAATAACATGAGGAAGTCCTTGGTTCCAAAAAGGTTTATTGTCATGGCGGATAATAGATGGATCTAGGTGTACCCCCAAAAACTCAGGGCAGTCTCGAATTATATAGGGAGGGAGAAAGGGGAAAGATTGGGGGAGGATCTGGGGGAGGCATGTTTAATTTCCTCTGCCCTCTGGCCTTCATTAGTATGTAAATCCCTAGGGCCTGAGGCCTATAGCCTGGCCTATGTAGTAATTCTATGGAGACCATGACCGCTTTTTCAGGATCCTGGGTTCTGGAGGGCATTGAACTCTTGCCGGTTCCCGTGTAGAATCTCGCCCAGAATCTACAGAGTCTTGGGGTTCTAGACACCTGCTCCACCATGATCCAGGATACCCTTACGCAGTCCCACTATATATATATTCATATACATATACATATACATATACATATACATATACATATACATATACATATACATATACATATACACACACACATATATATAAAAGAAACAAACCAACAGTTAAAATGGACTGACTAAAGAATCTGGAAATTATGATCATTAAACTGCTTTTTAAAATAAGCACATTTGATTTTTAAATCTTATATAAACTGTGTCTTGAGATAACCTTATTCTAATTTCTGTGCACTGGTCCCAAATGTACCTTGATGTAAGGCAGCCATTTATGTACTCCTCATTTTGCTCCTTTTTTCTAGGAATATTTTTTTTTATTTCCCAAATGTACTTTTTCCCTCTTAGAAATATGTCATTGAGTCCTTCAGTGATCATAGGCACATAAATTTGAATACTACATTTTCAGTGCTAAATTGAGCTTATTAATACTAGTGCAAGGTCCATAGTAAATTTATTAAAGTTATGTTTCGGGATGGAGAAATGGCTCAGTGGTGAAGAGCAATCACTGATCTTCCAAAGGTCTTCAATTCAGTCCCCAGCACCCACCTGACAGCTCAAGAGTATCTGATTCCACTTTCTGGAATAGAGATGTGCATGCAGAAAAGTTCCTATATATGTCCTAACATAAATATATCTTGAAAAAAATAGACATATTGAAAGGATTATCATTTTGGATGGTTTGTCCCAAGCCTTCTCATTTCTAAATTCAATTGGACTTAAGAATATTGCACTAAAATATTATGTGTAGAGTACAAGAAAAATATAGTTTTTGGGTCTTTTATAATGATTGTGTGTGTGTGTGTGTGTGTGCGTGTGTGCATGTGTGTGTATGTGTGTATACCTCCATGTATATTTTTGTGTTGTTATATGTATAAGCATGTGTGGATGTAAGGCCAGAGGATACCTTTGGGTGTTGTTCTTCAGACACAATCTCACAGACTGAAACATACTGTAGAAGACTAAATATGAAATTTAATTAGTATCTGTATGTGTAATGCATTCATTCACTTGATTATGTGTTCTGTATAATGTTTCATGAACATCTGGTGGATTAAAAACCCTGTCCAAAAAAAAAAAAAAAAGATCTTGGTATGAAAACAGGTCTCGGGGAACAATAGAAACTGAATGCACAAATGTACTCAGGACTTCCTCATCTCTTGTCCTGCATGTTGTAGGTTTCCAGAACTTTTTTCATGTAACTTCTACATTCTTCATATGCATACAATCATTACCATAACAGATATTGGTATATTGTATTCTGCAGTATAAGCCACAAATATCAAGCTACTTGCAATTATTTTGGCATCATAACTGCAAGAAATTGCTTTCCTTTCTTTGTGCATCTTTCTGTTGTTAAAGCAATAAGTGCTTTGTTTAGAAATAGGTGGCTCAGATGGTAAAGATGCTTGCTGTCAAAAATGACAAAATGAGTCCAGTTCCAGAAAACAGCTTGGTAGAAGAAGATAATTGACTCCCTCAAGTTGTCCTCTGTCCTCCTCACATACGTGCCACATACTAGGTGCCCCTTTTACCATATCATTTACAGAACTTAATAAGTAAATAAATAAATTTAAAAGAAAAATTTTAAAAAATAAACACCTTGTTGGCAAGGCATGTGATAACAAGGACCTGACTGAATGTGCATGGGAGAAGATAGGGTGTAAGAACATGGAACATGCAGCATCAGGAGACTCTTGAAAAAAAATGAGCTCAGGTTAAGAGATATTCAGAAGTTAGGCTAGAGAATTGAATCAGATACATCTTGGCTTAAAACTATCTAAAACATCACTTCCAGAGAATTCAATATTCTGTTTATGCCTCCTTTACCACCAGGTACTCATGCATATGGTACACATACATGTAAGCAAGCAATTATAATCATAACATGAAAAATAATAATAATATAAGGGGGGGTGGATGTTCAGAAGCAAGATATTGCAGGAACCAAAAGAGGAGATAGGTGCTGTCAGTGTCTGCTGTTAGAAGTTCTAATCCAGATGCTGGCCTCCGAACTTATACTACTCAGACCTCTTAAGGGCCACTGACAAGAACATCAAACAGCTAGAGATTGACATCACTCATCTGAAGAAATCCCTCGTTTCACTGTCTGAAGAGACCTCCTAAAATCGCAAAGATCCTTATTGGACTTGATTTACTCTATTACAACAGAAAAGGCTGTGTAGAGCTCTTGACTGATAGTTTGTAATAGATCTTATTTGCCATAATTTCACACTATGTACAATCATTCAAATGTGACAAAGAAACCTGTTTGCCTAAAGAGGAATTAGTAAAGCCTCTCTGCTTTTTGATGACTGCTATCTTTGAGAGACAAACAGCTCGATATGCTCCCAGTCAATACATGCTTATTGAGTGTCCAAAGCAAGCAGCACTCCATTAGACTTGAGAGAAGAAAGCTAACACCCTTTTGTAAATCTAAAAGTGGACCTAAAAGGCTTTGTTAGGATGTTAGAAAGTCATACTGTGAAGAAATTAGAGGAGTGATCCTGAACATGTACCATCAAATGTCACCAGATAGTTATTAAGATCAAAGATAGCCATGAGATAAAAGGCAGACAGAAGGTAGTATGCAACTGACCTGTCACTTAGCTATCCAGCAGCAATTATTAAACACATGACTACTGAATCCAGATTTATTTCAAAGAGCAATGGCTTCATTTCTGTCAGCTTCTCTTCTTTTTATATAACACAATCCTCTACAAAGTCATTCTTTGGAATAGAAATACACAAAAAAACAACTAGCACAACATGTAAGGCCTGATATTATCATGTTAAATTCCATTGATTACATATGAAGACTCACATTAATCAAACATCATAAATATTTATTTTGTTTTGGTGCTGAGGATTTACATGCAAGTCCAAATGTTTTCATAAGAAGTACTGCAATTCTGTAATCCATCTGCTAGTACCCATTGCCCAGTTTTTAAATATTTTTGATGTCCTTGCCCAGAACAATATCTATATAACTCACAATGCTCATTCCTTGTCTTTGTATGAAAATGAACACTTGTCTTTCCTAAAGATTGCAGTGTAGACAACATGATGTAAATGCAGAAGAAACCACAAGGAAGGGCTATGATCAGACTTGTCATGTAGATTTCATGCCCACTGACTTAGGATTTTATCTTAATAGCAGTAGGGGCGGATACTATTATTTTTACTATTATTAGTGGTTCAAAAAACACTAATTTCCTTACATTGTTTGATCTGTTAACCCTTAAAAGCAAAATAGGCCCAAATAAAATACTGTTTGTCTAAGAGTCATGTGTATCTGAAGCTCCTTCTTATTCCTCATGAAGCAGATCACAAATTTAAACCATGAGTATTTTCAATCAGAGAAAGGAAACTCAAAGAGTTCTGATGAGTGAAAGTTGTTATTTCTTATCAATATTTTATTAATTTCATTTTAATCTCTGACTGAATCCCTTGATTAAATTGTCAATAAAGTAAATAATTTATAATCTGTTCAATTTTAATGATGAAAAGTATTTTGACACTGTAGAAAAAGTTCAGAGAAAGCATTCAGAAAATGTTTCTTCCCATGTTGTCATTCTCTAATACAGTATCCTTATGACCTATATCAAGTTATTCATCTAATTGGACCCTTGCTGATTCCACATTCTAGGGAAAAAATAATAGAATCCATCCCTACTGCTATTGAAATAAATTCCTAAGTCTGTGGGTGTGAAATCTCCATGGCAAGTATGATCATAGCCCTTCCTTGTGGTTTCTTCTTCATTTACATCATGTTGTCCACACTGTAGTCTTGAGGAGAGACAAGTGTTCATTTTCATACAAAGGCAAAGAATAGGATGAAGAACAATTTAGAATAGAAAGCCAAGGACATTCAATTAGAAGCCCAAGGACAAAAGTCTGACTATTGTGGCTCCTTCCAAAAAGAAATTGGATCAATTATACACTAGGTAAGATTTGTTGTTTTTTGTAAATTAACAGTGTGTGGATGTCTGTGTGTGAATGCACACCTAGACATGTATGTGTATGTGTGAGTACTGATGTAGAGGCAGGAGGTTGAGTTTGGGTTTGAGTGACTTTCTCAGACCTTCACTACTTTGTTTTTTTTTTTTTTTTATTGTTTTGTTTTGCTTTTTTGTTTTTTGTTTTTTGTTTCCTGTTTTTTGTCTTTTTTGGCTTTTTTTTGTTTTCTTATATTTTGTCTTTTTGTTTTGTTTTGCTTTTTAAACAAGGCCTCTTAGAGTTCACTTCACTTTTTCATGTAAAATAGATGTCCACCAAGTCCCTAGAATCTGTCTCCATAACCTCATCACTTGGACTATAGTCACACACATAACTGAGTATAGCTATGCCCAGCTTTTAGTTGGTTTGGGGGATATGAACCAAGGTCCTTGTGATTTTAGAGTAAGCTGTTCTCTCGTCCAAGAGGTAATTTTAATATCAAATTCCTGTTGTTCCCCTAAAGTTATCATGATTATATCTCTGTTGCTTCAAATTGTTCAGGGAGCAGTCATTAACTGACATTGTTATGCATGTATGTATATGTACATGTGTATTTAGGTAAGAATATCTATATGGAGGCTGGGGACCTTGAGTCCCATTACATTCGAGCCATTTATATTCTTTTTGACAGGAAATGGCCGACACAGTTGGTCCAACTGGGCAGGAATTATGTGGAGTACACACGACTCTGCTTCTTCAGTGCCAGGGCAACAACCAGGTGCAACTTTGTGTGTGGGGGTTCTGGGTCTCAAAGTCAGACCATTATGCTTCAGCAAGTGATCCAGCTTCCAACAATTCTTCTTCATCATTCTAATGGATGTTAGCACTGATGTCAGCTTCTGGCAGTGGAGGCATTCATGTCCTTGCCTTAGTGAATCTCCTTTAGAGCAACTCTGAGCCACTTGTCTTCACTGATCATAGTGAGGACTTCTCTCTCTTCCTATCTTTTGGCCTTATTTCACTTTGGTCACTTCCTGCTAGGTCTTATTTTGTTTTACAGGAAATCCTTTATTTAACACAACACTCCCTTCTCAGGCTATATGCACATGTGGTTGCAATAATTAAATAATTTATTTTCCTTTGCTCTTTGGCATCAGAAGCATTGGGTTTATTGAATATGTTTTCTAAAATCAGCACTAGGTTTAAAAAGTTGTTTGTATAAAAAACAAATGCAATACCACTGTATAAATGGAGCTGCAAACTCTCTTGTTGACATTTCCTGCTACATGGTCTACCACAATGGAAGTACAGATAACATCACATATCCCATATTTTGTTTTCTTTACCTACTATATATAGAAATTTCCCACTTTTAAGTGGTTGAAAGGACTGAGGCTCTAACTTGTCACTCAAAGAATATTTTTTAAGTCTCTCCACATTAAGTCCCATGAATTTTCAAAGAGGCTTGTAAACCATCCTCCAGTTAATATAGATATAGGATTGCCCAATTTTAAGATGCTAGTATAAACAATACATTTTCAAAATTAAATATATTTAGAGAATATAAAAGAGAAATAAAATCATCCAATGCTAGAGTAGGACATGAGGCTGAGATTTTTAGTCTGTCAACAGGCTGGTTTTCAAGATCATTTTGCAGTAGCAAAAGTTTCCTGCTGGTGATTTATTTGATGATGGAGACCCTGTATATAAAATATGTAATATATATATATATATATATATATATATATATATATATATATATATATATATCAGAAGCTGTATAAAATATGCCTGAGATCAGGAGCCATCAGATAATGGGTCCATATTCCTTGTTGTCTACTTCATAGGTAATTTCATCTTAATCATATCAGTAGGGGATATTCAGAAGACGTAGAGCATGGTGTCAGGGTAGTAACTCAAAGGGAAAGAGTGCTTTCCATACAACTATGGGGGGGGTCTACATTCATACCTGAAGATATACATGCAAAGACAGATATTACCACAGGCACCTGTAACACCCCAGTGCTTATCAAGAGAGGAGGAGAAGAGGATTTCAGACCAGAGTACTATTGTTGAGTATTAATCTCCAGATATCCCTGGTATAATATGGTGAGCTCATAGTTCAGTTAAGGATGTTGAAGGAAATGAGGCCAAGATGTAGAATGACAGGAGACTGGATGCCCTCCTCTGATCTCTGTACACATATATACACACAGAGAAAACATACTTCTTTCATTTTGGTTTTCACATAGACTACTGCATGAAAATGAAGTGTTTTTGAAAACAAAGATGTTTGTTTCAGTGCTATACTCAAGTAATAACCTAATTAAATTAAAGGATGTTATTTTGCACTGAGTCTGAGGGCATTCCCTCTCCTCTAAATATGATAATAGCAACAATAACCACTATTCTATTATAATGAGATACACACACACACACACACACAGATCACACACATAGGATTGAAGACATAATGTCTATGAAACAGATAAACTTTTTATTTTTATGTTTGAAAGTTTATAATTTATATTTATATTTATTTTTAGATATATTTATGTGTATTTGCATGTGTCTTTGTGTGGATATGTGCATATGTGAAATAGGTGCCATCATCAACCAAGAAAGGGGATCAAGAGCCATGGTTCAGGGACCTACATATGGGTGTGAGTTGCCTAGAAAGTACGGTGGGAACTACACTTGTGTCTTCTGGAAGAGCACCAGTGCTCGTAAATGCTGAGCCATTGCTTGTTTAGATTTCTTGGTTGTGACACTGGGATTTGAAGCTGGGACCAGTATATACTAAGTCAGAAGTCATAAAAAGCAGAAGACTATCATTTCTAAAAGTTGGAGACTTACATTATTTTCAAAATATCTGTCTGTGTATGTGTACATACATGTAAGGGAAGGTGCCTCCAAAGTCCAGAAGAATGTGTAAGATTTCTAGGATCTAAAGATACAGGAAACTTTGCGCAGCATGGAGGATGGGAACTGAACTCTAGTCCTCTGCAAGAATAGAACACACTCTTAATCTTTTAGCTATCTCTTCTTGTCTCACTGTATCCCTCACCTCTCACAACTCTGTCTCTAGCCAAAGGTATATGCAGGTAGAATAGACAGTTCCTGAACTTGCTGTATCTAGAAAGTGCTTAAAAATATTTATCAGAAGGAAGAATTTGTTATTTTTATTAATTAGAATATATTCTACTTTTTATTATAATGATATAATCACTGTAGCCGATTTCTAAATCACTAATTATTGCTTAGTCTTCATTTTATCTTGTCTCAGGTTTCATTATGATTCTGTTGTAATTTATTTTCATTCAACTCATATTCCTATAAACTTTTCTTCCCTTAAGATCACTCATTCACTTGTCCAACACATACGTGTATCAGTCAGGTACAAATATGTGTTGATGCTGATCCTAATGTTAGACTAAACATTATGTAATGCATTCAAGTAATTCAAGACTTGGTTCCTAGTCAGAGGCTTTCAACTGAATGACTGTGGAATAAAGTGCTATAACACATGTTGAAAAGAGTGTAAGTCTCTGCCTGGACAAATAAAGCTGCATGAAATGTATGGCATACATATAGATAGTCGGCAAAGAGCAAATGCTTGGCAGGAAAAAATTACATGTATATTTTGAAGATGAGTTATACTCTATAGCAGAGGTGTGATCTGCACAATTAGAGAACATAAGGAAGGATCAGGAATCCAAAGGAAATGAACTTGGATGTTGTGGGTAGGTAGGAGGAGGACTGGCCTGAATCACCTGGAGTTATTACTGGAGAGGATTATAGCTGCTGGAAACCACTGGTACTACTCAGATTGTAGGAAGGTGAAGAGCTAACAAAAAAATGTATTAAACAGTTTAGTGAAATAAATTTACTTATATGGTTGTAGGAACTATTTAGGCAAGTCTGAAATCCACAGGAAATGTAGATGGAAAAGGATTTCCAAGACAGGGGCTTAAGCTATTTTTCATCAATGTAATGAGAGTGTGAGAATATGTGTATGCCTGTGTGTCTATGTGAGTACACATTTTTGTTCAGGAAAGAGTGAACTGGGTGTGTACCTATGTGTGTACAAGTATGTTACTGAGTGTGCATGTTTGTTTGCCTATGTGTGGACATGCATGTATGTGCTTGTGAATGTTCATATGTGTATGTGTTTGTGTGGGTGTTCTTGTGTACTGCATGGGCATGCATGAGTTTGACAGTATGTGCATGCATACGTCTTTAAACAAGCATATGTATGTATGTATGAATGAATATCTGCATATGCAGTATGACTATATGAATGTGTGTGAGAATGTTTGTGTATGTATACATCTTTGTGAATGTCTATGTTTGTTTTCATGGATAGGTGTGTGCCTGTGTGCGCAATGTGTATGTCTGTGTGAGTGTGTGTAGATCCATGCATAAGTGCACATGTGTATGTGCACAAGGTTGTGTGTGTGTGTGTATGTGTGTGTGTGTGTGTATGTGTGCGTGTTTGTAGGCCAGAGGACAACCTGTGTGTTCATTTGTTGTTTCTCAGGAACTGTCCATAACTTTGTTTTGTTTTAAGATATGGTTCCTGTCTGAGTAGAACTCACTAATTTGACTATACTATATCACCAATGAGCCCCTTACTGTCTCTGCCTTTGTGTCGTGAGGATTACAAACTCATGTCACCACATCCAGATTTGAGTTTTGGGCGTGTTCTGAAGACAAAATCTCATTCTTCTAGGTAAACTGTTTACTGAATGAGCCATCTCTGAACTCCTAGGTAATATTTCTTTCAAGGAAGACTCAGCTCCACTTCAGGCATTTCTGAGGATTTCTGACAGCCCACCAAGATTTTCCCACATAACCTCACTTAAATAAAATCCACTGCCCATACATTTTAATCTCATCTACAAAACCCCTTTACAGAATCACAGAAATCAGTGATTCACTAGGTACCTGGGTGTAAGATTCTTGCCAGGTACATGAGACTCTCACTCACAGTTATGTATCACCTTGGCTGCATCCTTCTTCACATCAACTGTATTTGACTATGATTCAATCAAATATCAAATATCACACACTGCAGATTGAGATGTAAAGACATCTCCTGTTTATAACCATGTTGCTTAAGCTTATTTATACCCTTCACAGTGACACTGGTCACAGTGTCATGTTGCACAAAAATCAACTCTTTTTCTCTTATCCTTTATTTAAAACTTATGTAGTATGATCTGGGGAAATGGTTGAGCCAGTAAAGTGACTGCTGTACAAACAAGAGACTGAGTTTTATCTTCCAAACACCTACCCAAAAGCAGACATGATAGCATGTGTTTTCAATATTAGCACTGGACAAGGAGATCACTGGAGCTGACTGACCAGACAGCCCAACTCAATGAGTGAGTCTCAAGTAAATTCAGAAGGCATTTGCCTCAAACCACAAGTTGGATTATGACTAATAAACAAACAAAAAAAAGCTGATGGGGACTTGTTTACACACACACACACACACACACACACACACACACACACTTTATTAATGGGGAAAATTTGATATTACCTTGTTTAAAAGCCAGAGTCTTTCTTAAGCAATCTACTTTCATATGATTCTTTCATGTCCCAAGACACTAAACATGAATTTACTGGTCCCAGATCTAGTTTATATCCCTACTGTCCCCCATAGGCTCATGCTTTAAAGGTTGGTCCCATGGTAGCAACATTAGGAAGTAGATTATGGAATGCTTACCCCCCTCCTCATGACAAATATCTCTTAACTCTTTGTTTATCCCTTTTATCCCCCTGCTATTTTTCCCTTCCTCTTCTCTTTCATCCTCAATTTCATGCTTCTGTCACTTTTATACCACCCTTTACCTCTCTGAGAAAATTAAATCTCCTTTGTGCTGACAACTTGATCTTGGGTTTCCTGATACAATACTTTTTCAAACAATGGCAATGTAATCGATTCTGCAAGATGATAGTATCAGGCATTAAGGCAATCAGGGAAGAAGTATCCATACCATGCCTTCTCTACTATAAGTCTCCTACATAAAAATCCATTATACATGAGTTTCACAGAACAATAAATTTCTACACATATTAACATTTGATCATATTTAAAGGGTACATTTGGGGTTTTATATGTACTACAAAGTTAGTCTGCTACTGATCTGGTCTCTCAGTTTATTCCTGTTTAAGTTTATTTTATTTTTTTGTTTTCTAAACAGCTGTTCATAAGAATGTAAATTCATTTACTCCTTTTGGACAAAATTTTATGTTTTCAAGTCTGTTCTTAAACTCTTAAACTGAAGTGATTAACACACCCCACCCCAGCAGATAGCTGGCACTCTACATATGTCCCAGGCTCTGGACATTTTTCAATGTACATATTACAATTTGGAGCTAACCAAATAAAAGCATGTGGCAAGTCATGTGACAGGCCCCAGTTCTAGCACTGTCTTCTGTCTACATTTTCCTTCGGTTACTGGCAGGTAGCAATTTTCCTCTCCACATTTGCATCACACATACCATTTTGTATATTGTGTTATATCAATCTGTTTTATCTAACTCAAAGTTTCTTTTTTGAGACAAGCATATATTTTATTCATTTATCAACTGCAAAATAATTGAATGATTGTATCAGAGTTCTCTTTATGAAATCCTAATTGGTGTGCTTTTCACAGAGATATTATTTTGGAATCACAAAGAATAATCTTGAGCACTTGGACCTATGTTATTTTATACATTTGAAATTGCATCTGTAGGTATAAGAATTCCCAGAGAAGTGCTTAGTAGGTGAAAGATTATATGTGATTTAGTTACATATTGTCAAATTATCATCTATAGGCCTCAAGGCAATTTCACTCCTACTAACAGTGCATTGCTCACAAAATCAAAAAATTAGTTGTCATCTATTGGAACTTTGGCCGATTTGAATTTTTTCTTGAGAAAACAGAAATAATTTAAAGGTGATACTGAGCATGAAATTTTAGAGCTCTGTGGAGGATAACATCTTCTTGTCCCAGTTTCTACTATGCCTAGTGCTAGCATTTCATCAAGGTATTAGAAGGATTAATCACTCTCTCTCTCTCTCTCTCTCTCTCTCTTGTTTATTTTTGTGTGTGTATGTGTGTTGTGTGTATGTCCTGTACTCATTTCTACATCTATATGTAGGATCTGAATCTCTAGAAGTGTACCTTTGTGGACATTTGGATACAGTTATATTTATATTGTAGATCCATGAGCTGATTAATTAAGACAAAGCTATTTGAAAACTGTCTTTTCAGGCCATTTGATTGCAGCATGGATTACATAGAGTAGTGTTATACAAACTTAGAAGGTATAGAGAGTTACAGTATCTATCTAAGTGATATAGACACAAGATGTCAATCTTTTATCATGACAGTATGAAATTTTCACTTATAAATGTGTGGAACCAGTTCATAACTTAATTGGGATGTATGTTGCCTGTAGGCATGATTGTGTTTAGGTTACAAAGCTCTGCAATGTTTACAGAAACTCTTGGAAACTAACAAAATGATAGATATTTCTATATAAAAATATTGAACAACTCTATAAAAATAAGGTTGGGTTCTTGTGATTATTTTGAAGTGAAGGTACTCGCTATGCAAGCAAGAAGACCATGATAGGATGGACATAGAAGCTAGCTTGGGGTTTTAGTCTTAGAAGGTAGAGACTGAGAATTACAGGACAAAGCTAAGCTAGTTAGAGGACTGACTAACTGTATCTGTGTGCTCTGGGTTTGAGACTCTACCTCAAAAAATAAGGGGGAAAATATGATTTAATTATTTTATCTCCATCATGTTTTTATCTAACTATTATCATGTGCTGTCCACTGTTGTCTGACATGCTATACAGTAACAGTACACAATTTTGTGTTTGAAGATGTGTGTGTGTGTGTGTGTGTGTGTGTGTGTGCATGTGTGTGATTGTAGCCTTATACATATCAAAGCATATTTCAGAACAGTATAGGTACAGGGTATCCTGAATGATAAGGAAGTCCACACAGTATGTGTTTGCAGAACTTGGGAAACCATAAGGGGCAAGTTGTATACAGAGGACATGCCTGACTTTCAGAGATTTACGTATTTGTTTGCATATATGCTGATGTTTAACATTTCTTGTCAAATTGACAGAATCTAAGCAAAATTTATACCTCTGCCCTAATGTCTAGACTGAGTTAATGGAGATGGAAAGACCTATCTAATGAACCCTATGATAGAGTCCACAATAGAATAGTAAAATTGAAAGCAACCTGAGCCTCAGTACCCTTCTCTTTCTGCCTCCTGACTGTAGGCAAAAAGTATCTGGCTGCTTCATGGTCCAGCTGCCAGGACTTCTTCACCAAGATGGACTGTACCATCCCACTGTGAGCCTACTACCCTAATCGTGTCTTAAATGATTTATTTGCTTAACTGGGTCACAGTGATGAGACCAGTTCACTGTGGCATTTTAGATTTGTTGTAGTTGATTCTCTTTTTGTCTCTTCTTCTCCATCCCCTTGACTCCTCCTGTGTTCTTTCATGCTCTCGCTACAACCTTTATCCCATTTTCATGTCACATGTCCTTTTTTGTCCTCATTTATCCTTTTTCCTCATTATCATTTTCTCCCTCATATCATCTTCTTCCTGGTTTAATTACCTGTGTGCATGTACCCCTGCACACACACACACACACACACACACACACACACACACACACACACACATAAAGTTGGAATCTGTTATTACAAAAATTTATGAAATGTGGATGAGGACCTCTTGGGAGCCACCAGAAGCCTGAGGGATAACTGTGTGACCTATGGTAAATTTTAGGCTAATAGAGGTAGTGGCATCCATGATGTCAGTCACCAGCAATGTTCCTTTTAAACTTTTCATTTTTCAAAATTCTATGAACCACTTTGTTTTTCTTTTATTTATCATCAAAAATCATTTTAGTTTTAAAAATCATAGATGTAAATCATTGTGAGGTGGGAATAAAAGCCAAGCAGAAAAAAAAATAGAAAAAAAAGGGGGAAGGAATTTAACATAATGTCTCTGTAAGAGTCTCAAATCTCATGTTTCTTCCTGCTTAAAAACAGCACACACCTCTATTAGAACATAAAGAGTAAAAGGAAGCACACAAATTTCCCTATGTGATTCCACAACTAAGAAGTCAAAGCTCTTTAATTTTCAATTTTCTAACATAGCAACATAAAACAATCACATTAACACCTCTGTAGAGCATTGATAAAGGATCGGCAGCGTTCATGCAGCAGTGACTGAAGAAGGATGCTTAAGAATTGCAGGGAAAATGTGGGTCCCTTTAGATGGAAGCTTTTTGGAAGATCAGAGTGAACAGGAAGAGGATGCAAATAGGAAGTGGTCAGCTGAGCCATGCTGTCAAGTCCAGGTTACAACAGGTACAGAGATGAACCACATCCCAGAATGTAATGCAATATAGAAAGATAAGGAGTGGGTATGGGTTGACATCCCGGACACTGGGGAAGAACTTGTTACGGATGTTTGTGGTGACTGTGTAGTACCAGAGAACTTCTTCACCATAGGTGACAGTCATGGCACAAGATACAGACATCCCCAGGGAAGATGCTCTCTCTCTCTCTCTAATTTGAGAAAGGGGATTTCATTAAAGTTGGGACATTTTTCTAGACAAGGGGAAAAGGGAGAAAAACACTTATTAAAGGAGGTATGAAACTTCTTTGTGCTTTAAATCTCACTTAAAAATATTCTGAGAGCTGAGGATGTAACTCGCTAAATGAAGTCCCAATTCTCAGAGGTGGAGGCAAGAGGTTCAAAGTCATCCATGTCTACATTATGAATTCAAGGCCAGCCTGACCTATATGAGGTCCCAAATATTATATGATTGGGCTTCATGTGTTTGTTAAACTCAAAACGGAAATTCACGAAGATCTATTGGAATGTTTAGTACTTTGAAACCACATCCCAACAGGAAAATGTGCTTGATTTTTGATACAAAAAAAAAAAAGAAAGAAAAATCAACAGTCTGGAAATCCAAAAGAAGGTGAAGATCCTTGGGCACTAAGAAAACTGTAAGGACTTCTGCTTGGATAAAGATCTTAGAACAATCCCTGCAAAAATTGGTTAGCATCCATGCAGAGTAACTGTTGAAACAAAAGACTCCCAGTGCTGTGTATTTTCTCAGCTCAAAAGATGTGGATTAAAGTAATAACTTCCTAATTCAAAGATCCTGAATAAAAGTAGACGTTACTTCTTCAACTTAAGGAAAAAAAAAAACAAAAAACCTCTTTTTTGGGTTTAAGTTAATTCCAGGTATAGTCAAGTTGGTAACTAAGGACAGCCACCATAAGGGGGATGGGAAGAAAGATTCTAGTATCATTTTGAAACATGGACAGGAGGCATTGACCATTACATAGTTCACACATTTGAAAATGGCCTATTAATGCATGTCCAACGTTCTTGATAGGAGTTAGACTTGAAACTATTGTATGCCCCTCTACATCCTGTGTCACATTTTCTAATTTTCTTATGGTCTGTGTTTAACTATGTGACATAGGTTCCAAGTTTATGAGTATATGTGTGTTTCAGTTTGTATGTGTGTGTGTGTGTGTGTGTGCAAGCATCTGCATGAGGATCAAGACAGCTTTAGATGATATTTTACAGGTATCATCTACTTAATTTTTAGGATAGGATCATTCCCTGGCCTAGAACTCTCTAAGTAGTGAAGTTTGTCTGAAGTTTCAGGCTCACTACATTTTAAATTAGGATTTACTCTGGGCATAAATTTCCTGTGTAATATGCACTGAGGCACCCTCATAACATAACTTCTTACCCATCCTAAAAATTTGCTCAGGGCACATTTGCTAAACACTCATATCAAGTATCATGGGACTTGTAGAGCTGACAGACACACATTTTTCTTCGCAAAGTGTCTTTGTAGATTAAGAACTAAGAATTTGCTACTCCATTCTGGGTGATGAAGACAAATTCTTTATGACTCATAAACACAAAATGTTCTGATTTGTGTTATATCTGTAGCTCTTGTGTATACTTGAGACACACTTATAATGATGACATAGACTAATCATGTATAAATAGGATGCCCTCTGAGAACTTCTCAGTAACGGCTCATGTTTATTCTGAAGATGTTATTCACTTTCAGGTCCATTTTTTAATTTGTGAACATGGTTCTACTAATTGTGGATGTGTCCATTTTTATTTATTTCCAGGATTTAGGTGAAAGAACATGAAATTTGCAGTTAGATACTCAGTATCAGATTCTCGAATATAGCCAATATCAGCTGGACAGCTTAGAGCAAAGATTTTGTCTTGCATGAGTTCATTCGCCATATCAGTAAATAAACAGGCTTTGTAGCCAGATGTTTCCTGTTTAGTCTCTGAGAAATTGAGATAAAAATTTAAGAACAAGTGTTTTTGTACAGTGAGCTGAAGGAGCTAAATAGTAGTTTGGTACCTGAATATCTCTGTTTTGTTTCACCTACAGATTTTGGAAGAAAAAAAAAAAAGGTAAATCAACTCCCCGGACATCCAATGCCATTGTTGCCATTGTTTTTTGGATGGACTACATTCCATGCTGATTGAATAGAGATAATAAATTTTCAGTCTTAGAGTGATTCAACCCTAGAAATTATTCTTACATCTCACATGTGATCTTACTTCTCCATAAATGTCTATACAGTCTCCATCATCTTTTGTCTTATCACTTCATATCATCTTCCAGTAGGCAATAAAGAACCTCTAGTCAGTCATCCGAGGGGGAATATATTGAGAATCTCCATGTGGGAATTTGAAAGGTCATGTCTAAATTGGAAGATGTGTTCCAGTTCATTTCTGCTTAGAATACTGGAGTATTCTTAGTAACTCACACAGGTTATCCTTTCCTTGGGGCCTTCCCACAGGTACTAATTATCCTTAATTTTCAATTTGATACAACATTCTACACATTACAAAGAAACTTAATGAGAACCAAAACTTGGTTGCCCTACGGGAATGTCTCAAGGAGATTGGCATTATTAATTGATGTGGTAAAACACAGTCCAGTCTGCAAAGCACCTATCCCAGGCAAGGAGTCCTGGACTATTTAAAAGTAGAGAAATAGAGCTGAGCACAGGCATGCAAGCAAACTACGTGTTTGTGTCCATTCCTCTCTCCTCTTCACTCTGAATATGACCAGTCACTTTAAGCTGTTGCTGCTGGGACTTCTCTGATATGATCGACTACAACTTGGAGTGATATGCAATAAAGTTCTTTTCCCCCAAGTTGCGTTTTGTTAGGGCATTTCAAAATAAAAAATAAAATAAAAATAATTTCAAAATAAAAATAGAAAAAAAAAACCTAGAAAATGTTCTGTAGTTCCTGATGGCTTGCCCACCCATGAATCTTACATCCTTTTCTAGCTCAGCTCTAACTTCTATAAGAACACTTTCTGGATACTCAGCTCTTCTTTTTGTCAGGTGCTAATTAAGCTTTCTCCATTACCCAACCATACAGCATACCATATCACATTTTATGTGTTTATATGTCCATTTCTTTGAGGATAGAAAGTCTGGTTTCTCTTTTATCATTGCTAAAGTGTTATATTATTACTGGGTGGAGTATGTGATATTAGAAGGACACTTACAGTTTGGTGAATGCCTACTACTTTGATCACTTATTGAACATTAGTGTCATATCCAAGTGGCTAGATACTCACCACTTATTTTCTAGGCTGGAGTATTTTCAAGCAATAGTTGCTTATTACATGCTAGGTAAACTTGAACGTGGACAAGGAATAAGAAAGGTAGGAGCTGACTGTGATCTAACACTGCTGAACTTATGTGGGTCAAAAGTTTAGAATTATTTTTTAATGTCCTTTTATAAAACAAATAGAACTTAAAATAAGATTTAAAAAATAAGTTATTAAAACTCATATACAGTGAGATACCCCAGTAAATACAGTGCTTGCTTCCCAACATAAGATTCTGTGTTTGCTGCCCAGAACCCATGTACTATGTAAATAGTCAAGTGTTTATGTGCCCGTGGAATCTCAATGCTTGGGAAACATTAACAGGAAGATCCCTTCAGCTCAGTGACCACTCAGTTTAAGTGGAATTGGTGAACCAATGACAATGAGTGTCCTTGATTTTTGTATCAAGAGAGTATGATATCTGAGCAATGACATTTGAGATTGACCTCTGGCCTCCATATGTTCATGTACGCTTCTGTATGCATACATTTCTGTATGCATTCATATATGCTACATTTACAAAAATCTATACCCAGATACATGCAAAATTGTGTATACATGCATGTTCAAACACTTACATGAACTCTTAGTCACCAATTCCATTCCATGGCTTTTATACAAAGCTCCCCTTGTTGAGTCAGGTATGTACCTTTACTATGTAGGGCTACTGTCTCAGATCTCAAGAGGATTAATATGGAGGCTATTGATTATAGCTTGAACTGCATAGTGAGACATTGATTCAAACAAAGGAACAATTGAAAACAAGAGTTACAAAAACTTAATTAATTTTCAATTTTATTTTCTATTCCATGACCTCTGTTCTTTACTTCATTGCTATTGAGCTATTTTTAAAGAATTTATCTATGAAGCAGAGAATAAACAAAGCCAAAGACAATGTCCATTTACTTCTGATTGAATAGATTGAGTAGAAGCTGTATTGGGTTAAAGTGTGTGTGTGTGTGTGTGTTTGCTGGGGTTAGGGTGGGGGTGGGGGAGAGGGCTTCCAGCGTCTGCCCAGCCATGGGGCTAAGGGCTAGGGGCCGCTTAGGGAGGCAGAGGCATGGAAGTTTGAATACACTCACCCTCCAATGGCGCAGGGCAGGAGTCAGGCTATGTGAAGCTGAGGGACCCTGTTCCGGGAATGGAGGAGGGCAGTCTGAGGCCCTGAGGAGCCAGAGCTATCTTGTCTAGTTCTCAGGCTCTTAGGCACCCAGGCGAAGTAGGAAGCTGCCGCAAAGAGTTGACAATGAAGTGGGAGCATTTTCTTCATTGTTCTCTTCTAATTCTGAACAGGAATCTCTTGGGAACTGCCTCAGTCTCCCAAGTCATTGGAACTATCCTTGCATCCAGTTAGATCTCTTTTATAAAGATTTGTGCTTGAATGTGGGAATATAAACATATGGGTGAGGATGTGTAAGCATAAATATCAAAGTGTATGGACATCAGATGTCAAACTAGTTTTGTTAGTCAGGAGTACATCATTGGCTGCCTGTCTGCCAGCAAGTTCCAGGGATCTTCCTACATCTTGCTCCTCACACTGGGATTATAACCATGCACTACCACATCTGGATTTTTGGCCTCACTTTTTAAAAAGAACCACAGTTGCTCTTGCTGGCTCTGTCCATTATCTTCTCAGTAGCCTTGATTATGCTTCTGACATTAAAGAGAAGCCATACTTTTCAAATATTCCTGAGACCTTAGCATTCTCAGACCCTATAACAAATGGAAACCAGTAGATAAAGTAAAAAGAACTGCTTCAATAGCATTTCCTCTCCATACCATATGGCAAAGCAGCAATGTTAGGTATGGCAACAGTGACTCATATCTCTGGCTTGTGTAACATTTGCAACAAGAGAAAAGCAACTTTAGAAGGAAAAATGGCCAGTGCCTGCTTCTGTAGACTTACAGAAAGCAAACATTTGAGAAGAAAATAATGTTCTAAAGTTCTCTTTGTTTAAGTTGTGTGTGTGTGTGTGTGTGTGTGTGTGTGTGTGTGATATCTGAGCTAAGAGAAGTTGTCCTGGAAAAATAAGTTTGTTATTTAGATAGAGATGTGGGTGGTATATGTCCACTTTTCAAATTAATGTCCTGATCTTAGACAATCAGTGGCCAGGGGATAGCTTTTCTGGGTGTGTATATTTCATTTTCTCAGTTAGAGTGGAATGTACCAGAGAATTATGTATGATCTCTTACATGTGTATATGAGGACAAGTGGAATCAGAGAATAGTCTGGACTGTCCTTCTTCAGATGTTGTTCATAATTTTTGGGGTAAGAACTCTCAGCGATCTCACTAGGATTCCCAGACACTTTCATATTTCTACCTTTCCCAATTCCAGGTTTTAAGATTCCAAGTGAACGTCACCATTCCCGTCTTATTTTGAGGACTATATAGGATATATATAGTCAAGTCCTAAGTCCTTGAGTCTGTTTTTGCTGTTCTTGTTTATATATTTTGTTTTGTTTACTTGTTTTTACTTAAATACTGTCAGCCCCAAACAGTATTAAAGAAGCTTGTTTTAGGTCCCTTTGGGACCATGTCTGTTTCTGAGAGATCCCATCTTTATCAGCCATCTATGATGTTAAACTCAGAGCTGTCAGACTCCAAAGGTAACTTATAGAAATGAATGAAATGGCAAAATGATTAGCTAGATTCAGGTTTGTTCAGGGGGTGAGGTTTAATGTGATCTTGATGGACACAGTTCCTTATTGCTGCTTCTCTAGAAGTAAGTAAGATTCCTGGAAACACAAAGTTTAAGATGACAAAAGAATGAGAAAACATTCTGACATCTGGCAGCAGCTGGTATTTATTTTGAGTAGGGGATGCCCCTACTTGGATGAGTACAAAAGTATGCATGGAGGCTAAAAAAGTGTCAGATGCTCTGACACTGGTGATACGTGTCATTAGGAGCTGTCCATTGTGGGTTCTGAGAACCAAACCCAGGATCACTGTAAAGCAGCTCATGCTCTCAGTGCCTGAGCCCTCTCCAGTCTAAACTGAATCTCTTCTGAAGCAAGTTTTAGAGTAGTAGTTTTAGTCTGATGTCATAAGTCACCTTTGAAACTATGGTTTTCAAGGACTGTGGAAAGCTTGGGGGCCACTAATTAATGTAGTCAGAGGGACACTATCAATGAAGCCATGCCCACTGACATTCATCTCAGTCCAGCATCAAGATAAGGTTCATTTGCTTTCATGTTCCTAATAGGCTGGACTTCATTTAGATATAGATAACTATAATGCATTTTTATACCCTATGGTTTCATATTCATGTTTTAGCCAAGCGCGTAATTAAGATTGCTTACTGTGTGTTTCATAGACTACTTGTTGCATTGTAGAATTTGAGGATTTCCTTTTAGGTAACAGACATTTTACACATAAGGCTCTCCATATGTAGTGTGTATATAGTCTATAGTATAGACTGTATATTATATACTATATAGTTCATATATATATGTACATATGTGAACTGTTGCTATAGACTGCCTTTTATATCTGGTTTCGAGAGAGACAATGAAGTATAGAAAAGTTTGTGTAGAGTTGGGCCTTAAAGAAGGTACCAATCTTTCCATTTTCCAAGTCACCAGAAGGCACCTGGCTGACATGATGCCTTTGATACACTATAGCCCAGGAGAATGAAGCACCTTCTGACTCCTTCTTTATGGTCTAATATCACAAACTGACATTTCACCATGCCTTTTGACATCTATTTGTAGTCTCAGAAATCAAAAGCTCTGCTTATTCCAATGTGATTTCTTGAAAGTTTTTAAATGATTTTTCTGATTCTCATTTGTTTTAGCACTTCTTTTCTTTGTTGACTCAAGGACAAAATCTCAAATCTAGTACATTCAGGGTTTGATAAACTTAATAAATAGTTGCTAAATAAAATGCTTCACACACATTTACTTAGAAACTTCATAAACATTAACTTAGTAACAGAATTAATTTGATCTTATTTTTGTCCACAGGCAATGCATGTAGATCTGTAACTGATTGCAATGGAGTAAATCCTCTATTACACAGAAAACCATAAGGAAGAAGATACATTGCATTGAAACATTTTAAAAATTATTTCTTGAGATTATAATCACATCATTTATCTTGTTCCTTTTCTCCATCCAGACATTCATATATAGCTTCTTTGCTCTTTTTCAAATTCATGAACTCTTTTAAAATTAATTATTGGTATGCACATTCTAGTATATGAGTATAGAGTTGTGTAACAATAATAGACATGCTAAGAAGAATTGTAACATTTTCAGGCCTTAAAAATACATGCTGAGAAGCAAAACAAGATGGTTCAATGGGTAAAAAGCTTGCCATGTTAACATGAGCAGTTGAGTCCCAATTTCCAGAATTCAAAATCAAGAGTCAGGCATAGTGACCTGAACTTGTAATCCCAGTGTTTGGGACAGGTGCATCTCTGGGGCTCACTGGCAAGCCAGTCTAGCCAAAATGGTGCGCTTCATGTTCAGTCTCAAAAAAACAAGATTCACAAGCTGAGAAGATGATCACAGGGTTAAGATGATTGCCAACAAATTTAACAACCGGAGTTCAATCCTTAATGCCTATGAGATTGAAAAAGAGAACCAACTCCACCAAGAATTTCTCTCACCTCACATGTACTCCATGACATGTCCACATCAAATTTAAAATGTTAGTAGGCACCAGTAAAGACAATGATATAGGAAGATACCTAATGTCAATCTCTGAATAGTACATGCACACAGGAATGTGTACACACACACACACACAAACACATGTACTAGGTTTCAAAATTGTTTGCATAGCTTTATAGCAGGTATGTAAATGGTGATGTTGCAAAACTATATAGCTCTGACCTTGGCACTTGAAAGAGTGAAGTCTAAATAAAACCGTTATATTGTCTGAATGCTACCATTATCTCTAAGAAGAGAGAACATCACTAGGATGTTTGAAATTTTACCTTAGGTAATAAATGATCTGCCAGAACAGTACTCAGACTATTTCCCTCAGATATGAAAACATTGATCAGTCTGCTCTGCCTGTTCACATGATACATCTGCCCTGTTTGTATTACAATTTATCCTGAAGATCCTTGGTGTGCCACTCTTTAACAGCAATGCAGACTTTACTGGTTGCTGTTTTTAATATAGACAAATTTTTCTACCTCTGAAGATCTTTGTGTTCATTCAAATGGAATATACTTTTTGCTGAAGATATACCATTATCTTGTCAAGAGTTAGCATAGTTAGGCTGGCTGATCATCTGGTCATGGGACATCAGGAATGCAGGTACTTAAGCTATGTTACAGATAAAAAGAGGTATTGTTTCTTTATTTCTACAATCCCTACACCCTTGTGTAGATGTATTGAGGTGCCTGATGGTTTTTCTGGGTCTGTGGGAAATTTTCTGGTTTGATTAATAAACTCTCCCTCTTTCTTCTAATCTGTCTTTCTCTATTAGATGTTGATCTGAGCCTAAAATGCTTTCCCTGGTACCCAGCTTTCCTATTCTTTCTGTGAAATTCTGCTTCTTATCATATGACTACCTACCACCCTGTAGCTAACTTCTATGCTTGTTTAACTCAACCTTTTGTCATTATTATTATTTATTTTCCCCAGCATCATCCTCTGAGAAGCTACTGAGATTTTCAGCTTTGACTATTTGTGATTTTTTTTAATTCCAGTAAAATTCTCTTCAAATGTTCAATTAAGTCTATTCTTAAATTATGCTATTAAGGATGCTAAGAACCAGAAGAGAAGATCTTTATTTCCCTGGCATCATCTGTTGACCAAAAGAGATTCCCCCAAACTTCCAGTAACATGGCATGTTTTCCTGATAATGGATATGCTTGTATGTGAAATTGTAGGTGCATATAAAGGTCAATGTTGGATATCTTATGTAGTTACTTGCCACTTTATATTTGATGTAGGGTCTTACACAAAACATGCAGTTCTCCAATTAAGCTGGGATTTCAGGAACACACTGGCACACACAGCTTTATATATTGATTTTAGGAATCAGGCTCAGGTCCTCACACCTGCATGGCAAGAACTCCAGTATAGTCATCTCTCAAGCCTTTCTGACAATTTCCTTTTGGTTTTCTTCTAGGAACTCAGTTTCTCTACAGCAGAATGTGATGTGATTCTCCTATAGGTCATTTCCTGATTCTGGGTCTTCTCTCCATTTTGTGACTTTATATTAATATTTCCTGATACTGCTATTTGTTTCCATTTGATATCATGTTTTTTCATTAACATTTATTACTTCTTTTTCATTCATTTTATTATAAGTATGTTTAGCTATTTTGTTTTGCTATTTATTAATGTTAATAATTGCTAGTATCTTTGCTTCTAATCTATAAAGAAGCAAAGTCTTCATTTTCTCAAGAATGTCCATGCCTCTCACATTTTAATACCTATGTTTGCGATTCACTTGTAATTTGATCTTGGTTGCCACTATCTGATTGGGTCCAGTGTTACCTTCTTCCTCATGGATACCTAATAGTCTGTGCAACAAGAAATAAGGATAATAAAGATTCAAAACCTCAGCAATGCACAGCTGAACCTCATGATGGCTTAGCTCAGAGGAACTACAAATAAACAAAAAAAAACAACACAACAACAAGAATAAAAAAGGAAAGCCAACAGTTCTGTGAATTATCTCAGTAAAGGTACAGGTATTCTTTATGTGTCCTTAGTATATCGTAAGGTCAACTCAGTCCTAAGGCCAAGTGACTAACCTATCCCAACTATAGTGTTAAGTTTCATCTCGGCCAGATGTTCTACTCTCCTTTTCTTCTTATTGAAATTGTTTTACTATGTTACATTGGCTGATGGAGAGTTCTCTATGTAGAAACGGATACCCCCAAACTTACAGAGATCTGCTTGTTTTTGTTTAATGAACCTCCATTACTATACTAATAGTCCCTCTGAAGAGGAACTGGTGTCTCTTGTCTCTGGAGAGAGAGAGAGACACAGAGAGAGACAGAGAGAGAGAGAGAGAGACAGAGAGAGAGAGAGACAGACAGAGAGAGAGAGAGAGAGAGAGAGAGGAGAGAGAGAGAGGGGGAAGAGAGAGAGAGGAGAGAGAGAGATATGTGGATGTGATATGACTAGTGCTTCAAGTTCTTGCAACTGTGGTTTTTCTACAATGATGGTCTGTGACCTACAATTGTAAACTAAAATAAGCCCATTATCACTTAAGTTGCATTCTTGTCAGGGTATTTTAACAGCAACAGAAATGAAACTAAAGTATGGTACAAGTCTGCAAAGTACTAGAATGCTGAGCTGTAAGGACTCCTGGGGCTGTACATAAAGGAAAGGAAGAAGTGTGAGAAGTGGGCTAAAGTATGAGCTACTTACTCATTCAGAGGGATATTAAAAATCAAGTAGAGTTTGCCTTTGTGTCTTTCCAGCCATCTATGAGCAATTCTGTGAGGTGTACAGACACAGATGGAACACAGTTAGATTCTTCTATGTTGACTCTGACAGCAGCGGGCCACTGGGACCACTTAAGGTGTACTGTACTGGTAAGAGACATGTTTTCTAAGAATGCTTACCCTGGATAACAGATAGTTGGAGATAAAAGGGAGCTTTTGGAAACGCACATCTTTCAGCCAAGTGAGTAACCAAAGAATCCTTTCCTGGTACCAGAGCTCTCTCTTCCGCCCTCATCTCCCTCGGTGTGCAGACTGGACATGTGCCCAGATGCTCCTCATCTCTTTTCTGCCAGGACCCCAATAATTGAAGCCAATTGGTCACTGTCTACCTCTGGGCCCAGGGATTCCCACTTGACAGCCCTGCACTGCTCCAGAAACCAGACTGAGTGAAAATTCCCCCGCCAAGTGGGTCCTCGGCCACTTCTCACAGTGCAGTGCCTGCCTGGTGTTTGCAGAACCAACTCAGTCAAACTTCCTATGCTTCTGCCTTTCTGAGCCATGACAGATGTATGGACCCATGACACAACAGATCCCACGACACAACAGAGATTCTGTGTGAGCCTATTCATTTTTCCCCACACCACATGGTAGAAGTAGAGAACTGATTCCAATAAGATTCCCACTGACTTCTACAGCTTCAAAACAGTGCATATGTTCCCTCTCTGCAAAAAAAAAAAAAAAGTTTCTAAAATTTTATTTAGTGGCTAATGTGTTTTTTAATACAATTCCATGATGACAAACATTGATGTAGGTTTTTAAATATTTAGCTTAGTATGCAGTCCTAAAAAGATTGACTGTCTTTAATTGGTAAATTGGTATGTACCTATATACCCCCCTCTCTCATACACAAACACACACACAGACACACAGACACACACAAGAGGGGGCATGCATTTAATTTCAAGCCCTGTTATTCAGTAATGGAGTATGTGCTGTGTAATGAAGGACCAAAATCAGACTCCTTATATCTCATTGAACTTTTGTGACCTGAACTCCTCTGTAGTGAGGCAGCATACATATAGAGATCTTTCTACCCTGATAGTATCCAAGGAACTAGGGCTATGCCAAATTACAACATGGACATTCATGTGTCAGTGAACTCAGGAACAGGACCATGAGATGCTACAGACAGAATGCAATGGAAACACTATAAGAAATGATGACAAGGAAAGTTCTACATTCTTCTAACTGAATGCAAAAATCAAAACACTAGCTGTAGAAAGTGTTAGTTAGCTAGATATTTTATTTTCTATAGTCCTTCCTACAGTGGCTATATCCTAGTTACTTTGTAGTCACCTTACAGCAGGAATAGAAATCGTCTTGTTTTTTCCAAGGTAGGAATGAGGGTTTTCAGTCGAACTTTGACTTTGTTTACAGCTTCTTGGTCACAACTCTGAAGATCGCTGGAAAGAATAATTGCTCCTCGGTTGATGCTGGCCTAGGACTTGAGGTTCTTCAAGGGTTTTGCAACATGCTCTACAAGGGTTTTTGCAAAACAACCTTATTTTCCATTTTTTTTTTCATCTTTTTATTTTGCTCTAGAAAGCTGGAGATCTGTACACCACTAGAGTTCATGAGAAAGGTCATGTAGCAGGCATTTTTACTACACAGGCCTATTCCTGCTGTTCTGGGTGTCTGATGATGTAATGAGGAGGCCATCTGGTCTGTAAGTGCTTAGGCCCTCTGGAGAACTGGCTGTGCCTTACCTGTCCCAACTTAAGGTTCCAGGACTACTATTGTCCATGCTGAGACTCTCCTGCCCTCTCATGCTGGGGTATAGTAAGCCCTTTCCAAAGGTGTGACACCTGCCACTGTTGGTTGGATCCTCAAGGATGGATGTGAAGTGAGGAGGAAAAGACAATCTGATTTGCTTCTGTGTGATTAACATATCATGATTTGAGTTTGAGTTCTCCATAGAAAGGACCATGTAGAGACATGAGAGTTGGGGGTGCAACATGTTTAATCTTTAAAAATGAAAAGATAAGAAGGTGCATAACTTGAAAAAGTGCTTTTGTGCAGCTTATAGAAAAAGCCGCTGTTTTCTCTGCAGCCCTAACTCACACTCTCTATAATGACTTGAGTTCTTAGCTCTGTTGGATTCCTAAACATGGAATATGAAGTGCCAGTATCTAAAACTTATATTTTCAAATACACAATAAAGACCATACTTGTTTTTTTTAAAAAAAGAAATTGTCTTGTTTGCTGCTGTTCTTGGTTGTTGTTCCTGTTCAACATCTTAATCTAGAACTGAGCTTCTCAATGTGTCTTAATTCTATTAAAACATAGCTCACACATGAGTTCTTCATTTAAAAGTACAGAATTCTATCCTACCTTGGGGAATTCTATTATTTTTAACTCATAGATTTTTACTTCCATCTTTGATATCCTCTCAAACTTTGAGTGTTGTATTCAACATAACAAGTGCAAATGTATAATATATATTTTTAAGCATTCATATGCTAAGTATTAGCTTCATCACTTTACATATTTAATTGATTGGGCAGAAAACAGTATAGTCCATAAACAGAAGTATGAGAATAACTCACATACATCAATTAGGGAAAACTGGAAATAAACAGTATGCTTAATAAATAAAGTATATATAATACTCAAAAGTGATATTGTTAAAAGGTGAAGAAATGGCTGTAACAAGAGATTCAAGGGTTCAGGGGAAGGATGAGTCATCAGGTTAAAGTTTAAAAGAGCGATTTGTGTGCACCTAGTTGAGAAAGTCCTATTTGAACAAATGTTGGGGAGTTCTGAGAATGTAAAGTATGTGCCAAAATTCTCTGAGAGGAGAGTAAAATCATTAGTATAAAAATCCTCTCCAGGTACTACAAGTGTCTTGTACTTCACAGAATTCCAGTATTTGTAGAGTGAATTAATAAGAAATACAGCAGCATCATGTACAAAGTTCTACCTACATTTATACATTTTTGGTTTAACACAAAAATATTCTAGATAACCTTGTAGTCACAGGTAGAAGACAAGAAACAAATAAATTGCAGACTTTATATGCCTATGAATACTTCCTATAAAATATAAAGATATATATCAAAATTAACTGTATAGTATCATTTATCTTAAAATTTTCTTATTAAAAGATAAATATACCTATATGTATGATCTAAGCCTGTGATATTTATCTACACTTTTGAAATGGAACAGGATGGTGAGTACACACTAAAGTCTTGCCTGGGATTTTTTTTTCAATTATTGGATATTCTCTTTATTTACATTTCAAATGTCCCCTTTCCTGGTCCCCCCCACCCCTGCCTCCTCAACCCCCTATCCTATCTGCCCTCCCTTTCTTCTATGCTTGAGGGATTCTAATTCACTAAATGCACTTTTCCTAAGCTTTCTAAGGTATTTACATGCAAATTGGCTCTGGTCTATGCTTTCCAAAAAAACAAGTGTTTTGGCTACAAGAGAAGGTAAAGGAGAAAAATACCTATTGAGTGACAGCTGCAGCTGTAGAATGTATCCAGAAGGTTTGCCAACTACTGTGTTTGACATTTCAGAGAATTAATTAGAGTTTACAGATATCTCTTTTCATCCTACCAACAAAATTCAAGGCAAATTACTCTGAAAATCTCTCCATCACTGAAATGGATAGATTCCATGTTGGGACAGTACAACTACTTTAACACAGAGTTAATAGTTTTGATCAATTGTACATTAGAATTTCAATAACAATGGACAAGGATGTCCCCTTATTTGGGTAATATTAAATCCTCCATATTGTTACATTTGAGTGACTTGTGATGCTGTGAAATATATAACAAAGCCATACAAAAAGTGTGACCTGAACAACAGGGTTTATACTGGCTGTCTTTACAAAAGCCACTCAATTGAGATAGGAATTGAATTTTTTAAGGTTGATTCCCTCAGAGATTTTGCAATTTGGGAAGCTAGAAAACTACTCACCAAATCTGATTTTCCACCCCGTCTCCAGCTACCAAGTTTTGTATGCCAGTCATTCCGAGGTTTAATAGTAGTCCTCTTATTAGGTGACAGTATTGTCAATGGGATTTTCTCTGTCTGTACCTCTGATCACTATCATGTTTCTCCATAAATGTTTTTTTTACAGTATTTATGTGTTCTTAGTGAGTTTGGTTAGGGGGACTGGTGTCCCAGAATAGAACTAATGCCAACGGTATCAAGAGCTAGTTGATTTCAGGTGTTTGTCTTAAAATTTCAAAAACGAAATTCAGCTCCAAGAAATTCTGGTTTTTAAAGAGAATTTTATTACAGATCTATAAATAGACACGAGAGAGAGAGAGAGAGAGAGAGAGAGAGAGAGAGAGAGAGAGAGAG
>NW_021620790.1:2996049-3014783 GCF_004785775.1 Grammomys surdaster | reverse complement strand
GAGAGAGAGAGAGAGAGAGAGAGAGAGAGAGAGAGAGAGAGAGAGAGAGAGAGAGAATTTACATAATAGGAATATATGGCCTAGATAACCAGGGAACTACTATGGAGGGATGTTTTAAAGGACATTCAGCTGAAGCTGAAGCATATGAGAATTAGAGCCAGCAGACACATATGTGTTTGGTGAGTCCAAATGTTAGGTGACTCTAGAACCTCTCAGTGTTGCTGTTAGGTATTAACCCTCACCCACATGAAATCTCAATTCTTCTAAAATAGGCAGGCTTGAAACAGTCATCTAATGTTATGTATTGACGGTAGATCCAACCTTCACTTAATCTCATGGCTGTCTACATGATTGAAAGTTACATATCCATGCTCAACAAAGACATAAAGCAATAATGTATTCACCTCTTCTAAATGGCTATGCTATTTCTAAGACTCAAGGAAGCTGGAGAGATACTTTCTTGATAAAACTTATCAGGATGAAGCACAATTTTCTTTAGGTCTCAGGTTATAGTCAATTTTTCCACTTTTAAAACATCTTCCTTAGAATTCAGTTTGTAGTTAGTTCATGAATTTTTAATGTTAGGAGATACTTGGCCAAATATTAAAATATATTTATTTCCCAGTTGCACAATTTTTCTGTTATAATTAAATTGCATATTTATATACAAATCATTTATGTAAAGTCAATGTCAAAACACATTATCTTCCTTTCTCAGTAGAAACAATGGCAGTTTCACATGTGTAGGATAATAGACAAGAATTATAAGAAAATTACAGAAAATATTTAGGTGAATTTCTAAATCAAAACTTGTTTTCCATTCCCAAACAGTTCCTAATCCATTTCTAAGCTAACTTTATAGTCTTCCAATCTTACACCATGGCTATTATGATGTTCCAATTTTCTCTGCTTGCTAGCAGCCTCTGTTTTTATTAAAACGCATCAAAGCATGCATAATGGAGTAGGTAGAGATTTGTGATTACAGTGTCTCCAATATTTCTAAGCATATTTGTATAATGTGACTGAGGTAATAGATTATCATTCCAGATATTGACAACAAGAAAGAACTGTGTCCACAGTTTGACCGCCATTGTTAGCCTTGCTTCCTGAAATTAATTCAATGCCTGTGACTTTCTCATTGCTGACACACCTGTCTGTCAGTACAAGGAAAATGAATGTGATTAGGAACATTAGAAGAAAGCACTCATGGCATCTCTTTTTCCTTACACTTTGAGAGTATGTACAGTGTTGGACAAATGTATTAAAGATCAAAGTAAATCATGGTATTTGTAATGCACATTTTTGCAGGCATTTTCCTACTGACTTCATCCCTAAGCAATCTACTTCCAGCATACACACAGATACATACTAATGCATATGTGCTGTCATTCAAGAATGTACATTTCTGTGAAGAAACAGCACACAGAAATACATAGAAACACATATACACACACATCAAAACACCGATATAAAATACACACATATATACACATGTATAGAGACACACACATATATATACAACAGAAAAAGTATTAAGTTTCCATTGCTCTATGGAAGACTGGGACAAGAACAAGATAGGCCAAGGTCTCAAACTTGCTTTTTGTAAATTATCAGTTGCTTAGTCATCATTGCAAAATTACTATTTTCAAGGTGCTGAAGAAACAGTACAGTTGGTAAGGTACTTGTTTTGCAAGCATCAATCTAGTTTTGATCTCTAATACATTGGTAAAAATCCAACTCCTCTGGGACCTGGGAAGACAAAATCAGGTGACTTCCCAGGGTTCAATAATCAACCAGTGTAACTCAATCTGCATGTTGAAGGGCAATTAGAGACTTGGTCTCAAAGAAACAATATGGGCACTGTAGGTCCTAGGGAACAGTATTCAGTGTTATACTTTGGCCTCCATACACATGTGAACACATGCACACATGTGTACATATACCACTACATGTATAATACTTTTGTCAAAAAAAATGTCACTTGCAATGAGACTATATATTGAATATATGTCAAATATTTACCTGGAAAAGCATTTATTTTTGAAGGAGCTAGAATATTTTCCATAATAATGCTGCTGAATAGTAAACAAGATAGTGATTATAGCTATCTTGAATTGAAACACTTGCTCTATGTGAAATATTTTGTGTCACAGAAGACCTAGAAGAAACTGTCATACATTGTCTGTATTTATATGGCTTGGGCCATTGCTCTCAATAAGTGATGACACGGCACTCTGAATATATAAACAATTTTGATATTGGTGTCTGGGGATGGCTCAATCTGCAGTATCCCTGCTATGTAAGCATGGGAACTAAGTGAGTATTCCCACCACTCACATAAAAATCTGTGCAAAAAATCAGGTGTATAATCTCAGTCATGGCAGGTAGATAGAAGCAGATCTTTAGAACTCATTGCCTTACCAAAATAACTGATCAATCAATATAGCTTCAGTAAATATTTACTATGGAAATCAAAAACCCTATATGCCTATTGCTACCACATGTGCATATACACACACACACACAACGAGAGAGAGAGGGAGGGAGGAAGAGAGAGAGAGAGAGAGAGAGAGAGAGAGAGAGAGAGAGAATGAGAGCTAGAGAGAAAGAGATTTTTAATAAATCTTCAATTTTGTTTTATATTAGCAAGTACTAAAATCTTATGATGATCCTACCAGACACATTTTTGTACAAGCTGAGGTCCTTAAAAGAGTAATGGAATTCCTTTGGCTGCTAATGTTGACAGACTGGAACTGTGCCTCTATCTCCTCACCACTAACTGAAGGATGTCATCTCCCTTCACTACTTTTTTGACAGCTACACTCTAATTTTTATATGTTAATGTATTTAGCTGGCACCAAGGACAAGCCAGCTATCCACAAGAAATAGAACTAAAGTATATTGAACATGAGTCTTGATTTTGATTCACTGAAAATAATTCTAATAGGGAAAACAAGATAATTCAAAGGATGCAGTAAGTGTAGACAGAGTTCTGAGCACCATAGTAGATGAAGACAATTCTCACATCTTCACTCTGATGCCCTTCAGATATGTTTAACCATGACAAGAAGATTGGGACTTACATTGACAGAGCTGGAAAGCAATGTTATGCCATAGCCAAATCGCTGTATGTAAAAAACCATTCCTGTTTTGGATGATGTTGGAATCAGGGTTAAAGTATGTTGAAGATTTGGACATTCTTACTACAAAGAAAAAAAATGACAAATTAATTCTGGGAAGGTTAGAGACTGTACTATTGTTATTTCTTCCCCTATCTCTTTTTCTGTCTGTTTGGAGTAACATTAATATTCCATTACATCTATTTTACTTGTTTGTATGATTGTTTGTGAAGGAGAAGAGGTCAGAGCACAAAGTTCAGGAATTATTTTTTTCCTTTCACCATGTGCATCCCAAAATTAAACTTTAAAACAAATGTTGTTACCCAATGTGCCATCTCACTGTACCCTAGCAATGCTATTTTAGTAAAAAATTAATAATGGTGGTTTAGGAAGAGAATTGCTTAGAGAAAGAATGGGACATATCCAGATATCAGTATGAGCTACTCACAAAGAGTAACTATTGAGTGCTTTACCATTGCCATATAGATTAGTTTGGTAGCTATCAGAGTACATCTAAAAAGATTGTTAAGAGACACTACCTACTTTTCTCTCTTTTGATAAGTATAATGGGTAGCTGAAGACATTCTTTGGAGGAGATTTTAATCATAAAAGCTAATATCAAGAGCCAATACAGTTTTACAAAGTGTTTCTGGTGAGAGACTTGGAAAACCGTAGCTTTTCATCAGGAAGAGAGAAAACCCTTCAGTAGTTGTCATTGTACTGGAGTTCTGGTTTCTTGAAGCAACAACCAGACTCCAAGGCAAGTGGGTCTTTTCCCTTCTTGTGGGTATTTTACTTTCTCCTGACTTTCTATCCTACATTACTTTCCTCACTATATCTACCCTCCATGAAAGCAGGACCAGTGTCATCATGGGTAGTGAATTTAGCTAATCCTGGGAGAATATTCAAAGCTGATTTACTGGTGAAGATTCATTCTCAGGTCACATATGAGTTGCAGCTCACTAGCAGTTTGTTTGAAATGACACTAGTGCTGTTGCTTCTTTATACTATTCCAATATGTACTGTGGCTTACATTTCAAAGGGACAATTTAATTTCTCTAATTAAGTGTTTTCCAAAGAGTTCAAAACCAGCCACTCATGAGATAGAAAAGGCAGATTTTTAATGCATCATGCTATTAACCAAAGTGTAGACCACACATAACTTCAGAAGGCTGGGTTCTCAGCTTAAGTCCTGCAGTGGATCTTATCTCCATGAATATAAGCCCCTGCTTTGAAATGGTCTCTCTGGAATAACAGCCTACAGTGTAATCTCTGGCTAAATTGAGCCATTAAACAAAACTTTTAAGTAATGAAGCTGTTGCATTACCTGGAACTCAAGCTCTTCAAATTGCCAAGAATTTTAACAACCCCTTAGAAAAATTCATTTCACACAATGACTTAGCATGTTCTCTTAGTCCAACCACACTGGAGTAGAGAAATTAAATGAGGAATTCAGAGATTGCAAGATTTTTGAGCATTGGGTTTGTAGTCCTTTCAGACTTCTCCTCTCTATTAGCTTACAAGTTTCTCAAAATCTTTATTAATCTCTCATTTATTAATCTATTTGTCAATGCTCTTGTTTATTTGCTTCTCATATATTTTGATGTGATAAGTTATTTATGCATTATTCAATTATGGAGAACTTAATTCATGCAAATTACATTTTAATGTTGCCCATGTTTGGCACCAAAGTTCTCACAGTGAATCAACCCATTTTTGTCCTTAAGAAACTCATAAATAAAAATAAGTTGAATGTTTAAATTAAATTAAAATTCTAAAAAATTGTTTATCTAGTATGTGTCTGTGTGTGTATATGTGTGTGTGTGACTTATGTGGAGGCCAGAGGGCATCCTTGAATGTTGTCCTTTCAGTGTTACCTACTTTCATTTTTTTAACAAATAAGACAATTTTTTCTCATTGGCCCAGTGATCACTAATTCAAAGGCTCCAGTGTGTGTCTTGCTTGTTTCTATGCAGGCCAGCATGCTTGACCTTACTTATCAGTTTCTACTGATGAAAACTTAGTATTTGTACTGACAAGGAAAATATTTACCAAGCAGAGCTATCTCCCCAAAACTCAAATTATTTTGAGAATCTCTCCATACATTATATACATATTAATTATTTACTTACTTTCTCACTCATTTTTATGGGTTTGGTGTAGACATCATTCCTTCTGTCAATTCACACAAATGATATTCTAATATTGACAATATATATTCTTGTCTTCAAAATAATTCTTTTGAGAGAAGACAGGTGCAGTGCACAGATATTTTAGACTCAGTATGAAAAATAGATTGGGGAGCCATTGAAGGCATAGAACTAGAAGACAGGGAGAAGGGATTGAGGAAAGGTGTACAAGAAGACAGAGAATCATGATTATTTATTGTGTCCTTGAGTAGATGCCTTTTGAACTATATTTTATATATATGTGGGGGGTAAGTACGTGTATATGATATATGTGTATATGGTGTAAGCATACACATGTGAGTGTGCCTGTGTCACCATAAGTATACCCAGAGATCAGAAAAAGACTATAGGTATAAGAGGGCCTCTCTTGAACTTGAAAGTAATTTGGTGATTAGAAAGGTCCCATATCCCTCTTTGACTGTGTCCTTCACAACCCTGGAGTTATAGACAGCGGTGGCCATATATGGCTTTTTATGTGGGTAATGGATATTTAAAGTCATGTTCTCAGCCTGACCGACAAATACTGTTTATCTACTACTCCATGTCACCAGCCCCTGAGCTGATTTTGAAATCAACTGTTATTACAGAGCAGCTACTAGACTGATGTGACGTGTAATGTATTTATAGTAGAGATGATACTTTTTCCCACCACCTGTGTGAAGAATATGCATTCTCTCTCTTTTAATGAGGAATACACAGGAATCTCATGTGCTAAACATCTTAACTCTAGTTGAACCTACCACTGAAATTGTTAGGTTGTGACTGTGATGCTCAGTTTCACCATGAGACTGACATACAGAATGGTTCTGTGTCCTAACATTCAACGTTCAACTGTACTGTTCCTTTCATGAGTCACTAGACTCTCTAAGAGGACTGAGAAGAGGAGAAGTCTCCAGTTCCCACTGTACATTCCTCCCTGTCACTTTCCTCTCCTGTAAGATGGATATGGTCATATCTCCTTCCAGGTTTCCTGGGGAGTGAAGGAAAATAATACAAAGCCCAGGTTCTTAATGCTCAATTATCTATAAAGCATGATCTGAGAGGAGAGCTGAAAATGTAATTTTCTAGTTCTGTTCTTGGTGCAGTTTATTCACTAAATGTGAACATGAGTCAGAAACACTATGTTCAACATGCTGCAATGGTTAATAATGATTGACAACTTGTCAAATCTAGACTCATCTTGGAGACACAGATATGTCCATGTCTCTGTAAGAGTTTCTAAGCTACCTTAACTAAGGTAGGTAGATCCATCCTAAAGTACAGGTGCTATTTGATCAGCTGTGTTCCTGTAAGAATACAAAAGTAAAAGGATGGATAATCAATCATCATTATTTTTTTTTTTTGCTTATTGACATGGCTGTGATGTGACTAGCTTGTTAGTCATGTATTGTCTTTAATTTCTTGCCGTGACAGACTGCACCCTTGAGCTCTGTGACAAAATAAAGCCTTCCTTTTTTAAGTTGCTTTTGATATTTTTCCCATCAGAAATGAAAAGAGTAACTTCTATATATATTTTTAGGAATTGGAGCATATTTATGTAACATAATCTCCCTAGTATTGAGCACTTATTAAGGAACCTACTTTATCCTTCCACAGCTAAGCAGAGATGCCTTAGTACAGGACTGTCATGACTGGACCTCTATATAGTATTTTGCTGTACAGATAAATGGAGTGTCCTTGGTTCTAGGGGACAGGAGAAACCAACATAAATAAATCAACATTCTGCCTTGTGTCCTCTTAACTGCTAGTAACCATGCACAAAGACCCATGTGCAGCACAAGAATAAAGTCACCCAGCCCTTAAAGCAGTTTCACTCAATCACTTATATTTACTTCATATATTTATGTAGATGTTTTCTAGCTATTATGTCCTGTCAAGGTACTTAACATCTATGATGTTAAGCTTCCTCATGAGTATAAACGACAGTTATTTATTTCAATGGTTGTATGCACAAGTTAAATAAAATTAAATGAGGGGATGGATCAGATGCCTCTAGTTCAGCATCTGGCATTCTTCAAATATTCCTGCAGTAGTGTCATAGACACAGGAGTATTAAAGTACAAAATGAAAGCAGAGATGGGCCTGTTTGAGAAAAGCTTCATGGAGCTAGGTATTATCTTTCAACTTGTCATCCACTTGCTGATGACTGTTTACATCTTGCACAGACTCTTTAATGTGTCATAAGCAGCTATGGTGCTTGGGGCTTGGACTGAATACTAAAAATCAAGGGAACTGAGGATCAATGTCACTCTCCTTTTGTTTCCTGACTGTAGACACAATGGAACCAGCTACCCCAAGCTCCTTCCTTTATGACTTACACTTGGATACCAGGATGACATGCACTTGCCTAAGGTTCAATGTGCCATGTGTATGACAAGCCACACAACCACCATTGCTAATGGCCCACATGGACCACAATTTGACCTGAAACATGGCAAGGTCTTTGCTGTTCTGGTTTGTGGGTGAGAGTGCACAATCCAATATCTCTGAGACCAGTGATATATAATTGTCCTGAAGAAGGAATACACAAAAGTAGATATTAATGCCTAGTAGTGCAATGATGTGGGAGATGAATACACAGTTGCTTGGAGTCTTAGCACTATGAAGATTTTCAAGTCCTTTTAAGAAACCCTCTTTGAATATAAAAATATGGATAACTGGTGTTTCTGAACAAATAAAGAACAGAGATAAAATATCAGCACTAGAGGAAGTAAGGTCATAGATTCTTTGTCTAAAGGCTGTTGGTTTACCTGGGGATTCCCACATGATGATAGAATTTAGCTGTATAAACATATTTTCTGTTCAAAAGAGACAAGTAACAAAGCCACTTAAGGTGGGAAGTTCTGTGTGTAGCAGTGCAGCTTGGAAGTAGCACATAAATAAGCACAGCTCATTAATGTTCTTCTTCTTTACTTTTATGCTGTCTGTGACACCAGTATAGGAGATACTGTACTTTCATTCCAAGCCAGTAGTCCCTTCTTAATTGTCTAAGTTCTTCACAACTAGTCTAGATTAAAATAAAAATGAAACTTCACAATTGGATTCCATGATATAGATTTTTGTGGAGAGTGTCAAATGCTATACAAATGTCCTCTGAGGTAGTTTTGTTTCCTTACTTACAGGTAGGATACTGGCAAGTGAACTTCATGGGCCCTGTCTAACCTTGATAACTCCTGTCAGCAGAAGTATGGTGTTAGGCTGTTTCACTTGGAGGATATTCAGCACCATCATTTGGCTGAAGTAGTGTGCCAGGATTCTGCACTGTGAATATGATTTATCCTTAGTAAGATTCCTCAGGTGGTTCATACAGACACACAGTGAATGAGACTGTTGCCTAGCATTTCCTGTATTTTGTTAACTTCTTGCACTGACCTTATTACACTAACAATTGTAAATTATTTCAAACATTTCTCCCTCCTCTCTCTGTATATATTTTAATGTCTCTGTTTCTCTGTGTCTCTTTTTTATGTCTGTCTTTCTCTCTTTTTATGTCTCTAGGTCTTTGTCTCTGTCTGTGTGTGTCTGTGTCTGTCTGTCTCTGTATGTCTCTCTCTCTTTATCTGTCTCTCTCTCTCTCTCTCCCTCTCAACCCGTCTCCCTCTCTGTTTAAAAAACCCAAAATGATGACAAGGACTTTTACCTGATAACCCACTTCACTGGTTCCAACACTAGCTTGGACGCCATTTATTTATATACAATTACTGATGTCCTTCACCCAAGCTTTCTATAGCAATGTATTACTCTTGTGATGCTCTGTCAAAAATATCTGACAAAAAAATTTAAGGAAGGGTTGATTTGGGTTCATAGTTTTGAGGGGACCTCATGGCAGGAGTGTGAGATGGCTACACAGATTGCTTCCACAGTCAAGAGGCATAGTAGATGAATGCTGGTACATACTTGGCCTTTCACTTTTTAATGAGGTCTAAAGCATACGACTATAGTATTGTGCCAGTCACATTGCATTCTTTCTATCTCAGTTAATTCAGTCCAGGAGCCTCCTGCCTGACATGAATTGAGGCTTATCTCCTAGATCCTGACAAGTTTAGCCATTACAAACACTAAAAGAGTCCAAAGTATAACATTGAACTTGTCCTATTCTAGATCATATCCAGCTATTTCTCCAAAAATGTATATTTCCTATTTTAAAAATTTGGAAATCAACTGTTAGGCTTGATCACCACCTCAAGGTGTTTTCAATAAGCACAGCGAAGAAGAGCAAGGGTATTTATGTCTAAATTAAAATTTCAGTGAAGCTTCCTCTCATATAAGCCCAAAACTATTAAAATTCTCATAAATATTGTTTCTTCACTCTATGTCTCCTTCCTGAGCTACTTGTCTCAGGACAACAACATACTTTCTCATTTACACTACCCAAGAACATACAGCAAACCTGCTCAGAATCACATCTACAGCATCAGAGCCAATGAGTCATGTTTAAGATTTTTTGGAGCATTATCCTTAAATCTTTCATCTTTAGATGCCTAAAGTCTACTGTCAGACAAAACATTATGTTCAAAATTTACTTGACTTAATATTTCATTTAGTTTTGTAGTTATTTTCAATATTGTTGATTTGAGAATTTTACCTGATTAATATTTAGTTCTAAGACTAAGCATTGTTTCATCATTTTGAGTTCATTTCTAAAGTACTTACAATGTTTTAATGTTAAAAATTCTGAAATGGTAACAGCGATAAACAGGGCAGGTATTCCATTCTTAGTCAATCATCTCTTGAAACATCATCACAGACCCAGAAGTACATATTTTACTAATCTCTTAGGTGCTTCTGAATCTGATAAAAACAAAAATTCAAAATATACCATAACTGATCAAAGAAATCTTCCTCTCCTATTGCCTTCAATCCAGCTTTATTGATCTTTTCTATATATCCATTTATTCTACTTTGTCCTTATTTTGTGTGTTTATCTCCTCACTTATTGAAGCACAGTAAGTAGCATTCGTTTTCTGCATCAATTCTTCCATTATTCTCTTCACAGTATACAATAGAAATCAACTTAGATAAGTTTAAATTCCACATATATTATTTACACTGGCTTCATTACGTCTTACTATGTTAGCTAAGTACACTTTACTCATTCAGGAATCTACTGATAGACATTTGTCTTTTGCCACTGTAGCGTTATTTGTAGTAATTTTCAAGCATATAAGCAAACATCTTTTTCAAACCAAATGTCATATTGTTACTGATTTGAAGATCTATTACTGAAATCAGCAAAATTCAAATAAATGTGTTGATCTCTCAGTTCGGTGGTCAGTGTATATCTCGTTTCGGGTGGAGAGGGTATTAGTCTTAGCTGTCATCTTGACAGGAATTAGAATCACCTTTGAATCAAGCTTCTAAGCACTACAGTGAAGACTTAGTTAGTTTAGGTTAGTCTCTGCATATGGCTATGGAGGATTTTCTTGGACACAATGTGATCACTCTTTTGCTACCATGGTTCCCCACATTGCACTATTATAGCCTTGAATTATAATTCAAAATAAACTCTTCCTCCATTAATTTACTTTTTTTGAGGCCATTTTTATCAGAGTAAAGGAGAAGTTACATGACAGAAAGGTGTTAGTCAGAGGTTTATGACACACTCATTTTTCTTGTATGTAGCTTTTCAGAAAGTGTCAGGGACCAGCCACAGCAGAGGTGTTCTCTCTGGATGGCATAAAAGGGGGAATAGCCTTGGTATGTTGCCAAATTGTGGTTATGTGAGAGTAAAGGTTGCTTCTTACAAAATAACCTTTACCTGTCTTGTCTGTAAATTATTCTGAGGATAGAAGCTACCCTATTCTTAAACAATAAGTAATTAAGGAAAAAGGATCTTTGCTCTTTTCTCTACAAGTACTCCTCACATGCTAAGTTCTGCCAGCTAGAGATTGCTGCAGAATGTTACAGACCCTTTGAAAAGAGATTATCATCTGTAATCTGTCTGCCTGGTTCTCAGTCCTCATGTTTTCCTTAGGATATTTGATCACATCATATTCCAAGCATCCTCAAAAGTTCACAACAAGTTCAAACATATGTTCAAATCATAAATTGAATATGAAATAATGCCAGAGATGTTTACTTGTATTTCCATTAAGCCAAGTTATCTAGCTAAACATTCATTATCTGTCACTAGCTTCAGAGGTTAAATAAAAGCTTAAAACTAATTCAGCACATTTCTGTCAAGAGGCCTATCATCTGCCTTGAAGTTTTGGATAGATAACCCAGTCAATATTTTATCTTCAGTCCTTGTACCTATTTATTCCTATTTTGTGAGATTTAGTTATCAGATAATGATTTTACATCCTAAAGGAATATTTTCCTTAATCACAAATCTGTTACATGCCTGCTTTCTATCTTATTGCAATTAACTCTTGACACATGAAGATTTGTAGGGTCTTAATTGCATCCCTTTCCATAATGAGTTCAATAATTACTAGTATAAACATAGGAATTCTACAGAATCATTTTTAGGAATTAAGAAATCAAATTTTTTTTACATAGCATTGGTACAAAAGAGTACATATTCATTGATCTGCAGAAAACCTGCCCAATATAGTAGGCCAATGCACAGGAATTGTCATATTATTTTGATAATGATATGAAAGATATATCAATAGCAAGAATCAATCCTGAGATGAAGTCTGTCAGGCTTTGCTTTCAAAAGGTCATCCATCACAGACCATGTAAAAATGACAAACCATCTTAAAAAATTCATCTTCTAACCTTAGCCTTTACTACATAACTTCTAAAAAAAAAGAATGATTAAAGACATAGTTTTTATTTTAATTAGTATGAGTGAGACCTGACATATTACAAAAGGCTCTCCACATATTATGGCATATAATAGAGACAATGCCATTTATGTTGTGAGAGGCTTGTGGTATGAGTGTTAACAGAAATGTGAATTAATTCTACTGTCCCTAAGCTTTCCTTTTTTAAGTTTCTCTAGAACCAGAGGATATAAAGAATAGACATATAGTCTTACATTTGGAAACAGGTATTTTCAGGATAGGAGATGATTTATTGGATGAGCAGTTTGGCATGTAGGTGTGAGTATCAGAGTTTAAATTTCCATAATCTACAGGAAAAAGAACAGCAGTTGTGAAAATACATCTGTAATTCTAGTATTCAGAAATCATAAATACATATGGTCATGAAAAAGACTTATAGATACCATAGCCTAACCAGAGAATTCCAAATCCAGTAAGCACCTTGATGGAGTAAATAGAAAGGAAAACAATTAAAGATACAGCTATAAACAACCATGTGTGTCCACACACATATGAACACACATATTTAAACACATGCAATACACAGAGAGACAGAAGACAAAAGAGAGGCAGAGACAGTGAGATAGACAGATACATAAAGATAAAGAGATATGGGGAGAACTGCCTTCTTTTGGTGTTAGAAAAGCAAATGTGAATAGTGCCCTTTACATTTTAGCTCAGTCTTAGGAAGTCTTTCTGCCGTGATACTGACATCTTCACATATCTAAGTGGTGGATTATGAAACACTGTTTATTCTAAGGCCCTGAGTTATAAATTCAGAGAATTTATCATTTTTAATATACATGATGAAGTCTGAAGGAGGGATAATTTCATATTTTTATTTATAGAAAGAAGAGGCTGTGAAAGATCAAGGCTCAAGTCAATCACCACTCAACAGTGAAAGTGACACATGTTGTAACAGAAACTAGATTTGAGCAAATTACCATGTTCACCTGCAGACTGAACCTAAATAAGGTCTGACACAAAATTTTCGAATACCTCATAGTAACTTTTAAGACAAAGACGACTGATGTGGTTCAGTTGGTACAGTACTTATCCAGCTTTCAGGAAGCACTGGATACTATTCCCAGTACTACATAAAGCAAGCAGTGGTAGGGTCTATCTGGGACTAGATGACCAGAAACTCAAGGTCATTCTTGGATATGTAAAGAGTTCAAAGATACACTAGTTAACATAGTGAGTAAAGGCACTTGTGAAATTTTATGACCTAAAGTCCATTACTTTGACTTTTATCAATGCATTGTGACATGTGTGTGCCTATACATTTCCACACACAGAAATGTTCTCATACAAATATCCCCCCCTTTCTCTCTCTCTCTCATTTATTTATTGCAGTTTTTGAGGCAGTAGCTGTATCTGTCCTATGATTCATTCTGTAGACCAAGTTGACCTTTAACTAACATAGATTTACTTGCTTCTACCACCCAAGAAGACTAAACAGCCACAGCTCAGCTATTTTATTTTTATTTTGTCGGTAAGAAAACTTGTTTCTGTGTACATGTAGCATAGGTATACGTGGTGTCTGTGCAGGACAGAAGAGGCTGTTACATCCCCTAGAACTTGAGTTTTAGATGATTTCAAACTGCCATGTGTTTGTGATGGCAGTCAAAGATGGATAGTAAGAGCTCATCACTATTGAACAATCTCTCAAAAGATAATTCTTCTTAAATAATCGTTTAACAAAGTTTAATTGTTAAGTTTTAAAATTAATTGTTATTAAAAAAAAGATAGCTTATGATTGGTATAGATAACAAGAGACCCTTATAAGGGTATCCAGAGGGAAAACATGAACACTTGTAAGACCACTGTAAGAATCACCCACAGCATCATTGTTCTCTTCCCAGAATATAATTTATAATTAGACTATAAAGTGTTCATCTCTCTGCATGCCACAAAGATAAAACTGTAAATATCATTGGGAAAATGGCTTGCCTTGGACCTAAATACTCCATTTTGTTGTACCAAATATGCCCCTCAAGGAGAAAGCAATGCAAAAAGTTCTCCCATGAGCCATCTACTTATCTAGATAGGGTCTCATGTGTCCAGTCTGGCCTTGGACTCACTGTGTTGAGGATGATTGTGAGCTCATGATTCTTCTGATTCCCTATTTAGAGTGCAAAAGTTATAGGGATGTACCACTATATCCAATTTATGTGGGGCTGTAGATAACACTCAGATCTTTTTTCATGCTAAGTAAGCATTCTACTAACTTGGCTAAACTCCAGAACAAAGCTATACCCTCATGAGTTCAGGGCCATAATATTCATTTATATGATAGCCCTCATGCCATCCTGGTGTATGTCACTAAAAGAAAGCCCTGAACACCCTAGACACATAACATTTCTTTCATTATATAGCTATGAAATAGAATTCAGTATGTGTGGAATCAAATCCTCTAACTTGTTAGATCATCAACAGATTTTCTGAGTAAATTTGATCATGCCATTTACTTTAAAGCAAGGGAGATAGAAAAATAGTTCTTCAAAAAGTTACCTAAAATGTAAAGGCTTGAGTGAACTAAGAAGATAAATCACGCTCGAGTAGGTTGTCTGGATCTCATAAATGTGGCTAGTACAGGCAAGTGGAAGAGTGATGATGGATGTGATACTTTGTAAATCACAACTAATGCAAGGAGTGTAGTGGTCTGGAACTGGTAATGCATGCTCTCACAAACAGAGAAGCTCTGTTATAAAAGCAGTTGGCTGTAATCAGTACAATAGACAGGGATGAATTCTTTTCAAAACAGCTGAGCTGCCACTCTTGGAAGACATTGTAGCTGTTGGCAGAACTCATGGCTTTTAAAGGAAGTAGAAATTGCTTTACATTGAATTGTCCTCCTTTCCATTAAAAAGGTTGAAAGGAAGGTACATCCTGCAGCATAGGTTCCTGAGCTTGTTTATAACATAAAGATTAACTAGATTTAACTGCATAATCTGTTTTAACAATTCCTTATTCCTCTTTGGTTTTGTTAATTTGGATTTTCTTCCTCTGTGTTTAAATGAGTTTGTTAAACTTGTTAATATTTTCAAAGACTCAACTCTGATTGATTAATGTTATGTTATACATTTATCTTGTAGTCTCTATTTTATTAATTTTCACCATAACATTTATTATTATTTTTTGCTGCTAAATGGAATTGGTGTGGGATTTTTGCTTTTCTAAATATTTAAGGAGCATTATTAGGTTGTTTAACTTGCGTCTGTTGTTCTAATGTGAGTACTTATCACTATTCAATTTGCTTTAAGAATTGACTGCCTTGATTGTGTCCCAGAACACTTTGTAGGCTATAATTTTGATTTTAGTTATTTCTACAGATATCAAAATATTTAATTCTGGTTCCTTTAACTTTTTTGTCCAATAATTTTCATTAAAAATATATTGTTTCACTGAATGGACTTAGCAGGTTTTATTTATAAATTTTTTCATATATATAACAGTATTAATCAAAAGGAAATATGTACACTCACAGCCAAGGCCTGTACTGAATAAAGATGAGATTAAGACAATACTAAATCTGCAGTATGATAGTCTAAGTTTGCCATCAAAAGAAGTTACTCAGCAAAGTTTCCAATTTATGAAAAGATCTGAAGGATTGGTTCTAAAATCTGTGGGTCTTGGGCATTTTGTGGGTCAAATGACCCTTTCATAGGGATCACATATCAAATATCCTGTATATTAGACATTTACATTATGGTAGCAAAATTTCAGTTATGGAGTAGTAATGATAATTTTATGATTTTAGGTCACAACCACATGAGACATTGCTTTGAAGCAATAATGTATGAAGGATACAGGACAAAGGTGTTGTGAATCCTACTTCCACTATTAATGAATACCAAATGATTCAAAAGTCTTAAAGTGAAGTCTATGTTTAAAGTCCCTGAAAAGACAAGAGACCCAGAAAAGCAATCCTTGAAGTTGTGAAAGTAAGAGTCAGATTATGTTGAATACTCAAAATGTTAGAAGGGCCAGATCCATAGAATATTTACCTAAGAGAGCTGAGCCTTGGCCATAGAATCTGATTGAAAGAGATCTTTGTGTTGCTACAGCAAAGCTGGAAGCATAGTCAATTATAGGAATGTAAGATTTGGAGTTGCTCTGCTGTTTTCTTTCTTGATTTGGTCCAGTATTACTTCATTAGGCTCCAATCCTTCATTTTTTGGGAAAGTAATGTATATTATGTGACATTGTATATGGCAAATATATGGTTTTAGATTTTATTTTTATTTTTTAATTTTTTTAAACAGGATATGAGTATCATGAAACCACTTTTAGGCTCAGAGGACACTTTGGAACTTAAAAGTGTAATGATCATCAGTAGCTATAAAGATTTTGGAAGTTAGCATAAAGACATTTTGCATTATGAAATATGATCACAAGCCTATGAGGGCCAGGGCATAGAGTGTGGTAATTTAGATGAGAATGGTCCCAATATTTTCACTGTTTGAATATTTGGTCTCCAGTTGCCGGAACTCTCTGTGAAGGCTAAGGAGATATGTTCTTGGTGCAGGTATTCTACCATTGGAATGGGCTTTAAGAATTTAAATTATTGCCAATGTTTTCTCTACTTTTTTCTTGTGTTTTGAGATGTGTGATCTCAGCTATTACTACTATCATGAAGATTGAAACTCTGAAGCTATAAGCTACATTAAATGCTTTTTTTATATAAATTGCCTTGATCATATTATTTTATACAGCAATAGAAAAGCACCTAATGCATATATCTAAAAATGACTAATGTTTCTGCTTGTTTTGAGTGTCAGTTTTATGACAATTAAATGAGGGATTCCAGACAATATGCTAGAAACAGAGTTGTTATCACAGAAGTGAAAGGAGTGCTAGTGAAGATTGTTAAGTGGAGTCAGCTTCCTGTTTTTTTTAAGGGCTAACTGAGAAAGAAGGAATTTCCTTCCACAAAATGTAAGAAGCTAGTCTTGGTCTGAGACCTATTGGAATAATGTCTACCACATGAAGTGATGAAGTAAATCATGATGACAATTTCTATTGGCTACTTTCCTAGCTATTACTCATGTTTGTGCATGTGCTGTACAATATTCCCAGTTAAACGCAGAAATTGGAAGTAATAATATTAAAGATGTATACAGGGGCTGTGCAGATGGCTCAGTATATAGAGTCCTTTATACACAAACATAAGGATTTGAGTTTGAACCCCACAGCCATGTGAAAAAATTCGATGTGCTAGTATTCCTAGCACAGTGGAATAGGAAACAGCAGATTCCCAAGGTTTCCTGGACTGCTAGCCTAGCCAAATCTGTGAGTTCCAGGACAAGGAATGACTTTGTAGCATGAAAAATGAGGAATAAGATTTGAAAATATCTTCTGGCATTCACAGATTCTTGCATACTTGAGCATTTGTGTAAAAACATATGTAAACACACACACACTCAAAGACACACACACACAAAGACACACACACACACAAACACACACACACACATACACACACACACACACACAGACACACAAAACACCAAAGACACCAAAAGGAAAGAAGATATTGCAGGGGGAATTTGATGACTAGTCATGACAGGATACTCTGGAGTATTTCTCTCTCATTGTTTCTGTTGTAAAATTGGATCTTTTCATTTACTGTAGTTGGCTCTCCACACCAGGTCTCTAGACATTCTACCTGTTTTTGGTATAGTTATACATATTGGCCAAGTGAATCCTCTATGCCAATGGTAAAGACATCTAAGTACTATTTCTACCACATATTCACTGTCTAATTAGTTATGGTCTTCTGATGTCTTCCATCATTTTGAAGTGATTTTTTTTTATAACTTTTCCAGTTTGTGTCTTGTCTTTTAATTTAGTTGATAAATACTGCCAGGAAAAAAAAATATTAGCTTAGCTTGGCCTTCCATGATTTCCAGAGGCATGGGTGTTAGAGGATTAGATCATTAGATCTAGCTTTCAGCACTAGTTATACTACTCATTAGATTCCTGAAAGAAGTCTCAGTCTAGTCTTTTAAATGGGCATTCTAATACCCAGTGTTGTGAGCAATAAACGAAGACACACAGATTGTCCTAAATCATAGAGTCAACTAAGGCTAGGGATTCTCCCAAACTACTACTATGGTGTGTGTCTACTATTCAAGCATCAAGCCAGGAAACCATTCTGTTAATGCTATACTAGGGAAATCTGAAGAACTCATTGGAATAAAAGTGAAACAACAGATAAACAATTTGGTAGCAAAATATATTCAGATACATTATCATTAGTTAGCTATGGAGGACCACGAGACTCAAGATGAGGTTGTTACTCTATCCAGGGTTTCCCAAAACCCATCTCCACCCAACCTAAAAGAGGGGACTTCTGCTTTTTGACCAAACAGAGAGGGGTCACCTAGAACCCCCTCTTACTGGTGATCTGAATTCTTGCTTAGGCTGTGAGGCTAAGCACTGCAAGGGAATGTAAATAAAAGTTAAAAATATCACTCTGGGTTCCCTGAGGGACAAGCCTGACTGCATAGGGGTTGATGTCAAAAGTATCCCCTCTCCAGGAAAAAGACATCAGGACAGGTATGGCCCTCATGCCTCACTGGACAACGACAGGGGGACCGGAGCCATTACAAGGTCCCCTTCAATTACTGGAGGTCAGGCCTCTATCCCCT
>NW_021620790.1:2922149-2995949 GCF_004785775.1 Grammomys surdaster | reverse complement strand
AAAGTATCCCCTCTCCAGGAAAAAGACATCAGGACAGGTATGGCCCTCATGCCTCACTGGACAACGACAGGGGGACCGGAGCCATTACAAGGTCCCCTTCAATTACTGGAGGTCAGGCCTCTATCCCCACCTTTGCAAGATTAGATTCACCACAGCCCATCTATACTTAGAGAAGGGAGGAGATGTCAGGGGCATCCCTGCTTACACACTGAAGGCCTAAAATCAGCCATAGGCCTAAAATCAGCAATAGGCCTGTCATACATGTATACTAACACCAAGTCTTGGGTTTCTGTGATAAAACAGTGAAACAGATGGCTATAAACTATTGTAAACAGACAGCTTTCATAGAAATTTACCAGCCTGAGTAGTCATAGACCTTGTAAATAGGTAGCCTTGGTAGACAATGCCAACTTAGATAAGGACAAGTGAATCATAGGCAGTCATAGTGATCTGTCCCCTGAACCTTCACCTAGCCAATACGTAGTTCTGAAAGATATCTGTATTTCCCCTGAACACCCATGCTCCAGTGTCATCCCCTTCCCCATGTCATGCATTTCTGTGTTTATAACCCCTGTGTGAATGAATTACAATTTGAAAAAAATAAATAAATTATTAAAAAATAAGTAGAACTCAACAGCAAGAGATAGTACAAAATATGAGTAGTTTGAGAGACAGCAACACACTTTTCCATTTTCTTATATGTATGTATGTATGTATGTATGTATGTATGTATATATTTTTGCATGTATGTGTATATGTATGTATATATTTGCATATATATGGGCTCCTGTTTGGGCAAATAGAGATGTATATTCATGTATGTAGAAGCTTGAGGTTGGCGCTGGGAATTATCCTTGGTTTCTCTTTCTCAATCAAATCCAGAGCTCTTCATATGCCTGGTAGTAGCAGTCAGTATGTTCTCAGAAACTCTTTCTGATGCCTTACCAATCTGATAATACAGGCAGGTCACCACGGTCCATGGTATTTTATGAGTTCTAGGGTTATAAACTCAGCTCCTCATATTTGCATGTCAAGAACTTGATCCATGGAGCTATGTCACCAGCCATCTAGGGCTTCATATTTCTTCAATTTGTACATTTTCTATTTCTTTTTTACTACTTGTTTATTTTTTGCTATAGATTTTCATAGGAGTGACTACTTATAACCACACAACAAAGGACAAAATTAGACTGTGTTTAAATTTCTTCTGCCAGAGCCATTACTTTTTAATTTAGCCTCAGGAACATTCATTGTACAAAAGGAGAAAGCAGGCATATCCTTTGCCAAAATATCATAAGAATGTTTTTTCTGGAAGCTCTTCACCTGGCACTGAGAGCATACATTGCTCTAAATACAACTGTCTTCTAAACTTCTACTGTGATGGGCCATTGAACATCCAATTACTTTTTTAATCCAAAGTTGAAAAATCTTCACATACCTCTTAAAAACAGCATAGCCAGGCCTTCAAAGCAATAGCTAACTTTCTGATTGTGATTTGTTTCTTTATCAGCTGCTTTTATGTTGTTGTAATTAGAGCCCATGACCAGTGTAACTTGTAAAATAAACCATTTATTTGGATTTACAGTTTTTGAGATTTAATGTCCATGGTATCAGAGCAAATGCATGCCAATAGGAACAGCTAAGATTTCATAACCCAAAGCTTCAGATGTCAAAGAGTTCATTCAGGATGGTGGGACAATTTTGAAGCCTCATATCCCAATCCTGTGATACAATTTCACCACCAAGACCATTCTTTTATTCCTCCTCAAAGTTTTCTATAAAGTGAGACAAGTGTTCAAACATATGAGCCTATAGAGCCCAAACTACCACAACAACCTTCACTTCAAAGGCTTTCAATCTTTTAGAAAAGTTGGAGTATACATTTTGCCATGTGTTTCTACCTGGACACATAATAACTAATCATGCTCTTAAACACAAGGCATGACATTTTCCATATTCTAAAAAATCTCACAAGAATATAGGAAAACATTGGAATGATTTTATGTTTCACATAGTACAATATGATGACAAATGTGAATGATCCTTCAGAATATTATCATACATTGTCTTAGTTATGGTTTTACTGCTGTGAACAGACATCATGACCAAGGTAACTCTTATAAGGACAATAATTCATTGGGGCTGACTTACAGGTTCAGAGGTTCAGATCATTATCATCAAGATGGGAGAATGGCTGAATCCAGGTGGACATGGCTCAGGAGGAGGTGAGAGTTCAACATCTTGTTCCAAAGGCAAACAGGAGAAAACTGGCTTCCAGGCAGCTAGTACAAGGGTCTTATAGCTCACTCATAATTTGACACACTTCCTTCATCAAGACCACACCAACTCTAAGAAGGCCTCATCTCCAAATAGTGCTACTCACTGAGCCAAGTATATTCAAACTACCAAATATTTAGTGGAATCACTAGTGTAGCTCTAGACACAGAAATCACTCTTTCTCATTTCATGTCATTAAGCTGAAAGATACCTCATGCAAATGAATATTTTAATGGTTTAACAATATAGCTATTTTTTTGTCTTGTGTATGTGTGCATGTTTGTGGGTATGTATGTGTCCAATCAGTGTGCACACATGAGGAAGCTAGACAAATTTTGATTTAATTCTCCTGGCACCATCCATTTTTTTTCTTCCTTTATTCCTTTTCATTTTCTGTGGGGACAAGCCAGTAATCTCCTGGGATCCACTAATCCCTGTCTTCTTCCTGCCCCAGTTCTGATATTATATACACACCCTACAATGCATATTTACCCTTATTCTCTTAAGCAAAACCACATGGTTGTGGGTAAGTCAGTACAAACTTACCATAGAACACTAATAGTCATGCAGCTATTTCATCAACCATGGGATTTAGTGGAGCTAGACAGCCAAAGTGATGGTAGAAACTAAGCTTGGTAAAAGAAGCAGAATCAGGAAAATGTTTCAGTTCTCTGCATATATGATCATGGAAGTACAAATTCTGTTTAGGAATTTGAAGATGCACAAGGGATAGCAATAGAAAGATTCATGAAGCTATTAGAGTGGGGTGAGCACTAGGAAAGGTGTGAATAATTAGTCCAGCATAGCAATAATGATACTACAAGCAACCTGTCATGCCTTGTAAGTACATTTAATGATTATAATTACCATTTCAAAGTCTAGGAAATGACATTTTGGCTTATTTTCTACGTAGAAAATTTTAATGCATGAGTTCCTAACCTTTTAACATGTGATGTGCAAATGTTCTGGATCTTATTCATAACTACCCTAGAATGTGTGCAGCCTATTGTTGGTGATTTTACATGTTGGTAATGGCTATGTTAGCTACTCATTTGAATATCATACATCCTGATATACACCATTTTAAAATATAACATCAAAATTTCATAATAATATTGTAGGTGCAAAGAGTAAAATTAACGTCAGTGATATCATGGGATTTACAGTGATAATGATTTGGTTAGGACCCCTAATCAAATTGATTAGCCTTGTTTTAATCATTTAGTTAATTCTAACCAATTAAACTTTAGAAAAGTAACATTTATTTGTGGGACAATTGAAAGATATATTCCATCATTGGGAAGGCCTGGCACTGGGAGCTTTAAACAGCTGGCCACACTGCATCTGTAGTAAGGACGCAGGTAGAGACGGATAAGTATTGGTGATCAACTACCATCTTCCTTTTTCCACATTTCAGCATTCTATCTCATGGAATTATGTTGCTTTATTTAAAATGGACTTACCCTTCTCAAAAAACCTAATCTAGAAATTACAGCATCATTAAGCCTAGAAGTTTATCTCTGAGATGATTGTAGCTTCTCTTATGTTGAAAATGACAATTCACTTTCACACACACACACACACACACACACACACTATAATTCTGACTCTAAAACTTACACATTACTGTTCCATTGTTGAAATCAACCACACTGAAGTTCAGATTCACAGGTACATTTTAATTAAAGTAACAAGATATTTCACAATTGAGCAAACCTAGGTATCAAGTTACTTTGTATGTGTACAAGATAATTTAATGTGAATTCCATTTATTTGAGTATACAAGAATGAAATCCAGATGTGACCATGGGATTTTATCTCACCTATTCATCCTAACACTATGCTTATAGCTAGACTTGTCATGTTCATTGACTGAGTTTTGAAGAGTAATTTTGAGTACTGTATTGTTCTTTTGTAGCTTCTTTGCATCTCACATTTGGTACACATGGCACCAAAATGTGCCAATTATTAAATTGAATTATTAATAATTATTTTCCATTCAAATCCGAAGGAAGAATGTGCAATATGAGCATACATAAAATGAACACTCAGTTTTGATACAACTTCCATTTCCATCTCATGAAAATTATAGGATGATTGCACTAAAGAGATTAAATAAGTGTACAGTAACATAAATAAATATACAGATTTGAAAATCTACATTTATATAAAAAGAAATATCAAACCAATGACTGAGTGATGATGTCTGTACTACCTTTATAACCAGGTTAGATCCATGGGGAATAGATACATGATAAATCCTGATAGAAAATTAGATGATAGGTAGGTAGATGGTAGATAGATCATTAGATCGATAGATTGGTAGAGTGATAGATAATAGGAAGATCATAGAAAATTGGTAGATGATAGATATTAGGACATTCATATATATATATATATATATATATATATATATATATATATATATAGAGAGAGAGAGAGAGAGAGAGAGAGATGGTAGTGAGATAGAACAAGTTAGAAATGCACTGACAATAAACTAGTCAGTGGGCTATAGATTTCAAGGAATCACCGCTCCTTTTGGTCTTTATTCTGTGGTTTGTGCCTGTGATATCTGTAAAATTAATAAGTAATATATGAAAGTTGGTCTAGCATGGGGGCAATAACATGACTCTATCAATATACTTTAGAAATAAACACAACATTTTCATGAACAGCATGACCATTTCAAAGCTGTCCATTTTTATTTCTCATACTATAGCTTCTTGTTATTGAATGATTATCACACTTGTATATTTTGACATTGTAATGGCAAGTTTCATGTAAAATGGACTCAGAATTGTAGGCAAGACTGTAGGAAGTTTTCATAATGATTGATAAGGAACCCAAGATCATTGTAGGTGGTGTATCCCTAGTCTGCTGGTAGCTACATGAAAGAAGGCTGACGAAACCATGGGAGCAAGTCAGTAAGCACCATACTTCCATGGACTCTTCATCAACTTCTATATCAAGGTTATAACCCTGTTTGAGAATAGTGATATAGAAGTATATACTTTTCACTTCAATTTGCTTTTTTTGTCATAATGTTTCATTTAAAGCAAACAAAACTGTAACTAAGACAGACATTATCAACATTTTTGGATCCTCAGGTGAGTATTCTTTAACAACTTCAATAGTATGAGTTTACATCATTTTATTTATAGAGTTAAAAACCAATAGAATTCATTTCTTCACTAGACTTTACAGAAGAGTGCAGTCCCATTTCAAAATTTCAAGTCACATGTTTCTCTGGGAATATAATGGCCACCAATTAGTTGCCTAGGGAAACTATTCCTGAAATAACTCACAGTTAGTGAGCATAACTTAATTGGGTGATATGAGAACTATTCCCCAGTTGGAATATCCTTAGGAAATAATTAAAACCAAACCAAAAAATCACTTCTTCCTTCTTCTACTATACTGAAGCTGAAGTACAGGGAGACAAAATAACTTGTCCTAAGTCTCAGAAAGAATTGGTGGGAATAATTAATACAGGATATTTAAGCAGTCAGTTCTTCTGCCCCTTTCTCCTTTCCTTGATCTAAATATCATCAATGACCCCAGTCTTGCTATTTATAGTTAATAATTCATCCTTAATAATGATGTCTTGTTTTACAGATGCTTATTATCTATAGCTGTTGTTTTTAACCTGATAGTTAATGGTTCTATAAGAAATTACTCTGGTAATGTATTTTCCTGAATTTGTACAAGTATTTTGTCTTTTTAAAATTTCATAGACAATACAATATAACAACCGTTTAATAGTATTTATCTTTTACCTCATATCAAAAGTTATATTATTTAAAGTTTAAAGTAAGTGTATATACTATGCAAATGCTATGCCATCTTTTATTAGAAAATGAGTACTTGCAGACTTTAACATACTTTAGAAAGTCTTTGGACAGTTTATGGATAAGGAACAAGACTGTGCTTGCTAATTTAAATTAACAATTGACATTAAATACATAGAATAAAAACATTCAGAATAATGATTCATAAGAAAACCCCTATGTTATTGGCCTCTTATTAATCTGTGATAGAACCCTAATGGAATGAAAGTCTCTGGTCCTTCTGTAAGGAATAAAATGCTTTTATATCATCGTCTTTATAGAGTACTCAGGGAAAGATTCCTTTCTATTTTGAGTGACCGACTGTTTATGTATTCTTCTTTGGGCTTTCTTCTAACTTCTCCTACTTTGCATTGTTATTTTTGCAGAGGACAAGATCTGATCACAGTTCAGCACAACAACACAGAGCTGAGGTACAGGGTTCTAACCCTGAGAAGCTCTATGCCATGACCTTAAACTATGGTGAGAGTCTGGATTATCTGGAGGCTGATTGATGACTCAGAGCTCTGTGAACAGGAGGTGACATACTACTGCAAGAGATCCCACTTACCAAACACACCAGGTAAAGTCCACCCATTTTCATGGTATGTTGGAACTCACAAGCCAATATCCTGGGAATATGTTTCCTGACATAAGCTAGAGTCATTGGAGAACTGGAAACCTCAATTTAAAAATGTCTTCAAATGATAATTTTCTTAGTGCATGATGTGGGGTGCTCAGGCGATTATGCATGGTATTACCACTAAGAAGGTAGTCCTGAGGTATATATTAAAACAAACACATAAAAAATTCACTACCACCACCATAAAAACAAAATAAAACAACAACAATAAATAACATGAAAATAAATCTGAGTAAGCCTGGCAGAGCAAATCAATATGGAGTGTTCCTCCATGGCCTTTGCTTCAGTTCCTGCACTCTTGACCTAACTTCCTTGCATAATGGAATGCTGTTTGTAAATAATAAACTTTCCTTGCCAAGTTTTGTTTAGTCATGGTATTTTATCATAGTAATAGAAAGTCTAACTAACACATTAAAAGAAAGGTGATTTGATAAGAAATTGGCTACAGTGCACTTACTAACTGTGCTTTGACGAGAAATACGAGTATCTCAGAAAGATACCCAAACAATAGATATCCTAAACGGGTTTGAAAATGAAGATATTTTTCTTTTATAGAAATAGCATTTGTAGACCAGACATTTGAAAAAACATGGAAAGTGTAGTAATGGGAAACAGGTTTTGGTGAAATGGAAGATGGCATCAGAAGGTATCAAGTATCCTAGTCCATGTACATATGAGTGATGAGTTATGTCTAGAGCAAAGGATATCTAAGGGGAAAGCACCAGGAAAAGATACCAAACAAGATAAGCACTGTATTCACAGAATTTATGTTGTCTGAAAAAGGGAGACTTCAGTGGATAAGACTCTAAAAGGTATATTTTCACTTTTAATGAATTTATTAGTTATTAAGATGGACGTTATCATGTTTGGTTTGAACACACTATGTACTGGAGAATGACTGAACTTCTAACTATTTTGCCTCTAACTCTGGGTTGTATTCCACCCACATATAGATGTGTTCCACCATACCTGTTAATTTTTCTGTGATGCTGGCCATCAAACTCAGGGCTTTGGTGAATGTTTGGAAAGTTCTTGACTTATGGAGCTAATACCAATCTCTAAAATTTAATTACAGAAAAAATAATGGAGCTAATGCCAATCTCTAAAGATTAATTACAGAAAAAAATAAACACATTTTTAAATCTTATGTTTCCATGATGCTAGATTTTATGGGGAATGAATGATTGCTTATTGTGTGTGTATTAGTTTCCTTTCTTGGTTTTGTGATGAAAGACTTAGAAAAACATCTAGAATGGGGATTTCTATTGGTTAATGGTTTGAAGCTCATTAAAACATGGAGTGTATGGTGGCAAAAGTAGAATGGGTCTGAGGCATCAGGAGAAAGAAAGAAATAATTGCTCTTATCCTAGAAGTTCAGTAAGTAAAAAGGGGAAAGTTTATCATCCAGCTAGATCTTTACTTATTTTTCTGTCCTAATGCCAAGACAGATTTTACAAATTAAAGTCTATGTCACCCTGCCTTGCCTGAAACTCCATGTATACACCAGGCTAGCCTTGTACTCATTAGGAGTTACACATCTCTTCCTCCTAAGGGCTGAGTTTGACTATGTAGGCCACTAAACTCTTATGGAGTCATTCATTTCTGCAAAAATATAATTGATATTAAAGGCTACAAGAATATCAGTTTTCCAAGAAAGAGTATCCATCATATTCTATCACAGCTCAGTATCCTAGGGCTTAGGATTTGAAGTTTAGAGTGGCTGTGGAACAATAGAGATGAAAGTTTCACTAAAGAATGAGTAGGAGACATCTAACTCAATACACAGTGCTGTTTGAATAACCTAGAATCTTCAGGAGAAGACATCATTCCACCTAAATGAATTTTTCAGATAACTGTAACTTAACCCTTTAAACACCAAAATATTTATAAAGAATATTTAACCGTTTGAAATCGAAATCTTTCTCCAATAGATTATATACCTCCTTGCCTTCTAAAGCACAACATCCAGAACTGAAAATGGAACCTTTTTTTGATGACTCTGGATCAACACTGTGAAGTCAGTTCTGGAAATCAATTCATGGAGTCAGCCATCATTGTCAGGCTGATGAAATCAGTGCTCCTTCTCTGTATTCCTTTCATTTTATCTCATTGTTGGCACATTAGCATACAGGGTCCAATGTTTATGTTTCCTTTTGTATTTCTGTCTGTTAGTGATTAACCTGAACACATTTCCACCTAAGTCCTTCTCAGGATGTCTCACTCAAGGAACTGCCCTCTTCTCTTTCAGGATCCTAGATGATGGGAGGGACCGAACTCCTGCCGGTTCTCACGCAGAATTCCACGGAGAATCTCGGGGTTCTAAGTACCTGCTCAACCATGACCCAGGATACCCTTATGCAGTCCCACAGAAACACATGCAAATATCACACACACACACACACACACACACACAAAGACACACACACACACACACACACACACACACACAAAGACACACACACACACACACACAATTCTCTTAGAGGTCAGATGTATTGGACTACCCTGACACCATCACTGAAATCACAGGCTGTTTTGAGCCAGTCTACCTGGGGACTTGGAAACAGCACTCTGTTCCTCTAGCAGATGGCACTTTTAGCTGCTCAGCAATGTATGTCTCTAGTTCCTGTCAAAACATTTTTTAAGATGCATTGTCATCCTAACTCAATTACCTTGTGTTGCCCGGGTTTAGGTTTGCATAGGACAAGCATAGATTTTTGGGTTTCATATTGAGACTCATTCCAGTCCTTACCTGATATGTGCCAGTTTGCTGTTTGTACAGTTGAAATTCACTGCCTGTTACATTTACACAAAGATCTTAAACTCATAAGCCTGAGAAGGGAAAAATGTAAACACAATCCAGTCCACAATCCTTGTACTGCACTGTTTAACTAATCTAGAATCTTCCCCTGAATCAATATCTTTTCTCTTTAAAGGGTTAACTGACAATTATCTGGAAAATTCATTTAGGTAGACAAAAGATATTTTCAAAGAAAATTTAGCTGTTTGAAATGGAAATCTTTCTCCAATAGATTTTATGCTTCCTGTGCTTGTATATCTCAAGCATCTAGTAATTAGTGTTTCTACTCAAAGCTTTCCCCACTAGACAAGGACCAAAGTTGATGCTATGATGAGAAATAAGCTGAAAAGGAATTTCCTTTTTAGTATTTGTTCTTTGAGGAATTCATACAGTGAGTTTTATCCATTTCCATTCACTTTTCCCCAACTCCCTCATCTATCTTTCTAAACTAACACCAGATCTACATGGAAACCTATTGTATACCCACTTAGCTTGATTGATGACAAAAAACTAAGGAGAGATGAAGAACTCCTTGTATCTCACTTACTAAAATCAAAGTACACAACTGTTTCCTATGTGCTATGCTAAGCTCCACAGATAGAATAAAACAGATATTTACAAAGAAATTGCATTGTACGAATTTCCTTATTGTATAGAAAATAAAGATATATACAGAAGAGCAGCCAGGGCCAAATGGTTGTCAGAATGTCATAAACTATGGGAATTCCTGGGAAATATTCAAGTATTGTACTCCTCAGCTTCTAGTGAGCTGACTGTGAATCCTATAGCAATTCCTTAGATCTGTCTCCAAGCTCTAGGATGCTAGGTTATCTTCATTCAGCAACAGTGACAGCAGAGTTAAGACATTAGAGAGTAGGCCACATATGGTGTACCACTGTCTTTCTATCTTTCATTCAATTGATGACTAAACCATGAGATTTTTGTTTTGTAACTATTCCTCTTCTATTTCCCTCCAGACCTACCTGTAGCTGCTAGTCCATATGGTATGCCATCTATCTCTGTAACTAAAGCTGTGTCCTGGAAACCCCATGGTGTAGTGGTCCACAGGAAATATGCCCTGTAACTCCCGTAGAAAAATGGCCTGTAACTCCTATTCATTTTCCAAGTCTTTTTGCTAATTCTTGGCACAGCTATATGTAAAGCTAAAGCATTGCTATAGAATAGTTTTTCAGATCATGAAAGTAGCCAGCCTGAAGTTCTCAGCAGCTCCTTTCACTGAGAGAAGAAGTAGCCATTTGTCTCTGGACTAGGAAACAGCCTTCCCTGCCTGAGCTTGAGACACTTTTCACATATGAACACCTTGCAGAAATTCTGCCTCTGGACTTGAGACACTTTTGACATATGAACACCTTGCAGAAATTCTGCCTCTGGACAGGAATCAAGAATCTAGTAAATGATGAACATAGGAAATGAAGTATCACTCAGTTCATGCAATTTTTACATGCAAAGGATAGAACAATGAACACTGAAGTTATGGCCGCCTTGATAAATTAACAACCTGATCAGCTACCTTCCTACATCAGTTACTTTCCTACTCTTTGTAGAAAAAGTATCTGGTAAAAAGACCTTCATTGAGGAAGAGTTTATTTTGCTCCTTGGTGCAGGAGATATAGACTATCAAGGCAGAGAAGGTGAGAAGGCAATTAGTTTATGCGGAAGGAGCATGAAAGTGGATAGATGGAAGCAGCAGATAAAAATCAGAAAGGGCTTAAGCCAGAATCAGGACCAGACTATGTATGCTACTACACCTAAGTAGCAAACCACTCCTTCTAGAAATTAAATGTCCTCAATGTTCTACAACCTCCCAAGTAAAGCTGTTCATGACCCAGAGAACTAGGGACAAGCCTGGAATGCATGCTATGATTTTTACCTAAATTATCCCCAAATAGCCTTGGTTAAAGACTTGATCTCTTAACCATGGTGAGTGGTAGAAAATTTAAGGTTATATCCAGTGCCAGAAACTCAGTGAGATCATGACATTGATTTACTATTCTTTCTCTCTATCACTTTGCGTGTGTGTGTGTGTGTGTGTGTGTGTGTGTGTTCTTATTTGTATATGTGTAAGCACTCAATCTGTTTCACTTCTTCCTACAAGCTTGCAGTAGCATCAACTTTCAGTGTATTGCTTAACATGGTTACCTTCTAATGGAATTTAATGGCAACAATATAATCTCTGTGAGAGGATTACTGTCTTTAATTGTCTGTTTCCCTTCATAATTCATTATACTCTAGTGAATATGCAGCTAAGTAGCTTCAAACAAGCACGCATGTGCATACCTACACACACACAGAGAGAGAGAGAGAGAGAGACAGAGACAGAGACAGAGAGACAGAGAGACAGAGAGAGAGAGACAGAGACACGGAGAGAAAGAGATGGAGAGATAGAGAGAAATATTCACTCATGTGTACAGGAGTCAAAAGGAGACTTTGTGGGAATATTAAAAGTACCAGAGGAATTAAACACAAGAAAGAACAGAATATAATTGAGACAGATAACAAAGTGAAAAGATGCAAAAAATTCATAATAAAATACTTTATTTTTGTTCCTGAATTAAAAATTTATGACATAATAATTTAATGCAAAATTAGAATGTAATATTTTTATAATAAAATGTTAATTAATAACCAGGAACCTGTAGCACATGTCAGTAACCATAGATCATGGGTTCTGGGTTCAGAAATATCCTGAATTTAAATTCACCTTTTATTATACAATTAGTGTGAAACCAGCTTGAGTTACATGATATGATATCTCAAATAAAATAAAATAAAATAAAATAAAATAAAATAAAATAAAATGCTGGTTATTTATGCTGCGTGTCCAATAAAAATCCATGTAACAATCCAGATTTTCTACAAACCACGCTTTCTAGCACTAGTAATATTAAGTGTCAAGCACTGAGAACTTGGTCCATCCCATGCTTTTCAAACAAATTATTTCACTAAATCCTCTTAGTAGCCATATGAGATTGTTATTGTTGTTGTTGTTGTTATTATTATTATTGATAGAATAATAGTTTGTAAAGTGGTTGGTATACATTCTTATAGCTTCTAAGTGCTGGAGACCAATTACACTTCTGTTTCACTTGAAACTAACACGTGCAATCTATCACATAAAACCAAAGAGAGAAAGAAGAAAGGCTTCAAAAGAGAAAGAAGCAGATAAGAAATCTTAGTTATCCAAAGAAAAAAATGACCTGTTCCAGTTATCAACTACTGGGTAACCATGTACCATCAACTCTGCTATAAAAGTTAAAGTATTTCTCATCTCCTGAGCTTGGAAGAGGGGGGAAATAGGGAGAGTCATCTGATGGTTCTGTTGTTCATATATTTATAGCATTGACAATTTATTCTGGGTGTTAGAAGTGGCCTTAGTAGGTCATGTGTTTCAGATCTCAGATGCATGGCTCTCTCATGACTGTTATACTTATAATTTTTGTGGAGTTTCATAAACAGATGTCTCGAAGTGCCGAGTCAGCCAAGTGGAAATGTTTCACATTTATTACCTAGATTGTAAGACATGTAGCATTCTCTATGATTCTTTGTGATTCCTAGAAGATAGTCATTTTCTTGGCCCATAAGAAAGAGGAGAAAAATATGTTATGTAATCCTAATTGGAAAAGTACAAGAAAGATTTTATATAGAACCATATATATATATATTTTATCCTTAAGTAGTAACTTCAGAAAATGTAGCAAATACAAAACAGAAACTCAGGAATTGACTTTTCTCTTACTCCAGTACAAAGTCTTTGAAATCTTCTCAGTTATTCATGAGCCAATTGTAATTCAGTATGACTCTCCCTATGTCTTTTTTTAGAGACTTAAACAGAAGAAATTTATAAGGTTTTGTCATTTATTTTTAAACATAGAGACTAGTGCCATTGTGATGGCTCAGCAAGTAAATGAACTGCCTAACAAGCCTGACATCTTAACTTGAATCTCAGGGACCCAAAGGAGGAGCAGGAAAACAGACTCCTACAGATTTGCCACACACATACACACACACACACACACACACACACATGTAATTTAAAGATAAATCTACAGACTGAGCATCAACCTAATTAGTGTACTTCACTGTGTATGAAAACCACTTAATATTCCTCTGATAATAAACTCTTAGTGATTTGCTTGAGGCAGAAATTCAGAATAGAAGGCAGTGGATTAGTAAGAAAACTAACCACCTATTCTAAACCACAGATATGGATACATAGCTAATGGGACATAAATATCCTACATAAGTTGAGTAGATATATACCTAACCATATTTAAGTAGCTGTTTTGATCACTAATTATTTAAATGACCACTGGTTATTGAACAAATACCAAAACCCAGACCATTTATAAAATATAATCAACATTTTCCTCACTACTTTATGATAGGTTGTGTTCACCTACTGTGGTGGTTTGAATAAGTTTGCTCCCTAGGGGTTAATATGTTTAAATGCTTGACCCATGGTTACTGGTAATTTTAGGAGGTATGGCCTTTTTGGTGTAGGTGTGGCATTCTTGGAGTTAATGTATCATTTTGAGGTTGGTCTTTGAGATCCAGATGATTAAATTCTACTCAGTGTAAAGAGCCTCCTCCTGGCTGCCTTCATATCAATAGGTAGAATTCTTGGCTACTCTAGCACCAAGTCTGCCTGCATAATACTATGCATCCCACCATGATGAAAATTAATTCAACCATTGAACCTGTTAGGCATCCTTAACTAAATGTTAGCCTTTATAAGAATTATCTTGGTCATGAAGTCTCTTCATAGAAAAAAAAACAAAACAAAAAAATGAAAACAAACAACAAAACAAACAAAAACTGTAACAATAAAAACTTTAATTAATATATTTACTTTATATCAAACATGCATACAGAGGAAAAATTCTAATTTTCAATCCTAAAATATAAGGATAGTAACATGAAAAGTACATTAAATTTGCCATCATATAGCTGATCTTAGTTATTTTGTCATCTACATACAAACTTATAACATGTTTCTGTGGTTTGTCACTGTTTCATAGTGTGGTCCCACACCTGTCCCTGAAAGTGCAAAATAGCTGAGGATGATGTCCCACTGTCCCTCTCACTCACTCGTATTCCTCGCTTGTTCAGCCTGGGCACTGATAAATGATCCAAGGATTTTGTGCTTGTTGAGATGTATACTACTGAGCCATGTCCTCAGGCCCATTATGATGTCTTCTTCTGTGATTTAGTGATAGTTAATGGGGTAATAGTGATAGTTAATGGGGGCCTTGAGATGGTGGATAATGAAGATGTTCTCATTACTTCATCCAATATCTTCTTCATATTTCCCAGTGAATACAGTGTCCATGATTTTCATTAGCAACCAACAGAGAATCACAGGACCCCAACCAGTCTCTATGAGAGAATTTAGCTTTGGAATTTAACTCCTCTTAGCTTAACGTCATACAGTCCAACTATACTTTACTTATAAATATGACTCATGTATTTCTATAAGTATTGTTGAGACAAATATAGGTTCCCTTCTGACTCTAGTTAGCCATCCAAACTCATTAATGTAGCTACATATGTTATGTGAGTAAATGGTACCCTCATTTGCTTAATTTCAATTCAAAACCTAGAACATTTTCTTCATTTCCATTCCTCATTGTATATGTCAACGTTTGCTTAGACTTAGAATTTTTCAATTTCACTGAGCTACCAGCCTTGCATCCCTCCTATCTCTCCATAGTGATCTAGTACAGTATACTTACATCCTTTCTTGTATCAAGCTATATGCTGCTCCCACATTTGCAGACAAATGCCATTTTCAAAATTATATTGTGAAACTGGGTTTTAGATCTTTCCCACTGTCTTGAAAGTAATACCTTGATGCTTTCTATATGGCCTGCAGAACTCTGACTGAAGGTCTTTTCTCCCATAACCCACTTTACATTTCCCCACTTCTGTCTCTTTCTTTTTCTAAGACTGGTCTATTCATTTCATCAGAGCAATGAGTTCACTCTTCTAACAAGTTCTACTTTTATTTCTGTACTTGAGTATCTTTTGTTATATAGCCCTCACCTTGAATTTTATATATAACTTAAAATTCTATTCCATTACCCTTTACTTCTTTATCAAAGGTTTATAGTCTGTATAGATATTACTGCAGACTTTTTCTTCCCATTTATTGATGTTCTGCTTTGCCCTGATTAACAGAAATGAGATACAAATAAAGGTAATTTGTGTTATCACATTTTTGACTCTCAAATGTCTAGAATTGTACTTGGATAGGAAAGAAACTTACTGAATAATTGTTGAATAAGTGGAACATTCCTTACCCACCAATAAGCATCAGTTGTCTCATGTATATGATAGGAGAGCAGTGACTAAGGAACTGCACTTGGTTCAGCCTTCAGTCAGGATCATCATAGGCAGACAGCCACTTAAAACTGCTGGCCTGTAAGACTCTGTCATTGACTCTCTGTGATCTTTAACAAGTTACTTATATTTTATGGGCCTCAAGTTTCTTCTTATTATTGGTAGAAGTTATAGTACATGTTGCTCAAGTGTCTTTTCTACCAGGGCCCTTAGGTCTACATTAACCAAACAGTCTGAGTTACACTGTATATCAGAGTTTATTACCTTCTTGTCACAGTAAAGAACTCAAAGTATTAGTAAAACAGAGCCTCAAAACCCTTATTTTTGAGATAATTCAGCCAATGATGAATGTATTCATGTATTAAGTAATGTGTTTGCTTCATTCATGCACCCTACCTCCTCAGAAAATAATTTCCATATAATAATAATGACTGAGCAAGAAAACTTTGGATCTGCTGCTGTCAAGATAATTTATAAAAATAGAAAAACATGTGCAGTTTCATGGTAGAACATTTGTCTGACCTGTATGTGGCCCTTGGTTCAATCCCAAGCACTATAAAATAATCATTACTACTAATAACAAATATAAGAAAAAATATTTCTTAAGGTGTTAGTTACTCTTGTCTCTGAAGAGGAACATTCTGTAGCTGAACACAATTACCAGAAGTAATTAAATGACAGAAGGCTCCTGGTTTGAGATAATAAAGCAGGAAAAATAGCAGTGGGAGTGGAGCATATGGCTACTTATGAACCTATTTACAGAACTAAAAGTAGAACAGGAAGAACGCCAGCACTCCTATGTTTTCTCCCCTGTCTCTTTCATTTATTCTAAGACTCCAGTTTAAATGATAGTGTTGAGGATATACAAAGTAAATCTTTACTTCTCATTTAATTCTCTCTGGAAATTTCCTCACATGCATGCATAGAAATGTACCTCACTAATGATCTTAGAATTTCATTATCAAATAAAATTGACAGTCATAGTCAACCGTTACAACTTTAGAGAGAGAATAAAGGAAGGAATATGGAGAAGGGATATTAACAGTAAGGAACATTTCAGGGATCATATGGAAGTTTACTACAGTAGAAGCATCTTAAAATATACACATTTATGAAAGAAGCCTAAAAGAATCATTAAATAATGAGGGAGACAAAAAGATAAGATACTTCTTATCGCCATGTAAAACTACAATGCCAGGAATAGGTTACATCCATTGAGTTGTTGGTCAAAGGGGCCAGATAAAAACCCATAAACAACTCAGGCTGTTGCCATTACTTCTTTTTTGCTCTATATAAACTTATATTATGGCCACTTTGCTGAAGACAGCAGCTATATATCTCAGTGAATGTGGAAAAGTTGAGCTGGTACCTACCTAGAGCCTCTACCTATACTAATCAGTGTTTGTGATACTCAGAAGTACACTGAATGCCACCAAAGGATTAAGGCAAACACCAACTCAGCTACAAACCTTAAATCTACAATGATTATCTGCCTACATGATATACTGATGAAACGGTGGCATAAATGTAAAATTAACCAAATCTATTGGATTTAAGCTCACTTCATAAGATGTAACCCATCCCAAACATCAATCTGGTAGCCAAGAACCTGAGATTAGGTAGGTATGTCATGGACCTAGAGGATAACCATATACAACTCTTCAGCTAAAACAATGTAGCAAATAGAGTGACTACTAAGAGTATTCTATTGGTATATCCACATTCAATGTCCTACTCAGTCGTTATCAGAAAAAAAAATATTTTCTCCTACAGTAGATAGGATCTAATATAAAGTCCCACAGCTGTACATTGTGCAGAGAGTGAGACATGGAATACTCAATTCTCAATGGTATGTTTCCATTTAGACATTCTCCTCAGGCATTAGGCATGTTGAATAGGAGCCAGAAAGATTGTAAGAGCATGTCTTAGGATTTTATTGCTGTGAAAAGACATCATGACCATAGCCACACTTATAAAGGAAAACATTTAACTAGGGTTGATTTAGAGTTCTGATGTCAAGCTAATTATATTCATGGTAGGGACCTTGGCAGTATGTAGGCATTCACAGATCAAGAGGAGACAAGAGTTTTACATCTGTATTTACAGGCAGGAGTAAGAGATACACTGAGTTTCTGAAAATCAGAGCCTTCTTAATTTGACATACTTCCTTCAACTAGGCCTTAAATCCTAAGAGTATCACTGCCTATGGGGCTAAGAGGGGTATTTTTATCAAACCATCACATTCTATTATTCCCTGTTCCCCATAGGCTTATAGCCATATCATAATGCAAAATGCATTTAATTAAAATTCAATGCCCCCCCCATAGTCTATCACAATGTCAGTTCTGTTTAAAACCTAATGTTCAAAGGATCTCCTGTGACTCATGTGATCTCTTAGCTGTAATCCCCTGTAAAAATGACAAGCAGATCATATACTTCCAACATATATGACAATGAATATTCATTTATATTCCAAATGCAAAGAAAGGGTGCACACTGAAGAAATACTGTACCAAAGTAAGACTGAAAATCAGCTGGGCAAACTCAAAATTCTACATCTCCATGTATTATATCAAAGTGATTTTCAGATCTCCAACTCATTTCAGCTTTGCTAACAGCAACACATTTCTCTTACTTGATCTGGTTCCACATCTATTCAGCAGTGTTTCTTAGCAGATATCCCACAGCTCTGGCATCTCCAACATCTTGGGATCTCCAAGACAATCCAGGCTTCAACTTCACAACTTCACAAAATGGCCTCACTTGGACTGCATGCAGGGACCACATGAAGGATTTCCTTCAATTTCTTTTCTAAATAATAGTGGAAGATAATATAATCTCCATAACTCATTTGCATCCTTTACTCTAATGCTAGGGCAAGTGGCCAAAGCTGTCAAGCTCTGCTGCTTTCTGGTCCTAAATCATGCCCCCAGCCCCCACTTATTCAAATATATTTTCACCAGCATTTTTTTTTCTGTTTCCAGACATGACTTTCCTGGATCTTGCTCTGTACTCCAGACTAGGACTGAATTCTGGAATCTTCTTTCTTCTGAATCTGTGAGCTGGGATTAAGGAAGTGCACCGTGACACTGGACTTTAAACTTTTCTCTAATTCTTTTTTAAAAGATTGATGATTACCTTGGTGAGGTCTTTCCAAGAGATCACCACCCCCTTTACTCACTTTAGCAACAAGCTTTTGAGCTTGCAGCTACTGAATATGGGTACAGGGACAGGAAGAGGAAAAGCTAAAGGAAGAAGAAAAGGGGCAGAAGAAGAGGAGGAGGGGCAAAAGTAGGAGAAAGTGGGAAGCAGAAAGGGGAAAAAGGAAGAAACTGAGTTACTCAGACTATTGGAGTAGATAGAATATAATAGTTTTATTTTATATTATGTGTTTTATTGCTTTCTCTGCATAAATAAATGTGCATCACATTCATATTGGTTGCCCACAGACTCCAGGAGAGGACATCAGTTCCCTAAAACTGGAGTTACAGATATTTGTTAACAACTATGTGGGTAAGACTATATCCTTCTGGAAATATGTCATTGGAAAAAGGGGGCAGATGAGGAGAAACAGGAAGAGAAGGGTAGGCAGATGGAAGAATGGGAAGAGGAGAGAGGGAAAGGAGGAACAGGTGGAGAATGTAGTAAAAAAAAAGTATTAAAAAAATCTCATGCCTGGGCTTCTCTTCTCCTTTAGATTATTTATATTCTCAGAAGAAAGACATGTACAGCCTTTGCACTTTTAATATATCTTAGGTAGGAAAAGGAGGAACAAATAAAGAAATGGAAGGATGTTAGGAGGAGAAGACAGAAATGGAGATAGAGACAGATAGAAAGACTGTAATTGGTGATAAGTAATTGTTGGGCTACTCCAGCATGGTCTGTACAAATGCTCAATTCTCTTGCCAGATGAGACCAATTGATAAATGGTCATTACATTCAAACCTACATATTCATTCAAATGCATAAGTTATTTCTTTCTAGAATTGTCCCTTAAACAATATGCAATTAGTTAAGATTTCTATGGCTGTTATGAAACAACATGATCAAAAATAAAGCTGGGGAGGAAAGGTTTTTTTCAGCTAACTTTTCATATCTCTGTTCATCACCAAAGGAATTTGGAACAGGAACTCTACAGGGCTGGATACTGGAAGTGGGAGATGATGCAGAGACATGAGTGGGTGTTGTTTCCTGTCTTATTTTCTCTGTCTTGTACAGCCTGCTTTCTTTTAGACTCTAGGACACCAGCACAGTATGTCACCACCTACAATCATGACTCCTTTTATCACTAATAGAGAAAAATGCCTACAACTGAATCTCAAGGTGGCATTTCCTCAACTGAGTTCCATCCTCTCTGATGACTCAAAATTGTGTCAAGTTGATACAAAACCGACTGGGAGAGGAAGTTTAGGCTATTAAAGATGACTTAGGCTTCAGAATGTCTTAAGAGGACTAATGGATGCATTTTATTACAAGAAAGTAGTATCTGGAAAGAAATGAAAGGAAATATCTTGAAAAGTACTGGATGGTTAGGAAAAATCCTGTGGTGTTATGAAATACTTTAAAGATCTTTGTGATGGGGAGGAGATTAAGCTGAAGAAATGGAAATAACTGGCTTTGGCTGTGGTGATTAAAATTCTTCATTATAGGGCCAGCTGGGAGCATACTGGTGTAGACTTATGAAGACCTGTAAAGTTTGCCTCCTTCCTGCTGATGCCTCTGTGCTACCTCAGGGAACATCTCCATCTTTCCTCCAGGCCTCTGGATTCCAGATTTTTATATTTACAACTGGATACTCTTATTTCTAGTATGTTAGACATAGCATATCTTTCATAGTTGAAAGATGACATCTTTGCTCTTGGGCTTCAGTGATTTCAGGTTAACTACCTGGGTCACACCCGAGCTTTGGTGTGATTTCTGTGGAGGAAAAAATAAAGGCCATGTCTGGCCATACATCTGTGGCCTCTGGCCTTTGGTACATGAGTTCTATCATGTCTTGGGCAATGCTAATTTCACTTCTCATTCTCAGTCATCCTTGAATACACAGTTTACCTAGAGATTAAGTGTTATGATTCTAATTAAGAAGATGGAGCAGTTCTACTCCATTAACATTAATAGTGTATGGAAAGCACTCCCAGAGGCTTCATTCTTTAAGCAGTAGCCATTTCCATGTCTAGTCTCTTTCCGTGATTATGTCTTCTAGCAAATATTTAAAGAAAGTCTAATACTTAAAATGGTGCCAATGTTTTAACGGGATCAAAAATCGTCATTGTTTCTGCTTATCTTTTTATCATCCCACCAGAAAGAGATGCTAAGCACAGTATCCTTGAGACAGTTTGCTTAGCTGATCAAGGGAGTCTTTGGGGTAGAGAACAAAGGATAAGAAATTATCAAGAAACTTATACCCTGTAGAAAATATGATAGGGCTTGCTCATCAATGATAAAATGTGATTATTTCCTTCATACTAAACTTGAAAGCTCTTTACTATAGAGTAATTTAAATATAAGTGACAAGTGTTATTGACCAGAGAAATCTCTAGCCCTTTAATAGTGCCTAGCCTACTTCTTGTCTTGTCCTACTTCTGTTTATTTATAATCATTAGAACTCTACACCTATTAACTAACTTGTATTCTAGGTATACCTTTAGGTGGTCAGTCTTGGGTCTCTGTGGTCCTCCTCAAGCCTCAGCCTAGGATTTCCAGCATGAGAAGGAATTCACTTTGCATTTTCACATGGTGACTTTCCTAAGGGAGTGGCAAATGCTAGAGCATCTGAGGAGTTAAGTAGCAAACAGGAAGGTTTAAGGGCAGTTGTTTAGCATTACATTTATTCCAGTAGTATTGAGGGCCTCAAAGAAAACATCATATTGAGTTGTTAAGAGAAAGTAAGAAGGTGGAGTGTCTGCTTTTTATTGTTTTCCCTGAGGAAGTTGATGAGCTTTGTAGTTTGCCTGGTTTGGGTTTGCTTTTAAACTATAATAAAATTGTACTCAAGCTTCCATTCCTGAATTTTATTATAAAGAAACTGAACATCCCAAAGTTGAGAGCAGAAGTTGGGTGTAAAAGGAACTAGAGAGATATCTGGTCACCAATTAAGAGCATATACTGTTTTTGCACATTTCTCAAATTTGAATCCAAGCACCCACACCAGGTGGTTAAAGCAAGAGCGAGAGAGCGAGAGAGCGAGAGAGCGAGAGAGCGAGAGAGCAAGAGAGAGAGAGGGAGGGAGGAAGGGAGAGAAAGAGAGAGAGAGAGTAGTACGTAGATACACTCCCCCATTTTGGTACTGTTGTTAGTCCAACAGGGAAGATTCAAACAACTACCACAATTTTGAGGCAAATTTGAAAGCAAACTTTAATTACATACTGACAAAAGTGAAGGACTCTGGCAAGTTCCATTCTGCATTGCACAGAAAATGGCAACAAGTCACATTTAGCAGGAGCTTATAAAGGCAAATCATAAGGTTACATATTTTTTTCCATGTCTAATCAGAGTAAAGCATATATTCTGACATACTTCCTACCTGTGTACCTCCTGTTTACTTGTGATTAAGCACACATGATTAAGTTGCATCAACAGAAGGCAGGGGTTGATGTCAAGTGTTCTCAATGAATTTCTGTCTTGTTTTTTAAATTGCTCCCTAACTGAACCTGAAACTTACAATTCAGGTAAACTGGATAATCAGTGAGACCTTGGGATTCTTCTTTCTATTTTTATAGTAGTCAGTATCACACCTGGATGTATGTTCTGGGTGCTAATGAGTTGCTCATGCTTGAACAGCAAGGATGATACCCACTGTGACATCTCTCCGGCCTTTCAGTTTATTCTCATCATGCAAATCACTATAGTTTTCTTCTTAACAGTAGACTCCAAAGGCTCCTTTTAGTTATTCAGACAAAGGCCAGTAGCTCCATAGGTCTTCTGTGTGCACCCCATCTTTCTAGGTCCTCACAGACACCTAGTTTTATATTTTATTGGAAGTAACTTAATAGATTTGAAAGTTCTTTCTTTTTTTAATTTAATTTGCTTTAATACTTAATGAGATATTTTCATGTGCTTCCCAGTGATCTGTACATGTTCCTTAGAGAATTGTCCCTGTAAACCTTATGCCTTCTTTAAACTCATTTGCCCTTTTATTCCAATGTAATACACACACACACACACACACACACAATCTGCACTAGCTACTAGACAGTTCGCATACATGAGGGCTGAAAATATTCTTCCCATTCTTTAAGCTTCTTCTCAATATTAACTTTGATTTAAAACATTTAATTTTATTAATCCCATTTTCATATTTATTTGTTTTGTTATTTGTACTTTTGATATCAAATGAAATCAACTTTAGAGCATTTGAATTTTTGTTTCCATTTATATCTGTGCTCTAGTTCTCTATGTCTTGATCATTCTCTGTTTGAAAACTCTGTATAAATAGTATCTTCTTAGCAAGCTTTCACAGTTAATTCACTTAAAATGATACAAATTTCTTGGCTCGTTACTCTCTAGACCCCTCCCTTTCTCTATTTGTCTTTCAGGTTTGACTTTCATATGGTTTCTTGACTGCTCATGTGCAGGAGATTGCAAGAATTCTCCCAGTGAATGGCCTGTTCCACTCCCCTTGCTTACACCAGAGCCTGGAGGCAGAGGATTTTTAGTGCACCTTGGCAGCCTGCATCTCTGCCTGTCACCAGGCCATGATTAATTCTGTGTGTGTAAGCAGATCTGTGTGCCTTCTCTTGCCTGTCCTTGACATCACCTCTTACTGCATCACTGGTATAATTCCTGGAATGGCATATTCATTATCAAGCAATATTTAGAATGGTCCCATTCTCTCATGTTGCTAACTATAGTTATAGAAACACCCTTTTGGAATTTTATAGGATAATCTAAATTTAAAAATAAATGTCTCATAAAATATTTTTCTCTCAAATATTTTGCTATAAGATCCTGTAGTATTGGTCAGGAGCTGAGTGATTTTAGTCCAATATGAAGGTCATTTAAAAACACAGTTTCCTTATGTGTGATTTATATGAAGCTAAAGTTGTAAGGATCAATAAAAACTGAGTGATAAAGCTCAATAGTAGAACACTTGCTGAGCAGACCCTACATTTCATTCTCAGTAACCCAACCCCAATCATTTAAAGAAAATCATTCCTGAGCTGCTATTAGCAAAATAAAATTTTGTGACTCATTTAATCTCCAAGGTAACTTAGCATAGATCATTTAATTGTACAACAAAGTATGTATATGTATGTCTATGTGTGTGTGCTATGTACATAGACATGTTATGCCTGAGTGTTCGTGTGCACATGTATGTGCATGCGTGGGTGGATGTTTGAGTGTATGAGTGCATGTATGAGGCTGTGTGGGGGGGGCACATGCGCATACACACGCATATGCCAGGACATATTTGATGTTAGATTATAAGGATGGGTATACATCCTCATTTTCCACCTTTTTTGAAGCATGGTCCTTCCTTGTTAATCACTATATAAGCCAGCCCAGTTGGCTGGCCCAGGAACTTTTAGAAACTGTCTTGTCTCCACCTACTATCTCTCTTGTGAAATGCTGTTATTATAAGCACACCATATTTTGCCTGGCTTTATAAAAGCTCTGGGGACCAGAACTCATCCTGTGGTTGCACGGCAAGAGCTTTACTCACTGAGCCATGTCCCCAACTGTGTAGAGAATTTGAATGCACACTATCATTAAGTATGTTGAGCTTATTATTAATAATCTTAATGCTGTCATAGTTTAAGTGTTTGAATGATTTATTCTGGCCTTTCCATCATATTAAAACCTAGAACATCATTGGTTGTGCCTCTTTAATATATTCATGGTAGTGATTACATATGTGATGAGGCCTAGTTGAAGTCTCATTTTCTAGTAGGGTGTGAGTAATACTTTGTTTTCAGCAACACCAAAGAATCAGTGAGTTTTATTAGGTCCTCACACTCCTGTTCAGCTAGAACTTATGTATTTTGCTTAATTTATGTGTTATGAAGGAACATACAATTTTCCAAGTATGCTTTATATGTTGGGCTTGCTTTCATATATAAAAAGATATCTATAGAATAATAGTAATAGTGAATATTATATTGAATGTATACTCTGTGCTAGAATACAAGGTTAATTGCAAAGCACATGATATAAAGGAATCTTCACATATATTATTTTTTTCTTATTTTATTCAGCCATATTTAAAGTACAAAAAGAATGAGTAATTTTTGTACAATCACATAGCAAGAAAGGAAAATGTAGATATTTCAATTTAAATATTTTAATCCATAATCTTAAATATTTTCACTGTGACTGAAGTGTATGACAGTAACAATATTCTTAATGTAGTTTTAACTTGCCATATGTTTATCTATTATAATATTTAATGCATGGGGTTTTAGTACTCTTAGAGTTCAGATACTACCACAGTCTATTTTTAGGAAATGTAACATCCCAAAAATAATACCTCCCACTTCATACCAATTGAGGTGGTTTGAATGTTAACTGTCCCACATTGGCTCATGTGTTTGAACACTTGATCTTTAGCTGATGCCAGTACTTTAAAAGGTTGTGGGACTTTTAAAAGGTGGAGTTCTGAAGGAATTTGGTCGCTGGGGGCTGGGCCTTCAGGTTTCAGAGCCTGCCTTGATCAACTGTTTCTTGGAGTCTTCATGCTCATGTTTCAATATCTTCCTTGTCTGTTGCCATGATGGACTCCATACCTCTGAAACTGTAAGCAAATATAAATCCTTTATCCCTAGTCTGTTTTTTCTCAAGGTATTTAACTACATTAGAAAACAAAGCAAAACAAAAACAAAACAAAACAAAATTAAAAGAGCAAGTGGTAGATCTTCCTATTCCTGCCCCATTCCATTTTTTTCGAATGCCCTAACTCTGTTAATGGTGTATGTTCTGTTCCTTCCTGCTATTAGCCTTCTCTCCTTTTCTCTTGCTCAGTTTAAGGAAAAGGTCAATTATATGAAATATTCTTTGTCTTACAATGACTAATGTCTACACTGAAGATGATTCCATGCATCATTGAGAAACTGTTGGCAGCTGATATTTGTAGTGTCCTGTCAATATTAAGTGGATCTGATGTATAAGACTTTGTGCTCTGGTTAATCTTGGTTTCCCTAACTACTGCTACTGTTGCTCTCATGTGTATCCCAGTACTGTTTTTTGGTGTTTGCTTCCTAAATTTATGAGTCTATTGCTGTGTGTGTGTGTGTGTGTGTGTGTGTGTGTGTCTATGTATGTTTATAATGAAGACATCTCCTGATTATATATCCATCTTATCATTACAAAATATACTTTTTGTAAGTGGTTACAATTTCTTAAAATGTACATTCTCTGATATTAGTAAAACTAACAGTTTCCTTTTAGCTATGTTGACTTACTATCTTTTAATATTATTGTCAACATTTTTTATTTCTTTGAATACTATATAGATATCATAGAATATACTCATATGTTTAGAAATTATCTTCCCCCTTTTCATTTTGTTGCCTTTGATTGACCTACTTACTGTTAATGAAATTACTGTTGGGAGTGCAATCTGCTTTTTCTATTTTGTTTATTTCTGTTTCTTACATATTTTTGGTCAATACCTTAGTTTATTTTATTTTGCTCATTAGTTGCATTCTAATATAGTTCTTATTCTGTTATTACACTGTTATTTCCCTCATTATTTATTTCATTTTATTTTGTATTTTACTACTGCTTATACTGCAGGCTTTTCTGTCCCAAGACACTGAATTGCATCAAGGACATGATTAGAATTAAAAACAATAGCTGATATTTTAAAAAGCAAAATCCCTTCCAAGAATGGTAGTGGGCAAATGGAATGAGGAAAGAACTCAAAAAAGCATCTGGCCAGGAGAACATGGACAACTGTAAGTTTGTAGAGGCCTAATGCTCCCTGGAGCCATTTGTATCTACTGGAGGTGGTCTCTACATGTTCTATCTCCCTACCTCTGCAAAAATCATCCCTGTAGGATCCTGGGAGCATCTCATTTCCCTGGAGTCTGGGACTCTCGAGTAGGTATCTGTAGTTCCTCAACCCTCCACTGTACATATTTTTATTAGATTTCCTGTCCCTCTGTTCCTCTGTCCTGTTCCATCTTGTACCTGATACTGTCCCCTATATTTCATCTACCTCCCAATTCCCACCTCCCTCCAACTCCTGCAGTCATCATGTTGCTCCCTTAATGCTGCACTCTAGCATCCACACCCTGGTCTTCCTTCCTCCTAAGTTCTATATGATTTGTGGTTTGTATCATGGGCATTGTGAGTTTTTTAACTAATAGCCACGTATCAGTGAGCATATACCATGTGTCTTTTGTGTCTGGATTACCTCACTCAGGATGATACTTTCAAGTTCCATCTACTTGCCTGTGAATTTCATGAGGTCATGAAAAATAACATTATTCATGTCATTGTTTTATTGCTATAAAAATAAAACCTTATGAAACAGTTACAACCTTGAAATGTGGAATTGGGGACCATGTAAATTGGACCCCTGGGCTAGGGTCATTCCTATCTGACTCATTTTCCAATTGTAAATAAGGAGAGGTGTTTGTGTGTGTGTGTGTGTGTGTGTGTGTGTCTGTGTCTGTGTCTGTGTGTCTGTGTGTATGTGTCTGTGTGTGTACAAAGAAAACTCAAGGTCCTAGGAATTCTAGACAAATCTCCTACCATTATACTACCTTCTCAACTGTGATTCTGATACAGGCAGGGTGTCTGGAGAATATCCTGTGATACCTTGGTGAGGTTTTTTTGTCTCTGGAAGAATGAATCTGTCAAGTCATGGTGTGTAAATAGTGAAAATATTTTTTATATTTTCACTATTTCTTACAAATGACTTACAAATGATGTCTTACAAATGACTAGGAAGGTATAATATACAATGCACAGGTTGGGAATTGGCCTAGGTCAGTTATACGGTCTTCATAACTACATTTTAAGGTCCAAAGACTTCTTATTACTAGAAGAAAAAGGAAAGCACATGACTGCATATAGGTATGATGGAGCTGAATGTTTATTATACATATGTGCGAGCGCATAGCCAGAGGCAGGAATCTTCAGGAGATTCCCCAGTAGTAATGAGCAGATTGAGGTATGCCATGGAGAGAGAGAGGAAGCAGGTTCAGTAGCCAGGAGATGCAAAGAGAACAGATAATCAAAATCAACCTTTGGGTTGATTATATAGGGAAAAATAGTCCATTCCCCTGAGCTGAAGAGTTCATGGTATGGAGCTGGGTATGCCAGAAAGGAGATTCCTGTGACAGGTAGTAACTGAGAAATTGTAGAGAGACCCTGGAGACCAGGTTCAATTTGGTATATTAAATAGGCACCTCAGGCATATGTGATAAGTTTGAAACCAAACCTAAAGAATAGAGACTTTTTGAGTAAGTGGGACTACATTTGAAGCTGTCTTCAGGAGTTGATTTTGTTTCTTCACAGGTTTCCTATAGCCTTGGGTGGGTCAGAGGCAGTCCACATGATAGCCCTTCTTCCTTATGTGAGCCCAGAATTAAGTTCCTAATGGCTTATAGCTCCACATATGACCCCAATTTCCTGCCTCAATTCTAGAATTTGGCAGTTACTGTTAGGGCTTCTAATGAATTGTGCTTTCTTAACAGGTAGCAAGTAATTATTTTGGTAAAAACAGTAGAGATTATTTACATACTTAATGTAAAACGCAGTTCAGTCACTCAAAATATTCCCTGAATTCACTTACATATGAATAGCAGCAGGGAACATCATCAAGTCCAACCATCTAAGATAGTTCACACAGGATTTGTTGTTGCAAGGAGTAATGGCACTGGAGGCCTTGAGCTGATTTATAACCATATTTGATATGGAGAGACTATTTTAATGACATGAAACCAGCTATTTTCACAAGGTAAGAAGAACATGTTAGGCACTGGTTCTAGTTGGTCTCGGTTATTAAGGTATGTCTATAAGTAGAGTGTAGCTCAAGTGTCACTACCAGTTACCAGTCCTTGGCCACTAGTATGTCCTTTTTATGTACACTGTACATGATTATACTTCAGGCTACTTGATTAGTGCATTAATCTTCATTTTTGTATTAAGTTGTTTTATTTATTTACATTTCAAAAGTTGCCCACCTCCCTGGTCTCCCATCCCCAGCTCCTCATTCTCTTCTAAAAGGGTGCTCTGCCACCAGCCCTCATACCCCTCTTCACTGCTATCAGCATTCCTTGTCCCTGGTACATCAAGCTTCCACAGGATTAAGAGCAGCCTTTCCCACTGAGGCTGGACAAGGCAGTCCTCCCTACACATGTGCCCAGGACCTCAGACCAGCCCATGTTTGCTCCTCGGTATTTGACCTAGTCTCTGGGAGCTCTGAGGTGTCTGGGTCGGTCAATGATTTTGTTCTTCTTATGGAGTTGCAATCCCCCTCATTTCCTTCATTTCTTCTCTCAACTCCTCCATATGGATCCCAGACCTCAATCCAATGGTTGGCTGTAAGTATCTGCATTTTTCACAGTCAGCTGCTGGTAGAGCTTCCCAGAAGACATCCAGGCCAGGCTCCAATCTGCAAGCACAACATGGCCTCAGCAATAGTGTTCAGGGTTCTATGTGCATGCATGAGATGGACCCCAAATTGAGCTGGTCACTGAGTAATTTTTCTTTTAGACTCTGCTCCATTTTTGTCCCTGCATTTCTTTTGGACAGGAACAATTTTGGGTTAAAAATTGTGAAGATTGGTGGGTGGCCCCCTGCCTCAAATGGGGCCATATCTGCCAACTGAAGGCTCCATTTCTCCCACTTTGGGGATTGTCCCCAATGTCACTATTGAATCCTGGTAGCTTCTCACATTTCAGGTCTTCAGGACTTTCCAGAAGTTTCCCCTCCACCCCCTACCTACTGCATATTTTGATTCATTCTTAAGGCCCTCTAGGTTTCTCTCCTTTCTCCTGTAACACCTGATTCTTCCCCTTCTTTTCCTCTCCATGCTCTGTCACCCAGTTTCAACCCTCCTCCTGCCTCCTTCTAAGTGGCTCTGAGGTATCCACACTTGGGCCCTCCTTGATAAGCTTCCTATTGTCTGTGGTTCCTTTCATGGGTACTCTGAACATTTTAGCTACTATCCACTTATCAGTGAGTACATACTATGCATGTCCTTTTGGGTTTGGATAACCTCACTCAGGAAATATATCTTAATTCCATCCTTTTGTCTGCAAAATTCATGATCTCCTCATTCTTAATAGTGGAATAGTATTCCATTGTGTAAATGAACCACATTTACTGTATCTATTATTTTGGTTGAGACACATATGAGTTGTTTCCAGCTTCTGGCTATTATAACAATAATGCTGCTATGAACATCATGGAGCATACTCCATTGTGGTATTGTGGATCATCTTTTGGGTATAGTCCTAGGAGTAGTATAGCTGAATCTTCAGGTGGAACCATTTCTAATTTTCTGAGGAATTACCAGATGAATCACCAGATGATATTCCCTCAAGCAATAGAGGAGTGTTACTTTTTCTTGACAACCTAGCCAGCATGTAATGTCACTTGAGGTTTTGATCTTAGCCATTCTAATTGGTGTAAGGTAGAATCTCAGGGTTGTTTTGATTTGCATTTCCCTGAGGACTAAGGATGTTGGGTTATATGGGTTTTTTGGAGTCTAACTTCTTGAGTTCTTTGTACATTTTGGATATTAGCTCTCTATGGGATAAAGGATTGGTAAAGATCTTTTTCCAATATGTAGGTTTCCATTTTGCCCTATTTACAGTATCCTTTGCCTTACAGAAGCTATTCTGTTTCATAAAGTCCCATTTGTCAATTATTGATCTTAGATCCTGAGCCATTGGAGTTCTGTTCAGGAAAATTTCCCCTGTGACAATGTGTTTGAGGTTATTTTCCACCTTCTCTTTTATTTGATTCAGTGTATCTGTTTTTTTTTTGTAGGGGTCCTTGATCTACTTGGACTTGAGCTTTATACAAGGTGATAGGTATGGATCAATATGCATTCTTCTCCATGCAGACTACTAGTTAGACAGACACCATTTTTTGAAGATGCCATTTTCCCCCACTGTATGGTTTTGGTTTCATTGTCAAAGATCAAGCATACATTGGTGTGGAGATTTATATCAGGGATGAATGTAAGGTTCTCATACCTGCAAGGAAATGCTTTTTCTCTCATTTGTGTATATCCATGCAATTGCAGGTCAGTGGATGTCATCGAGTACTTTCCTCCATTGGTTTCCCCTTAATATACTGAGACAGTCTTCCACATGAAGCCAAAGCTTGTCAATTTGGCTAGTCTAGCTCACCAGTTTACAGTGCTGATACCTGTCTCTTTGTCTGGCCCTGTGGCATTACAGGTAGGCAATCACAGCTGCACAAATCACATAGAAGATGAAGATCTGACCTCTGGTTCTCATGCTTACAGAGCACATATGAATCCTATAGAGCATTTCCCACCAATGACATTGAAATTTACTTTCCTGCCGCTTAATCACCCTGCTACTGTTATCATGTTATCTTGTTTAGTTCAGCTTGCCACTGAAGCTTAGTTATCAATATTTGAATAACTATTTTTTTCAAAACAAAAGTGGAAATAAAGAACTTTTAGTCAGTCCTGAAAAGTTTTAAGCAGCTACTCTTCACAGATTATTTGTTGTGTAGCTTTGTTGACTGAACCATCATTTTATCTATGTGATATACTGAGAGGAGAGTACATTGTAAATAGCCATTCCAGACTATACATTTTTTATTTTTCCACTAAATAAGAACTAGGTGTCTTTGAAGACAGATTGTACAAAGAACATCGTACTTCCAAAGATAAGATTTATCACCCATGAAACAGACCATTCACAAAATTAACAAGTAATTAACAAAGAGAAACAGGTCATTAGACACACTGTTACAGGTTGAGTCTGGGTTGAGGAAGAATCTAGAGTGAAGTAAGGAAGCCAAAGTTCCCTGAAATGACAGTAACTATCAGTCTTTGAGAGAGATAGCGGTCATTCAAACAGAAACAAAAAGGTGGCCTTTTGGCTGGGGCAGACACCTAGCTTGTCTGCTCCTGTGAAGACACCATATCCTGAGCTATCCTAGAGGATCCACTTCACTCAGAGCATCAGGTAAGAACTCTCCTGCACAACCCTAAGTTCCAGAGCCACAACTGGGAGTCCAGGGCACTCAGGACTCATCAGGCACCCAAACCCTGCCCCTTCTGCCCCTCACTTGATCATTTTGTCTGGGACAGACACCTAGCTGGTCTGCTTCCATGAAGACACCGTATCCGGATCCATCCTAGAGAAGGCACTGCACTCAGAGCAGCAGGATTTCAGGATCCCAAAGGCAGCCTGAATCCCAGGAGTTCTTCTACTCAGGAGCTCAGGATCATAAAGACATCTGAACTCTGAGGAGTTCTGACAGAAGCAAGATAACTGGAAAGACAGGCTCCAGTCAGAGACAGTGAGTGCAGGTAGCACTAGAGTTAACCAGATGGCAAAAGGTAAGCACAAGAATATAAGCAACAGAAACCAAAGTTACTTAAAGTTGCCTAAAGAAATAGCAGCAGTCATTACCAGTCTCCCCACCAAAAAAAGCCCAGGACCCGATGGTTTTAGTCCATAATTCTATCAGACCTTCAAGGAAGATCTAATACCAAGTCTCTTCAAACTATTCCACAAAATAAAACAGAGGGAACAATACCCAATTCGTTCAATGAAGCCACAATTATACTCATGCCTAAACCATACAAAGACACAACAAAGAAACAAAACTTCAGACTAACCTTTCTTATGAATATCAATTCAAAAATACTCAATAAAATTCTCACAAACCAAATCCAACAACACATCAAAAAAAAAATCATCCATCATGATCAAGTAGGCTTTGTCCCAGAAATGCAGGGATGGTTCAATATTCAGAAATCCATCAATGTAATACACTATTTACAAAAACTCAAATTAAAAAAAAAACGTGATTATCTCACTAGATGCTGAAAAAGCATTTGACAAAACTAAACATCCCTTCCTGGTAAATGTCTTGGAGAGATCAGGAATTCAAAATCCATACCTAAAAATAGTAAAAGCAATATACAGCAAGCTAGTAGCCAACATCAAACTAAATGGAGAGAAACTTGAAGCAATCTCACTAAGATCAGGGATTAGACAAGGCAGAAGCTGATGTGGATGCCAGGAAGTGCATGCTGACAGGAGCCTGATATAGCTGTCTCCTTAGAGGTCTGCCTGAGCCTGACATAGACAGAGGCAGATGCTCACAGCTAACCATTGAACTGATCATGGCCTTGGTTCCCAATGGAGGAGTTAGATAGAAGACTGAAGGAGCTTAAGGGGTTTGTGACCCCATGAGGAGAGCAACAATACCAACCAACCAGAGCTCCCAGGGTCTAAACCACCAGCCTGGGAGCACATAGGGAGAGACTCATAGCTCCAGCTGTTTATGTAGGGGAGGATGGCCCTGTTGGGCATAGATGGGAGAGGAAGTCCTTGGTCTAGTGAAGGCTGGATGCCCCAGTGTTTAGGGAATTCGTGGGTGGGGAGGTAGGAATGGGCATGTGGGTAGGGGCACATTCTCATAGATGCAGGATGGTGGGGTGGTATAGGGGGTTTCTGGGTAAGAGAGAAATGGAGAAAGTGGATCACATCTGAAATGTAGATAAAATATCCAATTAAAAAAAAGAAAGATACAAGAAGGTGATGTTAGTATGTACTATCTAAACCCACATTCACTGGGGACACAGATTGAGCACGAAGGCAGAGCTAGACATCTCAGCTATTAACTATTTGCAAATAAATTATATGGTAAGGAAAAAAATTCCTGAGCTTGTTTACTTGTTTTTACATTTAAATTTAAAGGTGTTGTTTGTCATATATGTGGTGTATGGCTGTAACTATTCTTATGTGTGTAAGGCTGCAACTGTGTATATATGCATGAGGGGGCAGGCAAAGTTTATATTCAGTCTCTTTTTCAACTGCTTTTATTTTGATACAGAGCCTCTGATTGAACCTTCTGTTTACTGATTGTCTAGATTGAGTGACTAGCAGCCTTAGGGATCCACCTATGTCAGCTCTGACTACCCTGCTTTAGGTATGGATTCTCTCATAGAACTGATTGTCTTCATTCTTGCATAGCAACCACCTTCCTTACTTATTAGGACATATTCCCTGGCCCTCTACTAACCATTTCTTATTCAAAGCCTTTTTATTGAGCACTTGCTGTGTTGACATATTAACAGGCCTTATTCTATGCCAAGGCTCTTGCTTTGCCCTTTTTCTGTCTAATTACATGGTTTAGAAGTAGGAGTGTTCCTATCCAAAAGCCTCTTGACCATATTGAGTTAAGGCAAGAGGCAGAGAGCCAAATAGTCTATTTGATTGTATGTGCAGACCTTAGGAAGTTCGTTGTACTTAATATCAAAATAAGTGCAATGAAAGCAATTCCACCTTATGGGGGACTTTGAAGTGTGAAGATAAAGGGGAAACAGGATAAGCAATGCTAGTCACAGATAATTCTATGTGAATGCTAGGAAGCTTGTCACAAGATCTACATGCATTTTGTCATTTAATTCCCACTGCAAACCTGTAGGGTAGAAACTGTTACAGTTTATATCTTATATTTGGAGAGAGTGAAGTTTAAGAAGTTAAATATCTTCCCCCAGGATGCTGAACTAATTTGTAGAGGGAAGAGGGCCTCAGATCGAAAGATTGCTAACCCTAGGGGTTTGATTACTAATCACTTGATATTGCTGTATTAATAGTGGTCCTCTTCAGATTTCTTATTTTAGGGCTGGAGAAATAGCTCAGTGGCAAAAACACTAGATGCTTATCCAGAGGACCTGAATTTGATGGAGAGCATCCATGTCAGGCCCTTCACAGCTGGTTGTAACTCCAGCACCAGGTGGTCTGACACCCTCTTTAGCTTGTGAGGATACCTGTACTTAAACACACACACCCCAACACAAACAACCACACATATATAAATAAAATTAAATCTTAAAATAAAACAGATTTCTCTGGGCTCTTCTTACCAAATCTAGATCTGATATTGACTACAGGAAGCATAGCCGTTTTCTAGCTAGCTTCTGCAATCTGGTTAATAAAGATTGGAAACCCTTTGACCTTCCAAATGTAAATTGCTTGTGAGCCTATGTACTCCTGGATGAAATTCCTCTAGATCTCTTCTTCTACTTCTACTTCTACTTCTACTTCTACTTCTACTTCTACTTCTACTTCTACTTCTACTTCTACTTCTACTTCTACTTCTACTTCTACTTCTACTTCTGCTTCTACTTCTACTTACTTCCAGCTGCCAAAGTACAGGAGCATATCTCCTCTTATCTTTCCTATAAATTAGAGTGGGCACCTGTTTACATTTCCCTGTCTTGACTTTCCTGCTATTTTGGAAGCTGTGCTGAATAAATGCTAAAAATGATCTTTGTGATGGCTTCATATTGCTGAAATATTTTTCTACCAATAAAAATAGTTTATGACATTCAAACCTTACGCACTAAAACCTGAATTTTTAGTAACATAAACTGCACTGCTTATAGCTGAAATTTTTCAAAAATTGAATGCAATGTATTATCTAGGTGGGTTTTTTTCAACATTGTCCCTATGGTTAATGTCCTTTAAGAATACTGTGTGTGTGTGTGTGTGTGTGTGTGTGTGTGTGTGTGTGTGTAGTTTCTATGAACAACAGTGAGAAGCACCTGAGATAAAATACTGAAGTTCTAAGCAATATAATGTCAAAAGCCTCATGCAATAATGTTTTGAGGTTCTGATTCATTTTTATGACCTTGAACAGGTGCGTATATATGTATATGTGTGACTATGTACATGTAGAGGCAGGTTAACCTAGGTCACCATGCCTCAGAATGTTTACCTGTTTTTATTTTTATTTTTTTGAGACAGATTCTCACATGGGCCCAAAATTCACTGATTTGGATTTTCATGTGGCCAGTAAACTTTACAGTTCTGCCTAACTCCACTTCCCCAGAACTTGGGATGTAAGCATATACCAAAATTCTTAGGCTTTTACAAAGGATTATGGTAATAACATTCATGTAGGAAAAATATTTTATTCTCTGAGCCATTACCACATCCCCTGTTTTGTTTAAGTCTAATTATATACATTTCATACACTCAAATTTCACAGTTTGTGGAATATCTGACAGCTGATTTTTTTCCTTATAAGGAGAACATATAATTGGGCTGGCTGACAGGTTCAGAGGTTCAGTCCCTTATCATCAAGGAGGGAACATGCAGCATTCAGGAAGGTATGGTACAAGCAGAGCTGAGAGTTTTATATCTCCTTCTAAAGGCTGCTAGCAGAATATTGGATTCCTGGGAGCTAGGATCAGGGTCTTAAAGCACACATCCACAGTAGCACACCTATTCTAACAAGGTTACACCTACTAAAACAGGGCCACACATTCTAATAGTGCCACTCCCTGAGCCAAGCATGTACAAACCATCACATTCCACTCCCTGGTCCCTAAATTCTTGTTCAAATATATGAGTCTATGGGGGCTAAACATAACATGACACAAAATACATTTAGTCCAACTTCAAGACTCTCCATAGTTTATAGCAGTGTCAACAATTTTAAAAGTCCAATATTAAAAGTCTTTTCTGAGATTCATCCAATCACTTATCTGTAATTCCCAAAGCAAGACAGGAAACCAGCTGGGCAAACTCTGATTCTTCATGGCTGATGTCAAAGCAGTCTTTAGATCTCCAACTCCTTTTCCTTCTTTGTTGAGTGCAACAAACTTCTTTCTCCTGGGCTGGTTCCATTCCCTGTTAGCGTCTTTCCTCAGCCGATAGACCCCAGCTCTGGCATCTTGAACTTCAATGTTACAGCTTCTTATTTCAACGTCTGAGATCCACACAAGATCTTCTGGGCTCCTCCAAAGTACTGGTGTCACTTCTCCAGCTCTGTCCTCTGTAGCACTCCACTGCCACTGCTCTGACAGCTGTTTTTGAAGCTGTATGATATAACATAATATGGAATTGAGGATTATAATCTTGGCTTATCACACTGTACACTTTTCTATCTTAATTCTTTCCATAGACACTGCTGAACTTTACTACTTTCTGAAATAGGAGAGCAAGTCAGTTCATTGTTTTTGCTCATCATTGGCTTAATTTTGGAATGCACTAGCTACTTACATCGACATGGAGAAAGGTACATATATATTAAACATAGTGCCCAGCATATAAGATTTTTAAATTCCACCCCCAGAAACGTAGTGGATATTAGTAGAAATGTACTTTATAGACTAAATGATAAGTAGTCTCATTCTTTCTCTTGATGCTGGGCAACAAAAACACCTCTGGTCTCTCCTTACCAGTCTCACAATAATGAACATGAACAATAGTCCCTGTTTAATGCACTATGTTAATGATTAGATTGTGGCAGAATAAGAATATTTAAATACATTTTCTTCCTTAAGATGTTTTCAAGTCTCTAAGAATTTCTTTAGGCCTCAGATTGAGGTATATCTCTATCTACAGACTAACAATTTTCTAAAGCTAGACTGTTTATGCATATGGAAAGTATAGATAAGGGATGTGTTTTCATAGGCAAGTTGAGGGCTGGCCTATGAAGATGATTTAGTAAACAAAGTGTTTGACTTGCAAGAATGAAATCCTGTATTTGATCCTCAGAACCCATGTTTTAAAATAAAGCATGTTTTGCTGGTATATAATTCCAGTGCTTGAGACATAGAGATGGGGATTCGTGTGACATGCTGACCAGATGACCTAGTTTACTTGTTGACATTCAATGCAATGGACAACCCTGTCTTAAGAAAAAAAGGTTGGCATTCCATATAAATTTAGAAATGCACTCTTCCCCTTGCCTGATCTCCTTGCACAGTGCAATGGCCCCTCATAATCTAGCTTCAAGGTCATACTGCTTCTATGTTGCAGGATATGACTCTCTATCTTGACCACCTCCCACTCTTCTGGCTAGGCCTGCTAAACCACTCAGTGCTGTCTCTCCTGCAAAGACGCTGAGCCATCACTGTCACTCTACTGACTAGTTATTCCCAAGTCTGGCCCTGCAGACTGCTAACGACAACCATGTCCTATCGTTCCCTTTAGGTACATGAAAGGAAAACACTGGAGACTTTTATATTTTAAAACTTACCAGATAACTCTAAGGCTGGCCAAAGAATATCCTGCCCCATCCTCCTTGGCTTCTGCAGTTGCCTCTGAAGGTCACAAACTATCGGTACCCCAAGGAACATACATGTCTGCAATTTCTCATTCATGTTCAGACTCATTCAACCCCAAATCCTCTAGTTCCTCCTCTTCCTCTCCTGCCCAGAAATCTCGCCTTCTCTTTTGCCCAACAATTACCTTCTGAAAGTTAGAAGTAAATTAGTATTAAGGAAATTAAGTTTAGTAAGATAGTCAATATTTCTGAAATATGGGCCTCTGCAAAAGAGAGAATCAGGAAATACTTGAAACTAGAGAAGTGGAATAGTTTTCCCTGTGTTGCATATGTGAACCCAATCACCATTGTACCACATCAGATGTGGGATACACTTACCTCAGACCTTCTGATCCTATGGTTACCTGACCACAAACATTTAAAAAGCTTTTAGTACCTCAACAAAAAGTATCATCCAGCAAGATCCAGTGGATGCTATAAAATTGTCAGGAACAACAAAACAGTATTGTACTTCTGCAATTGCCTTTGGCTTGTTCATTTCACAGCAGTAGATAAGCAAGACACTACAGATTTGAAGTTTTGATCAAATCTATACAAACACAGAGACATTATATATCCAACAGTAATTAGGAGTCACTTGTTATTTCTTGACTGCTGGAAATGACTATTAAGTGAATTGTCTAAAATCCCAAGTAAATTCTCCCTATCAGATGTGTCCCTATCATGATTGATGTGTTCCATAGGAACAACATAGTGACAAGGCTGACTTCTAGCCTTCATATGCCCATACTTACACATCTATGTGCACACATTTGTCTTGCATATGTAGTCACTCATGTCCAGAGGTCACTATCTGGAGTGCTTGTTTCTAGGTACTTGGTGTCTATTCAGGGAATCAGGGAATCAGAAATCCACACAGAGATTATAGTGTAGCAAGGGAAAATTTTTCACAAACAAAATGACAAAAAATATCCTACATGGTACAGGAAGTCAAAGGGATTATTGAATTATAGAACTTAAAAGGCTTAAATGACTGTCTCCAGCTTTCCTTTCTGAGGTTTTGGAGAAGGAGGAGTTTGGTTTCTAAGAACCATAGTATAGATGTATCTCTTGTTTTGATTTACAGACAGGAATTCTGTAAACTCTATGTGATTTTTCCACCAGATATACTTTTTTTCCCATAATGTATCTGATTTTACTATATAAATGCCCAAGTGGTGTTGCTAGGCAGACAAATGGATTAAAAAAAAATAGGTTGTGTGTGTAACCTAGGCTAATTCAAGTCCTAGGTTTTAAAGCATTTGCTCTCTGAATTTGTCTAACACACACAGACCCACACACACACATACAAAGTGAGAGGCAGAGACAGAGAGACAGAGAGAGATAGGTATTTAAAATGAGGCAATTAATTTTCTGTCATATTAAATTTAAATCACAGGAAAGTACTCTTTTAGACAACATAGCTATAAAATTAATAGCAGATATATTTGAATAATTCAACATAAAATTTAGTCCTTTTGAAATGCAGATACTGAGTTACTGGATTCCATGGTTTGAATGAAAATACAGTATATAATATAATAAATAGTATTATAATATGTAATATAATTTATTTATATTTTTTCTATATCTGTATTTACTTGACTGTTTAATCAAATAAAACCATGTGAAGTTTTTCTTTTTTGTATCTTACTTTCAGTTTAATAAATTCTCCTCCAGATACACTTAAATTGTAGAAAATAGAGAGATCTACTCTTTAGAACTGTAACTCATATATACAGCATATATAAAGAGGTTGTAGTTTCTGCAGAAAGATTAAACAGATTATCAGCTTCTCCTGAAGAAAAGCTTGATTAGGAGAGTTATTAGAGTTACCTCACAGAGAGCCCTGGAGAGAGGAGAGAAACAATAGAGAGAAAAAGAGAGGTGGGTGTGAGGGAGGAGGGAGACAGGGAGATGGAGATGGAGATGGAGAGGGAGAGGGAGATGGAGATGGAGAGGGAGAGGGAGAGGGAGAGGGAGGAGGAGGGGGAGGGGGAGGGGGAGGGGGAGGGAGAGAGAGGGAGGGGGGGAGGGAGAGGGAGGGAGAGAGATGAATTGTTCAGTTCCTCAACAGGGATTCTTTGACTTATATAGGTTGTAGGTTGAACTAGGAGGTCCATGAACTTTCCACACATTCCTCTTGAGACAGAGTCATTCTTTAAAACTGGAGCTAAACTTGAGTCAGGTTAGCAAGCCCCTCCATAGCACTGGGGTTATTGGTAGTTGGCTGTGTCAGTGGAGAGTTTATAAGTACATGTGTCAGCACACCCAGCATTTATCTGTGTTCTGGAGGTTAGAATTCAAGTTCCCCTTCTTGTGCTACAAGCTGCTTCGGATATTAATTTCATTTTAACTTTCATGTGAATGGACATTTCCAGCACCATTCTTATTTTTCCAAATCATTCAAACACTCTTTTTCTCACCACTTAATGAATCTCTGATTCTTTAGAGCTAGTCAAAACCTAACAACAAAACAAATCCTCATTGGTTTTAAATAGTTGTATTTGAGGGTGGTTTAATTAGTTGTCATAAGAATGATGTTTAATTGAAGTACTTTTATATAGCAAACCATATGAAATTCAAACTTTCTAATGTTCTAATTAGCAAGCCAGTTTCTTTTCTCAGAAGTAAGGGTTTTGGGATCAAACTCTAGACATTGTGCATCCAATGAAGGCTTCTACCACAGAGTTACAGACATTACTTGGAGCTACTAAAATCTATGAAAGGCTTCTAACATAGAGCTTCATGAATTGCCTCAGTATCTCCTTTTGCAAGTGAGTGAATTCCCTGGTAATCTCAGGCTTAAATATTACCTGTATTTGGGTACTTTCCAGATTGCTGTGACAATAATACTTAATAAGGAACAAATTTAAAGGTGGAAAAAGATTTATTTTAGCTCACAGTTTTAAGGCATAGTCCATCATTTTAGGAAGGTCATGAAGGCAGCTGGTCAAATGTTCACATAATCAGGAAGGAAAGGGAGATGAATGTTTTTGTTTAACTAGTTTTTTTCCTTTTATACCATCGAGGACCCAAGGACAGGAAATGGCCCTACCTTACCATAGAGTAGATCTTCCCAGTTTGATTAACCTAATTAGTGTAATCCCTTTCACATGTGCCTGAAGGCTTGCTAGGTGAATCCAGATCCTGTAAATTGACAAATTTTAGCCACCGTATACTCTTGGCCTTTTGAGTATTCTACTTGCATAATCATTTAAATAGGAAGCATTGATGGCATCCTAGGTTTTTATTTAAAACTTTGTGAGTGATAAGTGCTGTCATTTTGTGACATATTGCATGTTCATGAATCTAACAGTACCAATTCTGTGACTGCTGAGTTCACCTGCTTTATTTGATCCCAAGAGAAACTTCATCAAAATTGTAAAAGAACTGAAGATTTGCCTGTCAACCATTGTCTGCATTTTACATGTATTAATTTTGCACAGCTATAGGAAAAGAGAATTTCTCTCATATAGAAGCATCTCATAGCAAGGTGCAGTTGAAATTAAGATGCTTGCCAAAGATAGAAAAAGCATGAAGATCAGTTGAGGTGGGAAAACATAGAGCACGTGGAGGCACTGGGATAGGATTTACTTACCATCTGTTCTCCTGGATTTGAGTATTTACTTTTCATCTACCAGAACAAACTATTTGAAACCTATCTGAATTTTTCGAACATGAACATTTGATATGCTTCCTTCAATACATGAATATGAACAGATGTTTACATTATAATGTTAAATGCACCAGCTGTTCTTCTGTTGGGATAAGGATTTGTGCATTTTGTTTAAGGGAAAAATGAAGATGTTTAAACTCTGTTACTCACACATATCCACGTGAAGTGTGTAGCTTCCTCTCCCTCCCTTTCTTCTTTCCTTCTTTCATATCCTCTATTGCTTCATTTTTCTTTAGAGTGAATCAGATTTACTTGGGATAATATTTTGTAATATTATTACAAGCAATAATATTTTGTAAATGTATGATGGCAGGACAATTCACTATAGCATAAGCCAAGACAAGGATTGATGTACTTTTATCCTTCTGCAGACAGAATGAGGTATAACAAATTTATTTCAGATTTAGGTTGGTTTGAAGTTTTCCTTCATTCCTGTGAAACACTGAGTAGAACCTGAGAAGAAATGGCCATGGATTTTGAGGGCTAGCATTTTTAGAGCAGCTGATTCTAGCAAACATTATATATTCCTTTTATCTCAAAAAAAAACATAGGAGGCATGGATTGCTGTGACCCGCGTCACCTTCTCGCCAGCAAGAACGGACTCGGATACCAGGATCCTTCTGCAGCAAGCTTTATTGAAGCTGATGAGAGGAAGACCCCGAGGGAAAGAGGAGCGCTCCTTAAGTACCCCTTGGGTCGGCGTGTCCCTATTCTACTGGCTGATGCATCTCGGCAGATCTGACGCGTCGGGCTGCGTCAGCTTTTGACAGTTAACGGCTGCTCAGGCATGCACCTTACAGGTGTTTAATGGCGATTTCAGGAGGGAGACTACGCATGCGCAGCAGCACACCACATCTCCCCCTGTTTTAAATATTAATTCGAGCACCAGATCTCACTCCACTGGGTGCAATGGGCAAAGGCCCTCCAGGTGCAGAAGCTGAGACCCTGCATGGGTGATTCTTGGGGAGGTTCTGTAGACCCTTTCGTTTGAGGCCTCATGATGGTACTGAGCCTGCAAAGGAGAGCAATGCTCAAATCCTTACCCGTCACTGGGTCGATCTCCCCACCCGAGATTGCCCTGTCTTAGGTGGACCGAGTCTTACTTGACACTCCATCATTTACATACCAGCCCTTATCATGGAACAGAGACCTCGTGGGCAAGAATAGTATAGGGGCTATCGATGTTAGTCCCTGAGCATGGACATCCAGATGCCGACAGAGTCACCATTTTCTAAGGCTGCAAAGGCCTGAGCCACCACCACCCTATCTCTCTGTCGTTGAGCTCGCATCCTACACAGCAGAAAAAGGGTACCTGCCAGACCCAGGCACAAAATAGCTCCAAAAAGTCCCACTCCCATCCACTCTTTAAAATAGGAGAAGAGAGAAGACACCTAGGACGAAAGTCCCTCGATCAGGGACACATCCACGCGGGTAGAGTTTATCTCTGTAATGGACTATCGCAGTTGTAGAAGGGTATCTTCAAAACGATCAGACCAATTTCCTATAAGATATTCAGATAATTAACGAGAAAGATTAGCTGCTCTAGTCCAATTTTGATATTGAACACTGGTAATGCACAAGGACCCCACCTTTTGCTCACACCCCAGACATGCCAAATCAAAGAGGATTTCAAGCCTTTCCTCAACTAAGTCTATCCTTTGGTTAACCACGGGGGATATACACACACCGGAGTCGGTGAAATTGTCTTAGAAGAAACATGGGTGCAGTTCTCCGCTCCCTCCCTCCAGTTAGTCAATGTCAATGTTGTTCCACAACTTCCCTCCTTGCGATAAAACCTTCGCACTGAGCAATTACTATAGCCCCCATGGGCTCCCAAAATCATGGACAGAGGGGTAAGATCTTAACAGCTGCCATTCACCCCACACAAAAGATGACTATCAAAGGGATCCTCTCGGGGATCCTGTTGAAAGTCCCCAAAGGTAAACTGATCTTTTTGTAAACCCAAAAAAGGGGAATATGAAAAGGTATCTGCCCAGGCCACAATGGGTGACTGGCATTCAGACCAAGGGGGAAACTGAACATTTCTAAGGGAATGACAATAGGGAGCATATTTGGGCTGACTCAGACCAAAAGAGGTCAAGTCAGAAGGTGACAATAATGAAGCATTCATCCAAGTCACCATGTGCCACCAAAACGTGGTCACATTCCCTGAACAATTGGAAGTATTACTGGGCTCATCTTGTTTGTCCACAATATTTTTTGGGCCGCGTTTCTGGCTTCAGCGGCCTGCTCTGGTAAAATTGAAAGTCAGACAAGAACCATTTGCTAGATATGTCTGAAAACACAAAGAGCCGTTCTCCTTAAAGGAGCGATTTTAATTAAGAAAAGCAGTTCCCTCATCAAAAGGTAGGTAAGGAAGGTCTAAAGAACTATTGGTGGTAAAAACATTTTGGGAAGACAGGCGAGTCATGTCTAACTGGCATCAACTTCGGGAAGGCCGATAAAACGGCCCATCTGAATTCTCTTGTACTTTCAGGTGGTAGACTCGCGAACATCAAGACCAGTAGTAGCTTCTGCCAATGTGGTGTGAGTGGCATCATCTTTGAGAGGCGAGGCAAACGTATTCACTGGCAGCCAGAACGGGTTACTTTCGTCCTGTGGGAAAACACAAACAGCTCCCCTGGATCTCATTAACAAAGGATCCGGGCCTTTCCATTGACCGGTCAAAACATCTTTCCATTTCACTAATTCATGTTGTTGGCAGGAAAGGGCACAGTGCTGATCAGCCTCTGTCCTTCCTTGGTCATCCAGATTTAAAAAATTAATGGTAAAAAGGGCCAGAGAGACTGTTGTTCTGGGCCCAGGGGGCAGTGTTTCCTTTATCCCCCCCTTTTTTTTAACAAAATAAGATTTTAAGGTAGGATGTGCGCGCTCAACAATGCCTTGACCCTGGGGATTATAAGGAAACCCTGTCACATGCGTCACTTGCATCTGACAGCAAAATTGTTTGAACTTTTGAGAGGTATATGCCGGGCCATTATCTGTTTTTAGGACATTGGGCTTGCCCCAGGCACTCCAAGCCTCCAGACAATGTTGAATGACATAAGAGACCTTTTCTTCTGACAAGGGAGTAGCGCAGAGTACACCAGAAAAAGTATCAATAGAAACATGTAAATACTGGGATTTACCAAATGATGGAACATGAGTAACGTCCATCTGCCACACCTGCAAGGGCGAATTCCTTGAGGGTTCACACCCATATGGGGCACAGGCAAAAACTGGCAACAATTTTTACATTGTATAACTATGTCTCTGGCCTGTTGTCTAGAGATTGTGAAGCAACGTCTTAGCGTCTCCGACGTGACATGAAATGATTCATGAAATTTTTGTGCCCGAGCGAACTCAGAGTCTTGGAGCACTGCACCGATCAAGCGTGTAGCCTGATCAGCTTGTGCATTACCTCGTGCCATAGGTCCTGGGAGTCCAGAATGAGCCCAAATGTGAGTAATAAATATTGGGGCATGGCGCCTAAGGAGCACAGCCTGTATCTGATTAAAAATTTTTGCAACTTTACTAGTATGTTTTATGAGGCCAGCTGTCTCTAGAATTTTTACTGCATTAACCACGTAGCTCGAGTCAGAAACTATGTTTAATGGTTCTTGAAAGGTATTTAAAACCTCTAGAACTATTAAGCACTCTACAACCTGGGGTGAGGTCTCTTCAAAATATTTGGTAACTATTTGTCCTTCTATAACATAGGCTACTATTCCCATTTTAGAGCCATCAGTATAAACAACCCTTGCCTGTGGAATTGGCCTATCAGCCGTGTTTCGTGGAAATACCATGGCCTGGGCTACGGCAAACTGTAGAATAGGATCCTTAGGAAAATGATTATCAATGACACCCTGAAATGAAGTAACTAAGATTGCCCAATTGTCAGAGGTAGCTCTCAGGACCTGTACCTGATGTGCGGTATAAGGCACGACCAGGGTATCTGGTTGGCGGCCAAAATGAGTAATCGCAGCTTTTAATCCCCGTATTGCTAGATGTGCTACTGCATCTTGATACCATTCAATATTTTTTGCTGGGGAGGCATGTGGATGTACCCACAATAGTGGTCCACCTTGCCACAAGACAGCGGTGGGCAACACCTTGGTTTTTATTACACACAATTGAAAGGGTTTGGTATCATCAATCCTCTGTAAATGGGCTTCTTGAATAATTTGTTCCAAGTGCTGTAATACCTGGTGGGCAGCAAGAGTCAATGTTCTGGGGGAACTAATATGAGGGTCTCCTTCTAGAATATCAAACAGCGGCTTCAGCTCAGCCGATGGGATCTTCAAATATGGCCGCAGCCAATTGATGTCTCCTAAAAGTTTTTGAAAATTATTTAAAGTCTGTAATTGATCCTTATGGATTTCAAGTTTGTGTGGAACAATCATTTCTGGATAAACCATTGCTCCTAAAAAGGATCCAACATCAGCCACTTGCACCTTATCGGTGGCTATATGCAAGCCCCATTGCTGTAATTGAGCCAATAGCATAGGATACACCTTTTGTAATACCCTCATTTCTTGGTGGCATAGAAGGATGTCGTCCATATAATGGGCCAACAACAGGGTTTGAAACTGTTTCCTGACAGGTTCAAGGGCTTTCTGTACATAGAGTTGGCATATGGTGGGGCTATTGGCCATGCCCTGTGGCAGGACCTTCCACTGATATCTCTTATCAGGCTGCCAATGGTTTATAGCAGGTAATGAAAAGGCAAAGAGAGGCCTATCTTGAGTTGCCAGCGGGATAGAAAAAAAGCAATCTTTAATGTCTATAATGATTGTTTTCCAGCCTTTGGGTAGGGCTGACAACAAGGGCAGGCCTCTCTGAACAGAACCAAATAATTGCATTTGTGCATTAATAGCTCTGAGGTCATGAAGCAGCCTCCATCTCCCCGATTTCTTTTTTATTACAAATATTGGTGTATTCCAGGGGGAGGTAGAGGGCTCCAGATGTCCCAAGCTTACTTGCTCTTCCACCAGCTGTATGGCAGCATTCAATTTTTCAGAGGTTAGAGCCCACTGAGGCACCCATATGGCTTCCTCTGAAAGCCAAGAAATGGGCATTGGTTCCCCAGTGGCCACTAGGAAAACTGTGGGAAGCTATCCTTATCACATCATTGCCATTAACAAGTCTGTGCGCATGCGCTGGAAGGTTTTCCCGCCTTTATTAATCTGACAGTTGGAACACGTCATGTGGCCTGAGGCAACAGGAGCCCATCAGAGACTGCCACGTCCCAGGCGAGCTTAGCTTTCTATATAAGGGAAGGGTTTTAGGCCCTTGGGGTCCCTCCTCGTTTGTGAAGCTTATGCTCTCCCTCTCAAGATGCATTAAAGCTTATACTGCAGAAGGATCCTGAGTGTGCCGCGTCTTTCCTGCTGGCGGGAGGTTGCGCGGGACAACTGGTGCGAGAAACCCCGGACACTTGACCTTGCCATCGTCAGCACCTTGGAGGACCCCTCGATAGAGGAGGATTCAGAACTGCAGGGGTGAGTTCGGAGAGGTATGTCTATTCCTGAAATATTCGGGTTGTGCTTGGCTGTCATTTTCATGGTGCTTGTTTTGCCCTGTCTTCACGGTGGCCATTGTTAGTAGCAAAGTAGTCTGAAGTAAATAGCCAGTGACACTGGTCTTGTCTCTTTCTCCCTCCTGTAGATAAAGGTGGGACAAAGTTCCTCTTGACTCCCCGGCCGTTAGTCGGACGTAGATAAGCCGCGGGCTGGGCCGCTGTTACTTTCACTTTTGAGACGGTACTAAGGCGGACGTAGATAAGCCGCGGCCGTCATGGGTTCATCACAGTCAATAATCACTACTTTGGAGGCCGTACTCAAACAGCGGGATATTAAAATTGCTAACAGGACTTTGAGGAACTTCATAAAAGAGGTGGATCGCGTTGCCCCCTGGTTTGCCATCTCTGGGTCTTTGGCTCTCCCCTCTTGGAATAAACTGGGAAAGGACTTAGAAAGGCACCGCGATGACAACGATTTGAGTAACGGCACAGTTGCGATCTGGAAACTTATTAAGAACTGCCTACAAGATGAAAACTGTAAGATAGCCATAAGGAAAGGACAGGCTACGCTAGAAGATGTTCAGGATAGCATGTCAGAAACCGAACGCAGTGAGAGGATGGGCGCGCGTAGGAAAAAGGTACCGAAACAAAAGGAAAAGGAACACCTTTCAGCTGAAGAAAAGAACCCTCCTAAAAAAGGAGAGATACCCCCTAATGGGAAAAGCTCGCTTTACCCCAACCTAGAGGCACTGACTATCGACAGTGCAGAGAGTTCCTCTGGGGACTCCAGTGAGGAGTCATTAGATTCTACAGAGGAGGCGGAGTTAGACGAGGAAGCAGCAGAGTACGAGGCAGAGAGATACCATCCTGATGAGCGTAGAATCAGAAAGCCTCTGAGGAAGCCCCCTAAGAAAACGGTTCCCTCGGCCCCCTCAATTCCTCCTCCCCCATACGCTCCTCACTCGGGATATTCCCTGCTCTCAGAGAAAGTCAGGAAGAAGCTCAGGACAGCTTTCCCTGTTTTTGAAACAGAAAATGGAGGGCGAGTGTACGCTCCTGTAGACTTTACTCAACTAAAAGAATTGGCCGAATCAGTTCGTAAATATGGGCCCAACGCCAATTTTACTTTGGTACAATTAGATAGACTTGCCAGCAATGCCTTAACTCCCGCAGATTGGCAAGTGATTGTTCAAGCAGCCCTTCCCAGCATGGGTCAATACATGGAATGGAAGGCGTTATGGTACGAAGCCGCACAAATACAGGCTCGCGCCAACGCTGTCGCTCTCACTCCTGAACCGAGGGAATGGACAATGGACTTGTTGACAGGTCAGGGAGCCTATGCTGCCGACCAAACCCATTACCACTGGGGAGCCTACGCTCAGGTTGCAGCTACAGCCATTAAGGCATGGAAGGCACTCTCCAAGAAAGGAGAGGGCAACACACAACTTACCAGGATAGTTCAGGGGCCTCAAGAATCTTTCTCAGACTATGTGGCTAGAATGACAGAGGCTGCGGGGCGTATTTTTGGAGATACTAGTCCGATGGAGCCTCTGATTCAACAATTAATCTTTGAGCAAGCCACACAAGAATGTCGTGCAGCCATTGCCCCACGAAAACATAAGGGGTTACAAGACTGGCTGCGGGTTTGTCGAGAGCTTGGTGGACCACTTACTAACGCCGGATTGGCGGCAGCCATTCTCCAGTCACAGAGACGCCCAGTTGATAAAACTAATCTTAAGGTCTGTTATAGGTGTGGCAAGCCTGGTCATTTTAAGAGAGATTGCCCCACGGCTAACAGGAAACCAGGTGTTCCCTCGCTCTGTGACAGATGTGGCAAAGGATACCATAAGGCCAGTTCATGCCGTTCCATTAGAGACATGAAGGGCCGGCTTCTCCCTCCTTTAGATGACAAAAAAAACGGAGTGGCGGGCCCTCGGACCCAGGGCCCTCAAAGATATGGGATCCGTTGGACCAAAACCCAGGAAGTTCAGGAGAGAGAACGATCAGAGTCCTCCCAGGGCGACCGTGCCGATTGGACCTGCGCGCCGCCTCCGATTTCCTATTAATCCCTCAGATGGGAGTCCAGCCAGTCCCAGTTGAACCTGTAATGTTAACCCCTGGGGCCCTGGGACTTATATTGGGCCGAGCGTCACTTACACTACAGGGCTTGATAGTCTTGCCAGGCATAGTAGACACTCAACATTCTACTGAATTGCAAGTCTTGGCCTCTAGCCCAAAAGGAGTGTTCTCCATCAGCAAGGGTGATCGTATTGCCCAATTATTGCTTATGCCAGGTATGGAAGATGAGACAGAAACAGACACAAGACAGATTGGCTCCTCAGGAAATGATTCTGCTTATCTGATGATATCATTAAATGAAAGACCCAAATTAATCCTAAAGGTACAGGGAAAAAGCTTTGAGGGAATTATGGATACCGGAGCGGACAAAAGTATTATATCCACACAATGGTGGCCCAAAACATGGCCTGTTACTGAGTCCTCCCATTCCCTACAGGGGCTAGGGTATCAATCTAGTCCTACCATCAGTTCTACTGCTTTGTATTGGGAGGCACCTGATGGTAGGAAAGGAAGATTTATTCCTTATGTGCTCCCTCTTCCTGTTAATCTTTGGGGAAGAGATATTTTACAAGGTATGGGCTTCACCCTGTCCAATGAATATCCTATAGAGTCATCCCATATCACCTCGTATTCCTCACAGGCTAAAGCAATGATGACGAGAATGGGATACGAACAAGGAAGTGGTTTGGGCAAGTTTAGGCAAGGAAGGGTCAAACTTATTTCACCCTCCAACAAACAAGATAGAAAAGGTCTGGGTTTTTCCTAGGGGCCGTTGAGGGATTCCTGCCCATACCTTGGAAAACAGAGGATCCGGTGTGGGTTCCTCAATGGCCACTATCCTCTGAAAAATTAGAGGCCATCACAGAATTAATAAAAGAACAGATGACCCTTGGCCATATTGAAGTTTCTACTTCGCCTTGGAATACACCCATTTTTGCAATCAAGAAGAAATCTGGGAAATGGCGGTTGTTACACGACCTCCGGGCAATTAATGAACAGATGAATTTGCTGGGCCAAGTGCAGAGAGGGCTCCCCGTCCTTTCTGCTCTTCCAAAAGACTGGTCTCTTCTCATAGTGGACATTAAAGACTGCTTTTTTTCCATTCCACTGTGTGTTCAAGATAGACCTCGGTTTGCCTTTACACTGCCTACTATTAATCATGCTGGCCCAGATAAACGGTTTCAATGGAAGGTTTTGCCTCAGGGAATGGCTAATAGCCCCACCATCTGCCAGACTTTTGTGCAAGCTGCTTTAGAGCCTTTACAACAACAATTTCCTGCCATTCTTATTCTTCATTATATGGATGATATTTTGATTGCTCATAAAGAGGTTCAGACTCTGAAGAGGGTTTATCCACAGTTATCATACCTGTTAGGGCGATGGGGTTTACAAATAGCTACAGAAAAGGTGCAACTGTTTAGTACGGGAGAATTTCTAGGAACATCTATCTTTCCCACTTGTATACGTCCTCAAAAGGTTGAGATCCGCAGAGATTGCCTCCGCACCCTTAATGATTTCCAAAAACTGCTGGGAGATATAAATTGGATCAGGCCATTTTTAAAGATCCCCACAGTAGAACTTAAGCCTCTGTTCGCCATTCTTGAAGGGGACCCACATATTTCTTCGCCCAGAAGTTTTACCCCTGCAGCCCGTCAGGCTTTGCAATTAGTCGAAGATGCATTACAGGATGCACAACTTCAGCGTATTGATCCCTCTTTACCTTTTGCTCTATGTATTTTAAAAACAGCGAGTCTACCGACGGCTGTTTTGTGGCAACAGGGACCCCTATTATGGATTCACCCTAATATATCCCCAAACAAAAGAATTGATTGGTATCCAGGGGCGGTTGCACAACTTGCATGTAGGGGTGTTAAGGCAGCCATTACTCATTTTGGAATTGAGCCAGCCACACTTTTTGTGCCTTATACAGCTGCCCAAATACAAATTTTAGCCGCTTCTTCTGATGATTGGGCAATATTAGTGTCTACCTTTCTAGGAAAAATTGATAATCATTATCCTAAACATCCTATATTACAATTTGCATCGAGACAGTCCCTTGTATTTCCTAGAGTTACTTCTACAGGCCCCATCAAAGGAGGGCTTGTCGTCTATACTGACGGATCTGCCACTGGCATAGGGGCATACGTGGTGGATGACAAGGTGGTATCCAAACATTATGCTATAACATCTCCTCAAGTGGTTGAATGCATGGTCGTATTAGAGGTTCTTGAGATTTTTCCAGGTCCCCTTAACATTGTTTCTGACTCTGCTTATGTGGTGAATGCAGTGAATCTCCTAGAAGTAGCGGGGGTTATTAAATCTTCTAGCCCTGTACATGACATCTTTTTGAAAATTCAACAAGCTTTGTTACAAAGGAGAGCCCCAGTGTTTATTACACATATTCGGGCTCATTCTGGACTCCCCGGACCTATGAGCAGAGGCAACGAGCTGGCAGACAGGGCCACAAGGGTGATGGCTATGGTCCTATTGTCCCCCTTAGATCTGGCAAAGAATTTTCATAATACTTTTCATGTAACGGCAGAGACTCTACGACGCCGTTTTTCTATCACCAGAAAAGAGGCAAGAGATATTGTTGTGCAATGCCAGAATTGCTGTGAATTCTTATCAGTCCCTCATGTGGGAATTAATCCCAGGGGCATACAGCCGTTACAAATTTGGCAAATGGATGTGACTCACATACCTTCTTTTGGGAAGTCACAATATCTACATGTCTCCATTGATACCTGTTCTGGAGTTCTGTCAGCTACACCATTGACGGGGGAAAAAGCTTCCCATGTAATTCAACACTGTCTTGAGGCATGGAGTGCTTGGGGCCAACCTAAGATTCTAAAAACGGATAATGGACCAGCTTATGTGTCCAAAAAGTTTTCCCAGTTTTGCAGGCAGATGGGGGTTACTCATCTGACAGGTCTACCTTATAATCCACAAGGACAAGGCATTGTCGAACGTGCACATCGTACTTTGAAGACTTATCTATTAAAACAGAAAGGGGGAATGAAAGACATTCTTCCCCCAGTTCCCAGAGTAGCCATATCTATGGCACTCTTTACTCTCAATTTTTTAAATTTAGATGATCATGGTCGCACAGCGGCTGACCGCCACTTCGCAGAACCTGATCGACCAAAGGATCTAGTGAAATGGAAAGATGTTCTGGCTAATAAATGGAAAGGACCGGATCCTATTTTGATAAGATCCAGGGGAGCTGTTTGTGTTTTCCCACAGAATGAAGAAAGCCCATTTTGGATCCCAGAGAGATTAACAAGGAAGGTCGGAGAACCGGACCAAGATGCTGCCAGCGACCAACAACCCAGTGATGCTGTGGATCCTCCATCTCTGGGTTCCTAGTATTTTGGGGGTTCAGAGATGGGCCATAATGAATACATTCCCTATTCCTATGCCAGTGATGCATAATGCTCAGGTGTTTCCATGCTTTTTTTGCGACCAATAAAACGCTGTGGAAACTAACAATAGTTATGTTTTGAAGGGGAGCCTATGTTTTATGATCATTCCCTCCCCTAATAAAACCAGTCAGTATATCCAAATTTATAACCAGTCCACAGCATGGTTGCTAATCCCTTTGATCAATGGCTTCTTTGTGGCATTAACAGAAGCTGCACAGATTTATCTTCCATGGTTATGATTAATGGAGGCAAGGCTGCCAAAGGACAGTTAAAATACGATTGGAAAGGACAGACAGGGTCAAGAAGTGTTTCCTGGATGACCTCAGTCATTTCTTAGTCTCCTTTTAGGGAGTTGGCCTTTAAACCCACACCAGTATGTGTTTGGCCCCCTTTTATCTGGCTTGTTAGTAATGATAGTACTATTTGGAAAGATACCCTATGATGTATTCCTAAAATTTGTTTTTATAGACTTTGTTGGAATGCTACTGCCTTTCCTTTTGCTTTGGTAATTTGGCTACCTAGATTTGTATCTGTGCCGGTTGAGGCACCTAATAGTTTAAGCACTTTTAGAGTGAAGAGAGATTTTGGTATCTCTGCCATTATAGTTGCCATCATTGCCACAACAGCTGTGGCTGGCGCAGTTACCACCTCTGCTTTGGCCCTTTCCTCTTCAGTACAGACAGTAGACACTATTAATCATCTGTCTGCCTCGGTCACGTCAGCACTAGATGAACAGGTCTCTGCCAACTCACAAATCCTTGGAAGATTAATGCTAGTGAATCAACGCATTGACCTCGTTCAGGAACAGATTGACATGTTGTGGCAATTAGCCCAATTGGGCTGCGAACAAAAAATGGCGGGACTTTGTGTTACCTCTATTCAATATGAAAATTATACTAGAGCAGCAAATTTTTCTAAAACTTTATCTCAGTTTTTATTACAGAATTGGACTGTAGAGTTTGAAGAGACGCTTCGGAAGTTACGCTTTGCGATTATAGAAGTGAATTCTACCAGACTTGATTTGTCCCTGACCGAAGGACTGTCTACATGGATCTCTTCAATATTTTCTTATTTTAAAGAATGGTTGGGGGTGGGTCTTTTCGGAGCCTTGCTCTGCTGTGGGCTGGCGCTCGTGTTGTGGCTCCTTTGCAAGCTCAGGTCACAGTGACAACAGGATAAGGTGGTGATTGCCCAGGCACTTGTAGCACTGGACTAAGGGACTGGATAGCCATGATTAACAACCGCCCCAAAGACCTGTTAAGACAAGGCCATAATCTGTAATACCATCTCCTCCCCCTGCCAAATGGCCCTGGCACCTCTGGGAGTTTTTCTCCATTGCACAAGAGTTGGGCATTTTGGCTTCCCTAATTCTTTCTCTCTATCTGTCCCAGGAACCAAATCCAGACTCAAGAAGGGCTCGGGTTCCCATTGCACCTTGAGGACTGTGATATGGTTGTTCTCACACTCGTTAAGCTCGGGAGGGCTCGAGTTCCCATTGCACCCCGAAGTGAGTGTAGAGACACGGGCCTGCCTCACTTATTGAGGAGGAGAAAATCTAGACCTCTCTCCTTTTGATTGGTTTGTGTCTGCCCGGCCTGAACTCTTTCACTTTTCTATGGCCTCTTCTTAGGATCACTTTTAAATAAAAAAGGGGGCAGATGTGGGAAGCTATCCTTATCACATCATTGCCATTAGCAAGTCTGTGCGCATGCGCTGGAAGGTTTTCCCGCCTTTATTAATCTGACAGTTGGAACACGTCATGTGGCCTGAGGCAACAGGAGCCCATCAGAGACTGCCACGTCCCAGGCGAGCTTAGCTTTCTATATAAGGGAAGGGTTTTAGGCCCTTGGGGTCCCTCCTCGTTTGTGAAGCTTATGCTCTCCCTCTCAAGATGCATTAAAGCTTATACTGCAGAAGGATCCTGAGTGTGCCGCGTCTTTCCTGCTGGCGGGAGGTTGCGCGGGACAGAAAACCCCAAACCTTTTCTATCTAACTTGTTTTTGGGGTAGATAGGGTCAGGCCTTCCTTGTTCTCCTATTCCGAGACCTTTACCTTCACAATAGCCCATCTGGGACATCATGTTAACGGCCTGTGGAGAATAGGTGTCAGTCAGCCGTAAATTTAGTTGTTGTAACACATCTCGACCCCATAGGTTGACTGCCAGTGGAAGAACATATGGGGTAAAAGTTCCAATCTGGCCCTCAGGGGCTTCCCAACAGAGGGTCTGTGAACTGACTGAGGGGTTAGCTTCGTATCCCAGCCCTTGTAAGGAGTGGGATGACTGAGTGACAGGCCAAGCCTTAGGCCACCAATTAGCAGAGATGATACTCTTATCAGCTCCAGTATCTAGGATGCCAGAAAACTGTTTACCTTCCACTTTTAATGTTAAAGAGGGCCTGGTCTGTAAATCCATTATTAAATGGGCCTGATCTGTCCCCGATGAACCCAGACTCCCCTCTCGGTCTTTGTCAGTAGAAGGAAATTAATATTGAAGGCTGGGGAGCAAGACCAACTGTGCAATAGGATCTCCTGATGATATGGAGAAGACTCCTTTAGGACTAGAGCAAAGAACTTGAAGCTTATGTGTATAACCAGCATCTAAAATCCCTGGGTGGACGATAAGACCTTTCAGTGTTAAGGAGGGGCGACCTATAATGAGTCCCACACTACCATTCGGCAGGGGTCCTTGAAAACTAACTGAAAAAGGTTGGGCCGCCATTTGCGGCATCAATAAGAGTCTGGTGGTGGCACGGAGGCCCAGTCCTGCGGAACCTGTGTAGGCTCGGCAGCAATCCAACCTCTCTGATGGGGGCTTCTGGCTCCATATCTTTTGGGGCCCTGGCGCCGTGGGGCCGAATGACCATTTTTTGGCGGATCATTTTCTGTTCTGGTAGTAACGTCAGCAAGGAGTAAGTGACCCTGCAGGTCTCTGGTGGATCTACACTCGGCCACCCAGTGGTATCCCTTCTTACATCTTGGGCAGAGGCCAGGCAGTCTTTTTGGCTTATTTTGTGGGCTACGACAGTCCCTTTTAAGGTGACCCGGCTTCCCACACCCAAAGCAAGTCTTCTGCGAAGAGTCATTGTCTCTCGATTGTAGGATGGCAGGAGCCAATCCTGCGTTAGTCAGGGGACCTCCGATGCCTCTACATGACTTTATCCAATCGGCCAGCCCTTTGCTCTTACGAGACCTTATAATGGCCTTGCATTCTGGGGTGGCATTCTCAAACACTAGTTGCTCTATAAGGATTTTTATTCTCTCTGTGTCTCCAAAAATCTTTGTGGCAGTATCTGTTATTCGTGCAACAAAATCTGAGGACTCTTGGGGCTCCTGGACTACCCTGGTTAATTGTCCCTCAGACTCGCCTTTTCTAGAGAGTCCTTTCCAGGCTTGAACCACGGCGGCAATCTGAGCATACGCCCCCCAGTCATACTCAGTCTGATTATTAGCATATTGCCCTTGGCCAGTCAAAAGGTCATATGTCCAAAGGGCTTGATTTCCAATTAAAAGAGCATTAGATTTGGCTTGTGCTTGGAGAGCATCCTGCCACAGGGCCTTCCATTCCATAAATTGTCCTGAGCTATTAAGCGTTGCCCTTGAGGTGTTTTGCCAGTCACTTGGCGTTAAGGCCATGTTGGCGAGTCGCTCAACCTGCATGATTGTAAAACTGGCATCTACCCCATATTTGCGGACAGATTATGCAAGTTTCTCTAGAACATTAAATTCAACAGGGGCATGAATTCGTCCGCCTTCAGCCCCTTCATATACCAGGGAAGCCATTCGAATTTTCTGACTAACCTCAGGTGAAAAGAAGGAGTCTGCACACCGTCCCACATAAGGAGGGGAGCACTTGTAAGAGTGGCTGGCAATTTTATAGATTTAGGGCCCGCCACCGCTGGGTCTGTATGTTTTCCCTTTCCATCCTCTGCCCGCGGCTGCTCACCTGGATGATATCTGTCCTCCTCATATCGAGCAGCCTCTTCTTCCAAATCCTCTTCCTCCTAAGGACTAAGGCCCTCAGTCTCAGAGGAGTCTATTTCAAGGGCCTCTAAGTCTTTTAATGGGTACAATGGTCTAGATTTGGCTTCTTTTTTTATCGTCTTGCACTTCTCTCCCAGAACGTACTTGCTCTTTCCTAACTCCTCAGCAGGTTCCTCACCTTTCGAGAGGCCTAAATTCTTAGCATTCTTTGATTTCCTTTTGCACACACCACTTCTCTTTTCTCGATCAGATTCTGACATGCTAGATTGTACTTCCTGCAACACCTCCTGCCCTGCCTTTACTGCTGCACGGCACTGCTCGTCCTTAAGGTCGCCCTCCTCCAAAGCAAAACGAAACGAGCAGAAAGAGAAAGAGGGCGAATACCACTAAAATGAAAGCAGCAGCCCCCTTGGTCACCTATGAGGCAAGAAGAAAGAACATACCTTTCTGATCCTTACCGTAGGCTGCAGTTCTGGATCCTCCCTCGAACAGGGGTCTCCCTCAGTGCCTGGCGATGGTTCGGCCTGTTCCCGGGTTTCGGCACCAGCTGTGACCCGCGTCACCTTCTCGCCAGCAAGAACAGACTCAGATACCAGGATCCTTCTGCAGCAAGCTTTATTGAAGCTGAAGAGAGGAAGACCCCGAGGGAAAGAGGAGCACTCCTTAAGTACCCCTTGGGTCGGCATGTCCCTATTCTACTGGCTGATGCATCTCGGCAGATCTGACGTCTCGGGCTGCGTCAGCTTTTGACAGTTAACGGCTGTTCAGGCATGCACCTTACAGGTGTTTAATGGCGATTTCAGGAGGGAGACTACGCATGCGCAGCAGCGCACCACAGATTTCTGTCACTTATTTATTCTACCTTTGCATTCTTTATAGAGATATCTACAGAATTTAATTCTCCATTGGATTAAATTCTCTATTAATTGCCATCAAGGTAAATTGATCTCCAGAGATAAACAAAGGACAGGGGCTTTCTCTGCAATTCAGATTCAGGTGTTCTTGTTGTCTAAAATGCTTGGTAATCTGGGCTAAAAAATCAGCTTCAAAAAGATTTTTAATGTTGAAGTCAGTTTACATTTTTTTCACTTTATCATGGATTCCACAAAAATATTAAACAAACATGACACAAGTGTGTTTGAGCATAAGAGTGAAACTAATTATACCATTATTCCAGAAATATACTAAGAACTGTCTCTAAATTCTTGCACAGTGTTTCATAGGAAATATTAGAAGTTCATACTGCCTTTACACATGTATGTGCACAATTTGTATATCAGAGAAAAGTGACTATACAATAACATTAATGAAACATATTAACACATTTAAACATTATTCTGTAAATGTAAAAACCATTAGAATGGTTTCCATCAGCTGAGTAAGGGTTCTCGGCAATGGCCAACAGTTATACTCATCATCATGACCTTTTCCTCTCTTTCACACCAATCTCATCTCATCACACTGAATTACAAACTAAACTGGCTTGCTTGCCCCTGGCCAGCACCATGCTCAGCAGCTTTTGTCAGTTTTTCTCTTCATTGTCCATGATGTTGTGCTGGATCCCCAACTTCCTTCCTAATAGAGTCAAGTGTAATTTTCTGGTAGGTATCACCTAAAGAACTTCATGTAGAATCTTTCTCTTCTCTTCTGTACTTTGCATCTGTTCCCTATACAGATCCTTCATATTTATGAGTTCAATACTTTCAGATTCAAATAACATCATGCTAAATAAAAGCAAATAAGAAAAAACAAATTTTATTCACTAAATATCTATAGATTTTTCTTTTCACAGTTTCTTAAAATGCTGTCATGTTTTAAGGAGCATAAACAGCTTGCTTTGAAAGATGTGTGAAGATGGATTCCCTTTTAGGAAAAATGCTTTATTAAGGCAAGCCATGGAGCAAAGGTCTGTCTGTAGCAAAGGTTCAATCTGTGCAGTACAAAATAGGTGTAGCATTTGTTTTTTTGGGAGGGAAAGAGTCAGTCTTTCACAATGGAAAAATAGGTCAAGTTACCAAAGTGACTTCCACCCATCTGTAAATCCTGATATGTAACAGATGTCACATACATTTTCAAAAAGGGAGCAGTTTCTTGGCCTTTGCTGGCTTGATATTTGCAAAAGCAATGTAATAAGTTTCTGAATAACAGTTACAATGTATTACTTAGGTTATGTGAAGATGATTGATATGCAGAAGAATTTTCATTCTGTGCCATCTTAGATGAAAGATTGAGCATGTATGAATTTTTTATACTAAGGATTTATATTATAAACCAAGTTAATATCAAAGAATACTATACAGAGAAACATACTAATAACCAATATACATTCTCTCTCTCTCTCTCTCTCTCTCTCTCTTTCTCTGACACACACACACACACACACACACACACACACACACACTGTAGCATTACTCAACAGTTTAATTGTATTCACCTCTGTAATATATGTCATATTGCATTGTTATTTGACATATGACTGAATGAATTTATGTACTATATGTATTTTATAGAGTTCAGAATTATTCTGTTTGTACATATCCCTCCCATCAGAAACATGACCACCCATACTGAGGGCAAAAGTGCATGTTCTGTTTAAATATAGCATTCAATCTGCTGTTTCTAGGACAGTGTTTCTAATTACTCTGTGAACTAATATAGAACAAATGGGGTTTGCATAGTTGGTGACTCATAATAATAATAATATATAATATATATTATATGAACTAATATATAATGTTAGCATACATAAGTGGAGAGAGTATAAACAGTGTAAACCTGAGAAAAACAGACAAAAACAGCCTGGTATGTAATTCCTGGAACAAAGCTAGTGAACCCTGTATGACTGCTCTGCCACCTCTTCTGATGCTTTAACGTGAGTATTTCAAGGACTTTTCTCCTAACACTTGCCTACGAGGCCTCTACCTTCTTAGGATAAAGGAAATCTAACAACTGATTTTTGCCCGAGTTTCATCCCTCCTGCCTGTATAACAGGCCGTGAGCATAGATGATGGTGATGATATAAATTGGGTCTTAAATGAAGAGCTACGGATTCCAAGCCCTCTGTATCATTTCAGGTTTTGTTTCTGGCAGTAAGAAAGTTATGAAAATAGCAAAGTTTTTCTTCATTAATCTTTCACATAATTGGTGGGTGTGGCTTGAGATTGATGAGCAGATGGGTTTTATCATCTTGATCTTTCTAGTTTTTCTGATATTGTCTGATGAGCTAAAGCTTAATCAAAACTACTATCCTCAAAAGAATTTTATCCCATGAGAAACTAAATACTGGCTGAAGATCTACTCATTTGCCCTTTTAATTTATTCTTTCATAATTTCATATGTATGTATGATATACTCTTAATTATCTTCCCCCAATCATTCTTTTTCACACATTTTTATTCTCCTAGAACTCCCCTTCTATCCAACAAATGCCCCTTCAATTTCATGTCTTTTATGTTTGTTTGTGACCAATTGCATTTAATAGGGGTTTCCAGCATGGGTGTGGAGGGATAATTTACTTAAGCAAGAGCAACTTATTATCAAGGATACTCCTTAAGATTGTGACAAACCCCACACCTTCTGCCTCCAGCAACTCTTAACTACCAATAGTTCCACAGGATGGATAGGACCTTCAGAGCTTATTCCTCATCATAAGATGAAGTGTTAACAGGCTTGTCCTGAGTACATGCCTTGTTAGTTGGTTGCTTTTGTGCCATGAGCTCTGTAGCCTTCACTGTACAGTAAGACAGAACAAGAAACTTACACTTAGTTGCCACTTCATAAGAAAGTGGCCAACTGTCTGCTCAGTGATTTATCATTTGACTGTCAGCAAATTCAGGCCACAGTGTGAAAATAAGCATTTTCTTTGGAATGTCAAACCCTTAATGGCTAAGAGGCATCAATGACAGACTTCACAAAGAGTTAGGATGTTGTTTTTCTTCACAATTCCTTATATTGATTGTGCTCTGCATTTATGTACATAGTCAGATAATGAGATGGAGTGTGGGAGATGTGCTATGCTTTTTTGAGATATTTCTATGTCTATTTCGTTGATGAATTGCAGTTTTCCCATATCAAAAATGAAAATTTCATTTCCATGGTTTATTTGGCATGGAGGTTTGAGTGCATTGCTGTCTTTGTTTATTTACATGTATGTATGGAAGAGGTTCTTATACATGTGTGCTGCACTTTCACAGGTAAGACATTGATGTCAAGTGTCTTCCTCTATCCCTCTCTATCTATGTTTGAGATAGGCTTTCTCTCAGATCCTGAAGGTCACCTTCTGGGGAAGACTAGTCAGCAAGCCCCTGGAGTCGTCCTATCTCTGTTGCCCAGGTCTAGGATCACATTACTCCACTAAGAATGGCTTTAAATGTGGTCATTAGAATGTCAGACTTAAGTTCTCATGCTTACTTGACAGGTCATTCACTGACTGAGTCATCTTCTTACCCCCATTTCTTCCACTGCTTTACTTGTCCTGTCTATGCACCAGGTTGCTGTGGGCACACCACTGATTGCCAGTGTTCACATAGTAATTTTTGTAACTCTGAGAATTTATTGCTTAATTGTTGAAGGCATGTAAAGTGTATTGCACTCCTCATTTTTTATTATGATAAAAGCTACAATAGTCGTTTCCTTTTAATTTTCTCATTTAATTTAATTTTACCTTGTGGCATTTTGTGTGTTCTTGTGTATTTGTGTGTGTGTGTGTGTGTGTGTGTGTGTGTGTGTGTATGGTGTATGATTGTGTGTGTGGATGTATGTGTGTGGATGTGACATGCACCTGCATGTATGTATGTACATACAGAGGCCAGAGGCCACACCCATTAATTTTTCCTCAGTAACAATCTATTTTGACTTATCAATTGAGTCCATGTTGGTTTGAAATTTGCCCAGTAGGCTAGGTTTTCTGGTGAAGAAGCCCAGATATCTGACTACCTTGTTCTTCTTAGTTCTTAGATTACAGGTAGGTGACAATTCACTAGTCCTTTTTATAAAACTATTCTAGCAGACTCAAAATGAGTCTCTGGGCTTACAAAGCTAGAACTTTCAGCTTTTGCCCATTACCTGGGTCGTGAGTGGTTTGTCTTCATTTAATCCACTGTAGTTCACTCTATTTCTGTCTCAAGTATTTTAGTTATTATTGTTGTTAATAACATTTTGAGAAAACTGGTGCTCTCCTCCTTTGAATGGTTCCTGAATCCCTGAGCATGCTTCCTCTTCATGCAGATGCAAACAGCATCTATTGGCTTTTTTCCTCTCTACTCTGCCATCATGAGCTTCAACCAATACAGTTGATCTAACTAGAAATTGTTCACACCCGATAACATGTCCATGATAACTTTCTTGTCAAGATGAAATATTTAAAGCATTCAGAAAATCACTTTTCAAGTTTCATTTGAAATTAATAGATGTCCCTATTATTGTGCTATTTATATTAGAAGTGTTCAGACAGGGAGGGGATAAAATAGCAGCCATAAGTATTTATTTCCCATGAAAAAACATTCAAGACCTGAAAAATACCAATCACATTTAGAAATTAAGCTATCAACTTTATGGCCATTTGCAATAGTAAATACATTTGTTGCAAGTTTAATAATTTGAAAATGACACATATGCAACTTGAGGACCTGAAGCCCTGGTGTCATGACAATGACAATGCAGTGCTTAATTTCTGTGGAAATAGCAGAAACACTGTGCTTTATGAAATCACACTGAGGATGTTGTTTCCAACATTTTCCTTTTGCTTCCTTTAGTGAGCAGTGTAATCACACATTGTCTGGAATGTTTGGGACTAGAAGAGAGTTGGACTTTAGGTGTCTTGTCACATTTTAGAGTATTTGCATCTACATGATAAAAACTTTTAGAGAATGAACTAAATCTGTCACAATTGATTTATGTTTATACATATAGCCTACAATAATTCCATAATTTTTGATACACATCAAAGTTTGTGTTGATATATATATATATATATATATATATATATATATATATTTAAGTTATGAATTCAGGAGAGTATTACATTTTTTATTTTTAGTCTTGGATCATTTCAGGGTTTTGAGTTTTCAGCTTAGGAATATTCTGATTGTACTTTACAAAACATATTTTCTTAATATATATTCTATCTAATGCTGTTGTTCCATGATGTGTAGATTATTTGCTTACTTCAACACCACAGTGAAGTGTAAAGTCACAAATCGTGTCACACATTACATGAACAATGTTCCAGGACCCACTTTCTTTCATGCACTGTTTGACAAGATTTGCGACTTTACACTTCACTGTGGACGCAATTGAAAAACTACATGTCAAACAACTAGATGTGAAAAGCAAACCGTGATACCAATTGTTATCCTCTGACTTCACACTCACCTGGGCACATGTGGGCTTCCATATATGTCAAGTATCCAATGCAGTGTATGTAGTATGTAATAGTAAAAATCAAACCACACTATTGCCAGCTAGGCGTTGGCTGGTGATCTAAATTTGTCCCCATACTGCTACCTAGTCCGAGATTGCATGTTTTCCCTTGCTAAGTCCTCTCCAGATCTCCGAGATAACTCTCTCCTCTCACAGAGGCTGGCTGCTGCCAAACCTGCTCAGGATTCCCAAATACCCAGGACTACCTGGGCTCACTCTCGCAAACCCATGCTCTGCCGTAGTCACTTTTCCCTGGATCTCAGTTGAATCCCTGATAGATGGAAAACACCAATCTTAGTTTAGAATCAACAGGTAACATAATCACGGGATGTGATTCTGGCATCCTATATTTACCACCTATTCTATGGTAGAAATCTTCCCAGAGGTGAATCCTAGTGAATGCTGAGACCCTAACTAACAATTCCCCAGCTTACTTCTAGATTGCTTTGCTCCTTCAATCCAAAAGAAGTCCCCTTCTCCTGTATTCCCTATTCCTCAGGTCTGCTTCCTTCTCACGAAGCGGTTGGCTTCTTGTCATCTTTATTATTTAATCAATTAGGGGAAAACTCCACTAAAAGTGTATGTACTGGAAATGTACAAAGCAAACAAAGGCAGAAGGTGAATAATGAAATAAAACATCAAAATCAGGAGCATTCCAATAAAAACTGGCAATCATATTTTTCTTTTTTGATTTTTTTATTGGATATTTTATTTATTTACATTTCAGATGTTATGTGCTTTCCCCATTCCCCCCACCTGAAATCCTATACCATCCCACTTCCTGCTCCTTCAGTGAGATTGTGCTCCCTCCCACCCACCCAATCCCATACACCCGCCCACTCCCACCTCTCCATCCTCAAATTCCCCCACACTGGAGCATCCAGCTCTCACAGGACCAAGGACCTGCTCTCCCACCTATGCCTGACAAGGCTGTCCTCCATTACATATACAGCTGGAACCATGGGTTCATCCCTATGTGCTCTCAGGCTGGTGTTTTAGACCCTGAGAGCTCTAATGGTTGGTATTGTTGCTCTCTACATTCAGATACAAATACCTTCAGCTACTTCAGTCTTCTCTCTAACTCCTCAATTGGCAACCCCATGATCAGCTCAATGGTTGTCTGCAAGCATCCACATCTGTATATGTTAGGCTCTGGCAGAGCTTCTAAGTAGACAGCTATATCAGGCTCCTGATAACATGCACTTCCTGGCATCTACAACAGTGTCTGCCTTTGATGATTGCAAATGGGAAGGATACCCAGGTGGGGTAGTCTCCAGAGGGTCACTCTTTCAGTTTCTGTTCCAAAATTTGTTTTCATATTTGCTCCATTGAGTATTTTGTTACTCCTCCTAAGAAAGATTGAAGCACCCACACTTTGGTATGTGGGTTCATTTCTGGGTCTTCAATTCTATTCCATTGAATTCTGTCTGTCTCTGTACCAATTCCATGCAGGTTTTTTTTTTTTTTTTCATCACGATTGTTCTGTAGTACAGCTTGAAGTCAGGGATGGTGTTTCCCACAGATGCTCTTTTATTGTTGAGAATAGTTTTTGCTATCCTGGGGTTTTTGCTATTTCAAATGAATTTGAAAATTATCTCTATGAAGAATTGAGTTGTAATTTAGATAGGGATTGCATTGAATCTGTAGATTGCTTTCACTAAGATAGTCATTTTTACTGTACTAATCATATAAATCCATGAGAATGAGATATCTTTAAATCTGAGATCTTCAATTTCTTTCTTCAGAGACTTGAAATTCTTATTATACAGATCTTTTACTTGCTTGATTATATTCACACCAAGATATTTTATATTATTTGTGACTATTGTGAAAGGTGTCATTTCCCTAATTTATTTCTCAGCCTGTTTATTCTTTGAGGAGTGGAAGGCTACTGATTTGTTTGAATTAATTTTATATCAGTCATTAAAGTTGTTTATCAGGTTTAGTGTGGAGAAAATTTAAAAAAGGCCGCCATGGCGGCGCAAGCTTGCGCCTCCGTGGGGGGTCCCACATCAGGGAAGAGGATCCTATGGTTCCAGTGGCCTAAGGGCCTTGGCGGCGGCGGGCCCCAGTAACACGAAGAAGTCCTTGGTTCTAAAAAGATTTATTGTCATAAAGGATAATAGATGGATCTAGGCGTACCCCCCCAAAACTCAGGGCAGTCCCGAGTTATATAGGGAGGGAGAAGGGGGAGGATTAGGGGAGGATCTGGGGGAGGAATGTTTAATTTGCTCTGCCCTCTGGCCTTCATTAGTATGTAAATCTCTAGGGCCTGAGGACTAAAGCCTGGCCTATGTGACTCTATGGAAATGTGGCTGTTTTCAGGATCCTAGATGATGGGAGGTACCAAACTCCTGCCGGTTCTCATGCATAATTCCACGGTGAATCTCAGGGTTCTAAGTACCTGCTCAACCATGACCCAGGATACCCTTATACAGTCCCACAGTTTAGGAGTTCTCTGGTGGAAGTTTTAGGGTCACTTAAGTATACTATCCTATCACCTGCAGTGAAATTTTTACTTTTTCCTTTCCTATTTGTATCCCTTTGACCTCCTTTTGTTGTCTAATTGGTCTGGCTAGGATTTCCATTACTATAATGAATAGGTAGGGGGAAAGTGGGCAGCCTTGTCTAGTCCCTGATTTTAGTGGGTTTGCTTCAAGTTTCTCTACATTTAGTTTGCTGTTGGCTACTGGTTTGCTGTATATTGCTTTCACTATGTTTAGGTATAACCCTTGAATTCCTGATCTTTCCAGGACATTTACTATGAAGGGATGTTGAATTTTGTCAAATGTTTTCTCAACATCTAGTAAGAAGATCATGTGGCATTTTACTCTCTTAAGTGCCAGTATTGCTTCTAATCCTCTCTGTACAGCTATTTTTACTTTTAATCTGCTTGAATCTCGGAATTTTTTTTTCTTTCAGCTGTGTAGAATAGTCTGAAAACAAGAACAACAACAAAGAAAAACAAAACAGCAACAGAAAAAAAAAGAACAGTAGTAAAATAGTAAATCTACTTTTACAATTTTTTTTTTTAATTTCATATATCATGTGTGTGAGTTTGTACATGAGTGGAGTTGTCCATGGACACCAGAAATTGCCATCAGATGCCCTGAAGCTGGGGTTATAGGTAGCTGATGCGGGTGCTGAGATCTAAATTCGTGTCTTTTCTAAAAGCAATGTTCTCTCTTAACCACTGAACCATCTCTCCTACACCATAACTATGATATTTGGTGTTTGAGAAGCACATGTATTGATATCATCTATGAATTTCTATTATCATCAATGAACTTATGAGTTGTTTTCTACAGACTTATTAGTAACATGTGCCTTAGCAGGTCAGAATTGACATCCCATTATGATTTGTGTATGAATCTTGTTGAAGATTGAAGCTGTCTAGCATATTTTCAAGTAAGTAAGAGTCATCCAGTCGTCTTAGGACTTACGTCATGTCCTTCCCTCTTGTTTAAATGGCTTTTTTGCTTTGGACCCTTGAGTTATTTGAGTTGTGCATATGTTTGGAAACTTAAACCATTGTAATCTGCTGTTGCATTAACATTTGGTTATTGTATTTTTCTGTCACATCAGCTTTTAATTTGGTGTAATACCAAAACATCCTAATTTTTTTTTTTTTAGCCAAAGTGACACTAGGTTTCTTTCCAAATAATTTCTTCTAGTACTTTAACTGTTATAAATATTCTACTTAAATATCTGATTTTTGTACATTGTGTGAGATAAGGTTCTTCTATATCCAGTTTTTCTAACGTACTTTATTACAAAGAGTATATTTCCAATTTTTTCATTGTTTTAACCTAGTGGTCTAATTGATGATTAATTTATTTTATTGTCAATAATGTTACTCAGTTTTGTATTCTGTCCTTGTGATTTATGTCTTCTTATATGCTGATACCATATTACCTTTATTTGCACATTTGTAATATATTTTGTAATCAATTGCTGTCATGCTTCTATTCTTGTTTAAGTTCATTTTGGATTTCAAGATATGTTGTGGTTTTATATATTACATAACTGCTTTTCTATTTATATTAAAATTGCCTTGAAATATCTTCAGTGACTATGCTTGGTCTGTAGAAAATTTGAATGGTATGAACATGTTAAAAATGTGAAATAGTCTCGTCTATAAATACAAGATATATTTTGTTTTATTTTTAACTTTCTTTATTTCGGTAGTAAGAGATTTATAGTTTTCCAAGTGCAACCATTTCTAGTATTGATTAATTTTATTTGTAGTTAATTTATTCTTTTATAATACACTGTGTTATTACACCTGCATTTGACTTTTCACTTCATTTACAGGTAGTTTGTTTTTAGACCTTAGAAGCATTAATGATTCTAAATTTCAACGTTTTATTAACTCTTTGTGAATTTTACATCATGAACCTCAATCCTACTCATCTCCCTGTCTCTTGTATGAGCCCTCTAATCTTGAAACTTCCCCTTCAAAAAACCAAAAAACAATCTTGCAATGGTAGCTGTAGAGTGTCATAGTATGTCTCAAAGTACACCATTTGGTAAGTAATTCTTTACTTGCAAGTGTTCATCGAATTAGTTCAGTTGTCTGGTTGGTAGCCTCTGGCTTCTTTTACACTGTCAACAGTAGAACCTCATAGGGACTTCTCTTAGATATTCTGTTGCCCTCTGCCATGGAAATTCTGCAACTTTTGATCTGTGAGAGTGGCCCATTCATTCACTCCAGCAGGTTATCAACTCAGAGCCCTGGGATTGGACCTTGCTGCTTAATGAGCTGATCAGCCTTCCACCTCTCCTTCACTCACTTCACTAGGGAAAGATCTCCAGCACTGCTCTGGCTAACTCAACCAAGGCAGCAACAGGCAAGGGGCTGGGATATCTTAATAGCTCTTGACCTCATGGCTGGGTTATCTGCAACATGGCCAGCTTTTCTATTGTTTCTGGGCAAGGTAAGGAGTTGGGCTTTCTTGAGCTGCTGAGGGGTGGGGCCCACTTTCATACCCTCATACCTTCAGGAGAGTTCTCCCATGATGCCTCGCCAAGGGATGGAACCAGTTCTTCACTGCCCTCAGACATCAACGTGGCCTCAGACAACAGCCCATACGAGGGATATCTATCGGCCACTTGTTGTTAAGAACACTGTTTCTTCAGGAACACAGAACTAGACATGGGCTTCTGAGGCAGCATGGTCTAGGATCTCACAGTGCCTTTAGGTGACATCACTGGCTAATCAGATCTGGCTCTTCCTTTCCACTCTCAAATTTCCAGTTACACCACTTCGTTATGCACACAGCCTTCTGCTTCTTTGTCTTTTCTTTTTCTCTACCACATACTATTTTAATCTTAGTGGTGCCCATGGCCTCTTGATGTCCAAGGCACCCACAGGAGTGCTATGAGCTACCCTTGCTGTCTGGCAGCAGGTAGGGTTCAACTCCAGCGTGATCTGACTGCTCAGGCCTGCATGGCCACAGGCTTGGGATCATTTCAGGTTTGACTCCCCAGCCAAGGAGCATGTTTTTTGTTTTGTTTTGTTTTTTGTTTCTTTGTTTTGTTTTGTTTTGTTTTTCTGTTTTTGTTTTTTTAGTTTTTTTTCATCATTATTCTTGCTAACTGCTTTGACTAGGAATTCTAACACTGTATTAGTACAGGTTTCCAGTGTTGAAATCTTTGCCTTGTCCTATATCATAGATGAAAAGCTATCACTTCTTGCCACTGAATATATTAGATATACTTTCATTGTATCTGACCTTTGTGTTTGTGTTGCACCCCTTTCATACATATATTTTAATTTAAAACAAATAAAATATTGAATTTTGTTATAGGGCTTTTTGGTACCCATTAATAAGATGATACAATTTCTATACCTTACTCTGTTTCTGTGTCATGTCACATATTAACTTGCATATTCACCCATCCTTATATTCCAGTGACAAATAATATTTGATCATTCTACATAATATTTTGTTGTTGGATAATCAAGTTTGTGAGTTAGTTAATATTTTGTTATGAATTTCTTCATGGATATCATTTGAGATGTAAATGAATGGAAGGATTAATAATTTTTTACTTTTATTTATTTTTTTAAAAGCTTCATTAATCCTTCCATTCATTTACATCTCAAATGATATCCCACTTCCCTGTTACCCCTCTGCCACCTCTCTATCCCACATCTGCCTTCCCTCTCCCTTTTGCCTGTATGAGAGTAATCCCCCACCCACCCACAATCTCTTTCCCCACTGTTACAGCATCCCCCTATTCTCGGGTATCAAATCTCTTCCGGATAAAAGGGCTCCCCTCTCATTGCTGTTGGGCAGGCCTATCCTCTGCTACATATGTATCTGGAGCCAAAGTTCCCTTTGGGTTCAGTTCTTGGTTGGTAGTCTAGTCTCTGGGAGAACTGGGTGGTCAGACCAGTCTATGAGGGTTTCTTAATGATTATTTCATTAAAATTTAATCTACAGTTTTTTATCCTTATCTACTTTTGGTATTCGTGTGAAACTAGAGATATTTGATTGCCAGTTAAAAGCCTTTAGCACAAATTTTTTCAGACTTGTGGACCATATTCTTATTGAAATTCATCTCAAGTCTAAAATACTGATAAGCAAAAATAGTTTTTGTTCCTCTTCAATGTTTTGCTCCTCTTCAAGGAAGCTAAAATGTTTTTATATTATACAACTACATGTATAGGTTGTTCCAGGAACACATGAGAGAAAATTGTTTATGACTCACTTCATTCACAAAAGCTTTGACTGAAATGTAATGTTGTAATAACATCTGATGAATTGGAATATAGACTTATAAGCTTTAACAAATCCCATCAAATTTTCGGAATAGTACTATTCTGATACATGCTAGTTACATCACAGTTGAATGAGCTGAATCATTTTTTATAATTTAATCTTTAAAATAACTGAATGGTAACTTATAATCCACAGTACAGTTTTTTCAGCTATTTTATATTATTCTAAAAAACTGGTACCTCTTCCTCATAAAATGATCTTTGAGGCTGGGTGAGATACATCAATGGTCCAAGAGCTTCCCACTAAGTCTGTTGAACTGATTGAGAATACTATGATTGACATAGTAGGACAGAACACAACAGACTCGCACAAGTTATCCTTGCACTTCTATACATTAATACACATACCTACTGACCCATACTCCCACACATGCGAACATGCATACATGCACAGATGCGCACACACACATATGTACTCACTCACTTGCTGTGGGACTGCATAAGGGTATCCTGGGTCATGGTTGAGCAGGTACTTAGAACCCCGAGATTCTCCGTGGAATTCTGCGTGAGAACCGGCAGGAGTTCGGTCCCTCCCATCATCTAGGATCCTGAAATCAGTCACATTTCCATAGAGTCACATAGGCCAGGCTATAGGCCTCAGGCCCTAGAGATTTACATACTAATGAAGGCCAGAGGGCAGAGCAAATTAAACATTCCTCCCCCAGATACTCCCCTAATCCTTCCCCTTTCTCCCTCTCTATATAACTCGGGACTGCCCTGAGTTTTGGGGGGGTACGCCTAGACCCATCTATTATCCATCATGACAATAAATCTTTTTGGAACCAAGGACTTCCTCGTGTTATTGGGGCCTGCCGCCGCCAAGGCCCTCAGGCCGCTGGAACCATAAGAATCTTCCTCCCTGATGTGGGACCCGCCATGGCGGCGGGCTTGCGCCGCAGTGGCAGCCTTTTTAAATTTTTCCGACAACTTACTTATTCACTTTATGAGCAACATGTACGATTAAAAGCTTTACAGTGTTTCAGATCCTGAGACAAGAAGACTGGAGTGATGACAGAGCCTGACATTTTGCTTTTTTATTCATCATAACTAAAAAACATTGCAAAGGTGGCCATGGTAATATAAACTATGTTATTCCTTTGCTCTTCTTCAAGCTGGTGATATTACCTGTGTCTATATTTTTGTTTCTCATCTTCAAAATGAGGATTGAAATATTTGCATTAAAGTGTTGTTTTGAATTTTGAATGAAATAAGGCCCAACATTGCAGAAAACAGTCTGGAGCATTTTAAGTGCTCAGAAAGGGTAACATAGATGCACTCTTGGGCTTTGGTCCTGGATTTAAAGCAAGTCAAAGTCTCTCTGGTGGTACACAGACATCAGGCATTTTGGTGGTCTGGCTCATTTGACATTTGTTATATTTTATTATATGACTCACCACAGATTAACTTAGGTAATAATCATTATCCCTCACACCTGTCTCTGTGGCTTGGATCATTGAAGGTTTTCCCCTGTCATATCACACTTTGATAGAGATTTGGGATCACATCATTTTTTTTTGTAGTTGTAAATTAGCACTTCAAAGTTGGTCATATTAGAAGTTTTGTGATAATGTATGGAGAGATGGAAGATGGTTCAGTACATAAACAGTTTGCCACATAAGTAAAGACCTGAGGTAGAATTCTTAGAACCCATGTCAAACCACATATAGTACCATATGTGTGTGAGCCAAATTTTCTTGTAGCAAGATGGGAGGCAGCAATGGAAGAGATTCTGAAAATTTATGACCATGTATTTATGTGACATGCATACAGTGGCAAATAAAAAGAAACCATGTCTCAAACAATTTATAATGCAAATATGGATACCTAAATTTCTCTTCTGTACTCCACATGTACACATAGTGCCAGATTCATGCCCTTTCATTACACTCCAAATAGAACCCCCCCCAATCACATACACACATGAAGCAGCATGCTTAATAAGTAAAGCAGCTAAAAAATAAAAAAAATGAAAATAACCCACATGGAAAAAGATATTTGCTCCCATGATAAATTTCTCCTATATATTATCAGTTCCTGTAAATTTGTCAAAATGCCTATAATGAGCAACTTTTATCAGTGAATATCATAGTTTTCAATGTTTTTGACTTGCTGAAAAGTTCATTAGTCTATGAGAAGATGGCCAGGGATCAGGACAGAACCACAGGTTAGAAAGGCTTGATAGCCAGGACCTTGAGACCAGCTCTGGCTATATGTACTATGTGACTTTGAATAAGTCATTTCAATTTTGAGCACTTCATCATCATTATTCAGAAAAAAACTAAAAAAATTGCTATCATTTCTCATAAAGTTTTAATGCAAATAGAACAATGTGAGTCTAGTCCTCATTTGGCTGTTTTCTAAGCCTGTTGTGTGCTCTAGAGAGCCTTGGCTGATTCTGTTTTAGAAGACCTCATCAAAGAGACATTTATCATTTGTTCAGAATGGCAGGGTCATTAATCTTCTATATCCCCCCTCACTTCTGGGTTCACTTCAACTGACTAATCAAGAAAGAGATCAATGAACAATATTATGAAAATATTAATTTCTGTTGTGGCTGAATAGCTCCTAATCACATTATTAAGTATATTCACTGATCTAATCATTATGGCTGACAAGCAATAAGACAAGGATGGATGTTGATGAATATTTCTCATTATCTTCTGATATGGGTGAGGTTGTTTTCTTTCTAACTAAATGTCAAGGTTCTTTCTTCCTTTTCCCCCCCTCTCTTTCTTTCTTTCATTCAGAAATGATAGGATGTTTAGAAAGAAAATATGTGTAAAATTTCTCTGTGTGTGTTTGTGTGCATTCATATATATATACATGTGCATGAATGTTCACCTGTATGTGACCCTAACCCTAACCCTAACCCTGTATGTGAGGGCAGAAGTTAGTGTTGACTGCCTTCCTCAGCCACTCCCATCCCCATACATTTTTTAAAACAGGATCTGACATTTAACTCAGCACTTCCTAGCTTACTTAGGCAGGCAGGTATGCACTGTGGTCTGACTGTCCGATTTTGGGATTACAAACATATTACCTGCCTTGGCCTTTCATGAGCATGTCCTCATGTTTGTTCAACAAAGCACTTTACTGACTGTTTCATATCTCTATGTCAATTGGGTATCCATCCTTTCTTTTATACCAGCATTTAGCTGCTTTGAATTTTGTTTGCTCAGTGAAATAATTATATGGCTCATATCTCCAGTGTTCTCAGCTTTCTCCCTTACTTTCTACACAGATAGCCTCCAGCTATAGTTAATATTAGACTATGTTTAGTGCATCTGGAGTTATTTTACTTGTAAAGACACTGCAGTTGGTCAGATCTGTTTTCCTTTTAGTCCTTACTTGAAAAAGAGCTTCTCACACCAGGACAGTGTTTGTGGAAATCCACAATATGTAACATTCAAGCAAGTTCCACTGTTTCCATGAGACTTTCTTTAGTATTCTTGGTCAAATTAAGTGTCTAACTCTGATCAGTATTTGGATACCTATTTCCCTCATATTTATGTTATACATAGACAAAGACACTCTCTTCTTCCTCTGAATATTAGGCAAACCATTAAAGAATTAACATATCACACAATGACCTTCACAAAATGTAGAGCTGAGAAACTTAACATAGTGATTATAAACAATATTCCTATTATGTTATGAATAAGTCCATATTTAATTATATATGGCACATATACACACATACATACACACAGAAAGAGAAAGATGGAGAGAGAGAGAGAGAGAGAGAGAGAGAGAGAGAGAGAGAGAGAGAGAGAGAGA
>NW_021620790.1:2862385-2922139 GCF_004785775.1 Grammomys surdaster | reverse complement strand
AGAGAGAGAGAGAGAGAGAGAGAGAGAGAGAGAGAGAGAGAGAGAGAAAGTGATTTACAACTTACAACTTGTATGGATTTGTGGTCTGCGGTTTAGATATGAAGTGTCCTCATGGCTTGTTGTTGTGGTAAATCTCCGACCCAAATAAGACCAGTCAAGGAAAACACAACTCAATAGTTATGGATATGAACTGCATGCCTAGATTGGGTAGATTTACCATTACACTACTCTATTCCCCAGCTATGAGATCCGTTATAACTTGAGATTTTTCCAGGCCATGTGCTTCTCCTCCTCCTGCTCCTCCATAGAATTCCTCCCCCTTCAACTTCCTCTTCTGTCGACTTCCTCTTCCTCTCTCCTCCCCTAAGCCTTTTTCTCCACCTCCCCTTCTACTGCCCAGTCACTGGCTCTAGCCTTTATTTTATAAATTTAATTAGACAGAAGGTTCACAAGAAGTCACCTGTGTACAGACTCACTCCTCCTTGGCAGTCCCTCCCAGGAAAGTGGAACTAGCATCAAAATACAAGGCTGGGGCTATCCACAACAGCTTGTGCTGTTTTGGGGGGATGTTAAGGCACATTTATGAAGTGAAGTCCTAAAACAGGACGTAAATCACTGGAGGTAGGCTTTAAGAGATTATAGCTTCTTTTATTTCCTTTCACTCCCTGTATCCCTAGTGTCGGTTAAGTGTAAAGCAAGCCTCCTGTTACTGTTATCATGTCTCTCTGTCATGATAGACTTCAGATTCAAATAGCATATTCTATGATCCAAAATAACCTGTTTTCTATTAAGTTCCCTTTGTCAGAAATTTAATAATTTATTTTTAATCAGAGAAACAAGAAAATGTCTAAAGCACATATTTAATATTACTCATCATATGGTTTAATTTCTCAGAAAGACTGTAGTGCTTCATGAGGTTACAAATGATTAGTCATGAGAATAGTTTTTCCAACATTCTCAACGTAGCTTCAGAGTGAACACATGAGTGGGAGGCATTAGTCTCAGAGATGAAGGGCTGGGGTTAGAGCTAACTTGGCAAAGTGCTTGTCTAGCAAGCATGAAGCCATGGGTTCTATCAACAACATGGTATGAACTAGGCACAATAGTGGACACCTTTCATTTTGCTACCAGGGAAATGGAAATGGAAGGATCATCCGTCAAAGTTCAGCGTCATCTTTGATTACATAGTGAGTTTGAATACAGCCTGTGATATTTCAGACTCTAGCTTAAAAAAAGAAGACTCAAAGATGAGTCAAAACCATCATGGAAAATGGCTATATGATTTGAAAAATATTTGAAAGGTATGATATATATACATATATGGATAGATGATAGATAGATATAAAGGTTGCATAACAGAAAAATAGAACTGGATTGAAAAATCAAATGGAGCTTACTCTTCCTTTTGACATTCTGAATTAACCAGAATATAAAGCTCTGAGCACATATCATGTCAAAACACCAAACTTTGCATATAAGGCTCAGAGAACATCATAGAAGAGGGAGTGGAATAATTGTGAAGGCCAATGGATCAGGAAGTAGTCTGTGAAACTATGTCTCCTAAACATGACAGGGAAGCTACATGCATAATCACTCAAAAGTATGCATGTTCAAACAAAGCATGAATAATGATAATACCAATATATATGCTAATGTGGAAGGGGTACTCTGATAGGAACCAACTCCTAGACAAAGAACTACAACTAATGACTCCTGAGAAAGGGAGAGTTAGTCTTTCTGATGGATAAGCTTCTTAACTGACTTTCTAATAGCAAATGATCAGCCCAGAAATCATATGTAAGCAAGTAACAATAAATGTGCACAGCAGGTTGTACTTAAATATATATGCATACATATATAATAATATTAATAATAATAATAAATGTGAAAGGGAGGAATTAGAGCAATGGGATATGAGAAAGGATTGAGAAAAGAAAGAGAACTGAGGGGATGATGTGATTATTTTTAATCAAAATAAAATAGAGACAGAATATTAATCTTCTAAAGAGAATTGAGACAAAAATAAAATAAAATAAAATAAAATAAAATAAAATAAAATAAAATAAAATAAAATAAATTGAAACAGCAACAACAGTGGCAGCAACATCCCAGGATAGCAGCATCTGTGCTTTCACAGGCTCTCTAGAAACCTTGCTAGTATTACTTTTAAGGTTATCTGAACTGCTCTTGGATGCTAATGCAGCTAAACTGTTCTGGCTCTCCTTCAGACATCATTGAGAGGCTGTGTGTTTACTGTTCTTAAACTGTGAAAATTCAAAATTCAAGAGAAATCTCCAATTCTAATTCTACTGATTAAACCCGAAATGTTCAAATCGGTTGCTCTATGACTTTACTGGATTATTTATTATTATTATTATTATTATTATTATTATTAATTTTGTATCAAGAATATCATAATTGATCTATGACTCAATAAACTAGGATTAAATATTTGTTTTGCAGTTAGTTGGGGTACCCGAGTTATATCCTTAGATCCACATCAATAAAAAACGAAAATGAAAAAGCTAGAAGTGGTTATATAAATGGTGTGACAGCCAGGAGTGTTTACAGTCCCAGGTTTGGGAATAGTGAGAAGAAGAGAGTCACTGGAGCCTCCTGTTCAACTTGTCTAATTAAATTGCAATATGCTTGGCTCAAGGAGAGATCCTATCTCAAAAAATAAGGTGCAGCATGTTTGAGGAAGAAACTGGAAACCAGTCTCTGGCCTCTACTTCAACACACACACATGCAAACACACATATATTTTGTTGTCTTCTCTCTTTAAGACATTCTTCTTTAAACAGCACATTCATAGTCATCAAGGGAACCCAAAGAGTCAAAGTATGTCTTACCTATTAGTAAAAGTGACATTCATCTTCTGCAATGTTTGGATTCCAGAAATAATATTCAACATATTTTACAGTTCATGAAAAAATAGCTATAGACTAATATTCCTCTTCCTCCTCTCATTCTCTACTTCCTCCTTCTATTTCTTGATCCTCATTCTTTCCCCTTTTCTTGTCTTCTTTCCTACTTCTACACACACACACACACACACACACACACACACAGACATACACACACACACACACACACACTTCAACTTCAAAAGCCCTATTTTCTTTCTCTGTGTATGTGGATGTCAGAGAACAACGTTAGGTTATTGTTCCTAGGTGCCAGCCACCATGTATTCTTTCTCACTAGTTTGGAGTTCTGAGTAGTCTAACCTAGTTACCAATGGAGCCTGATCATCGGTTTGTGTCTACCCACCTATACTAGGATTGCATTGGAGCACCACTGTGTCTGGACTCCCCAACATGTAGATTTCAAGCCACTAAAATGTTGTCTAGCTAGTGGTTTAAAAGGATTTCATCTAAATATCTTAAAGATGACTGAGTTACTTGAGATAATAGAGATGTTTGTGTCATTTAATAATAGCTTTAAGAGAAGAGAACTTGTTATAGGCATCCACATGGGAAATCTAAACAGTAAGGTAGTTTCAAAGGCAGTGTAGAATTTAGGGCATTTGTGGTGGTAAGATGGAGGTGGACTTTTCCAGCTCTTATCTGGAATTAACACTTCAAAACAATTATACTTTTCAGTATGAGTTTCCCTCATTTTCCACATATTTTACAGTGTTGAACTTCTGAATGTCTTCTGTCTAACTGTCTCAAACTGTTCTGGAAGATTTAATTGTGTAGATAATTCAGAAGAAGTGGGCCTTTTGTATATGTAGATAGTGAATGTATAAAAAATAAGGATTTTTCTGTACATGAAAATCTTGCTTGAGTGAATGTCCCATATATTAGCATGGACAAACAGAAAATTCCAACAGTATTAAAATTATTGCTTGCTTTGTTTGAGTCAGTGTCTCTTGTAGGCCAGGCTGTCCTCTGATGGACTATATAGCTAAGAACAATGTTGAAATTCTGATCTTCAACATCCTTAGTGCTGGGATTGCAGGACTGGATCACTATACCTGGTTTGTGTGTATGGTGCTGGGAATCGAACACAGAGTTTCTTGCATCCTAGGCAAGCACTCTATGCCAATAGCACTATATAGCTAGCCTTAATAGTATAATCTTAAATCTTGAAAATGAGTAAAGCAATCCATAATATTTGTATTTTAAATGTTTAGAAAGTGACAAGCAATAATAAGACAGCTATTGCCAAGGGAAGCCAGTCTGGTTTCCTCAACTGATGCTGTCCAGGAGCTAAATATATGTGTTGGTACTTATTTGGTATATACTATTATTTTCTGAATAGAAGCTGTTAGCTACTGCAGTACTTACAATCAGAATGGTAATAATACTAATAGCAGAAAGGTAATATTGAAATCAGAAATCCAAGCTTGTTATTTTTTTCCTCTCTGTGTCAATGAATCATAATTTCAGAAGATTTTCCCTGGCTCACAACTGTATGATCTTCACAGGCTCATTTCCCCTTAAGTCTATGAACTTGAGAATTTATCACTTCACTTACAGTATAAGGTCAGTTTGCTTCTTGTATTTATGTGATAAATAAAAATCTACAAGGAGTGTGTCAAAATTCCTTTTATATGTGCTTTCATTCTGTTTAATTTCCATACATTTTACAATCTACAAAAAGGAACACAGGTTTGGCTAGTCTTGGCCTAACTGTTATTTTGTCATGGATAGCTTCAAAGGGACATGGTTCAAACCATATATATGTATGTGTCTGTATGTGTGTGTGTGTGTGTGTATTCATATGTGTGTATATGTTGTGTTTGTAATTTGTTTAAAAGCTGATTTAAAATTTAAAAAAGAGACCAAGAGAGAGTAATATTGGATGATTAAGATGCTGAAGAAAAACAGATGCAGGAGAAATAACACAGAGGACACGGAAGAGAATATAAAGCTGTTTTTTCTAGTTTTGACTTCACTGTAATTTCTCCCTTTTATGATAGATATGTAAATTCACCTCGCTTTGTATTGAAGTATACCATCTTTGTCTTTAAAAAGTATCCAAATTCTATTATTTCTTTGAGGAAATGGTTATGAAATTCCACTGACTATTGTTACAATTGTACTCAAACATGACTAGTAATTAGAAACATATTTGCATTGACCCACTTAAAATTGACTTCTAAATAAACTGAAGGGAGGGATATTATAAACTGAAAAAATCCCTTTATTCTGCCCAAAATATAGCCAATCATTCTTTAAGGCATCATTTAAATAGTAAATGTTGTATTGTTACATATAAAAATAAACTGTGGCTTTAAGCTTGTTTTAAGATGATCAAACAAAAATCAGTTGTGAAATTGTCTAATGTTCTATCAATTTGAGTTCATATTCCTGACTCTTAATGCTGTCTTCCAACAGTCAGTAACTATGTTCTTTTAATAAAAATATCTTTTTACATGTATACATGTATGTGTAGATATGTGTATAATGTTTAAATATAGGGATACATGAAATAGATGAAGGAAAAATGGAATCCATAAGGTATGGAAAAGATGGAAAAGGAAAAGAGTGGGACAGAGGAAAGAGGGAGTATATATATATATATATATATATATATATATATATATATATATACACACACACACACACACACACACACACACACACACACCACTGTGAGCTCCTCTGTAGCCTTTCAGATTGCTCTCCTAACTTATGAATCATCTGTCTTCTAGAAGGAGTCTCACTCATATGGTGGGTTGGGAGAGCCAATAACCCCCACCACCACTGAGGAGATTCTGTTCCTGGAGTACAGCAGTGTGGATGTGGGATGGAGGAGAGCTGCCTGAACAGTTGATACTTTGGCAATTGTGATGCTGACACAGATGAATGGTAAAGATAACTTTACTTTTCCTACAGTGGTAGAAAATGTTAACTCATACAGAACTGTTACAAAAAGAAAAAGAATCAGATATCAAATTCAATGAGAATTAGAACTGAATACACACATACACACACACATGCATGCACTTGGGAACCTGAGAGATGGCTCAGCAATTAAGAGCAATGGATGCTTTTCCAAAGAACCTGTGTTTGTTTATCAGCAACAATATGTTGGCTGACAACTATCCTTAATTCTAAAAGATCTAATGCTTCTTATGGCATAAATTGCATGCACATGGTTCATGTGCATATGAGAAAGATATTCATATCCAAAAAATATAAATAACAAAATAAAATTGCAATTCTTGTATGTTGTGGAGTAATCGTCAGGTTTGTGCCAACACCTCCGTGTATTCTAAACTTTCCATTCTAAGCAGGGAATGCAATGAAATATGAGCTTTGCTATTTAGCTGGTTTTTCATTTTTTCACTGTGCCCCTCCTGTGTGTGTGTGTGTGTGTGTGTGTGTGTGTGTGTGTGTTTGTGTAGATCCTTCTTTATTTGTGTCAATCCATATGCTTATGCACATAGAAGGCAGAAAACAATATTCATTGTGATTTCTCAGATTCCCCCTGCACTTTTTTTTAAGACACCATTTGTTATGGTAAAAATTATTTTGGGGTTTCTACCTCACCTCTGATCATTTATTTCCCAAATAAAAGGCACAAAACACTTATATTTATCAGAACTATTAATAGCATTAGAACTGGGGAAATAACAACCCTCTATATTAATTTGTCTACTACCCTATAAATAACCCAGATATAAAACTTGACATATTCTATCTAGGCTGCCCTTACACAGACTGGGCAGCCCTTATGGCCAGGTCTCAGGGTTCCTTAACCCATGGTGTCTTTCTCTCTCCTCCTCTCTCTGCTCTCCACGTGGGTATCCTCAGACTGCCAACACTAGAAAAGAAAACTCCACTTAACTCTCTTCTACCTAGCTACAAATTTTATCCATCTTTATTGACAAATCATTACTTTAGAGACAAGGTTAAAGAGTATCATTAGGTGCACATAAGTATCTCCTAGTCCCTGAGACTACCAGGTTGTGAGAGCCAGTATCTAGCATTATAATACATAACAACAGACCAAACCTCAACTATGATCTCTCTGTGGCCCAGAAGTCATCAGGTAGGTATATATAACTTTCTGGTTGGATCTGCCTGTCTCTACCACCCCAGTGCTGGGATTACAGCCTTTATAACCATACCCAGCCTTTTCTTGTATGAGTGGGTTCTGATATTCAATGTAGGTCCTCTAAGTTTAAGGCAATCACTTTATTATTAAGCTATATCTCCAGATTCTGTGTTAGGTTTTTGAAATACACTGTTGAGGAGGGGTCTAGAAAGATGGGAGTAAAATTATATGGATGGTTTCTTTTTCTCCACCAATGTTTAGTGCCTTGCCACTGTTTAGTGGCCTCTATCACCAAATTAAATTCTACTTACTATTCTACTTACCAATTTTGACTTACTGATGATAAAATTGTCATAAAAATCTTAATATTATATAAAAATATGTGGCTCAAGGTTGAAAAATATCAATTTCAGAAGAGATAAATAATTGTTTTCAATGTTATACACATCTTTCAAATGGCAAGACCAGAATTCAAACTCAAGTCCATTGAATACCAAATCTCTAGTGCTCTTCTACACCAACTAAGTCCTGTGAGTTGATGACAAAGTTCTTATATCTATTAGGTCTAAATCATTTCCCAACTCCAGAAAAGCTTTTCAGTTTTCACTGTATAAGTTATGAAAATATACACACAACATATTCACTTACCTTTCAGGTCTGTGTTAAATTTCAGGCAAACTTCCACTTTAGCTTCTAAAGTGTTTCTCTCTCTCTCTCCTCATCAAATGCTTCTCAATTATATCTGAGAATTCATGTCAAGCTTATTTCAAAGAAGATATAATTTCTTTGGGGTACAATATTTTCTTTCATTGTTCAAATTGTTACTATCAGGTACCACTTCAACTTAAGCTAGTTAAAAATCTTATTTTAGATCAATAATGTAGGATTTGAGAGATGGCTCCATCAGTAAAGTGTCTGCACACAAAAAGGAAGACCTGAATTAAATCTCCAGCATTCACATAAGGAAGTTATTTAAACAGTTCTGGATTGTGGTAGAGATTTGAATTCCCAGCACTGGTAAGGTGGACATAGATGGGCTCATCAGGAAATTCCAGGTCAGAGACTATTTAAACCAGCAATTCTCAATCGGTGGGTCAAAATCCATTTAGAGATTGAATGGCTCTTTCATAAAGTTTCCCTAACACCATCTGAAAACACAGATACTTATATTAAATTTCATAATTATTGATATTAAGTAACAGCTAAAACAACCTTATGGCTTTGGGTGGCCACTATATGGGAATATATATTTAAAGGGACATAGCTTTAGGCAGGTTGAAAATGGCTGGAAAAAAAAAAAAACCTCAAGCATAGATGAGCAGTACCTAGGGATAGGCAATCTAATTAGTCCTCCAGGCTCCATTTCATGTTTACATGAGCAAATGTACATATGCTACCATATATATATACACACACACAATCTCAAGAGAAGAATAAGCACTGTTTCTATAAAATGTAGACTATGACTTTTGAACATCACAGAGATGCTTGGGTACAGAGGTGCATTTCTTTAGATGCCTCCTTCACCTCAAACTCTTCATGTGGAAAAAGTCATGTAAAGTTGTCTAAGGTCAGATGTCGATTTCTTTCTTCTTAGATACTCCTCTATACTTTGCAGTGTATTTTATTACAGCATTACTGAGGCCTACAAATGAATCTACAGTATCTCCTAGATGAAGAACAAATCCCTGTAAACCATATGGCCCTCAATCTATTTGGTTGGGTGAGGTGCACTTAGACATTGGATGGAAGCTTCAGGTAGACAAATTAAGAACATCTTTGGATAGGGATATATTAATTTCATTTGTTCATACAGAAGAAAAGGATTGTCAGGAGCACTCTATTTAGCACATTGTTAAAGGTACAATTCATCAATGTAGGAAAGGTACGGTGATAGGAGCTTGAGACAGTGGATCACATTTTGGTTGCAGGCAGGAAGCAGAGAGAACACAGAATACTGATGCTGAATTTGTTTTATCCTTTTAATTCAGTCTAGGACTCTTGCCCAGAAAATGGTGTTGCTCACATTTGAAGTGTTCTTTCCCCTTCAAATAACCCAGTTAAAACACTAGATCCTATAGATTAAAAATCAAGAGGATAAGATCATGTCTAAGTGTCATCTTCAAGCTTAGTATAAATGTGTTAATGTTTTATTAGTAATTTTGTTACGGATGAGGAGAAAGAGAGAGACAGACAGACAGCAGAGAGAGAGAGAGACAGAGACAGAGACAGAGACAGAGAGACAGAGAGAAATCCTTTCATCCCAGGTTCACTCGAAACTTGAGTCACAAGTTCACTCACTGTGTTTGATATTAGACATTATTTCAAAATTAAAAACTCAGAACAAATTACCTTCACTTTATGCTACACTCTAAAAGATGCTGATACAGTGAGAAAATGCAAAGTGGAAGCTGATATTATAAAGGGAATGTTTCTTCCTTTGTATATCTCAGAGTCACACTTTCCCTTACCTTTTCAGTGTACAATTGCCAGGGCTTAGTTGACTGCACAGTAGTGATGGGATAATGACTATACCTCACTTATTCAGGATGAACTCCTCCTACATTTTCTTGTTCAAATATTCCACTGACTTTGTAACCTACGTAGATGCCAGGCTCTCCCTTTATTGATCTGATTATTAGTTCACTAACCTCTGAACTACTTAGGAACTGATTTAACTTTACACCTATTCAGTGCTTGTAAGAACTTATCAAAATACCTTTTCTCCAATTCCTTTTGTTGGAAGTCAACATCAGGTGCTGTTTCTAAAGTGCTATCTGTTTTGTAGTTTTTGAAGCTCATTAATCTAGCCAGGTCAGATAGGAAGTGATCCTTAGAAAACTCCATGTCTCTGCTTACAAAGGACAGAGGAATTATAATCGTGTATGACCAACCTACATTTATTTTTATCTGTGATGGATACAAAACAGTTAGTCCCATGCATGCACAACAATCACTTGACTAATTGAGGTATTTCTCCAGCACTTGTCTGCACTTTTAAAACTATATAAGTTAACCCATAATTTAAAACTCTTTACATTTTTTATATACATGTAAGAGGTATATATATTGACCAACTTTCTAGAATAAGCAACTGTTTAGGGTTACCAAAGTTTTATTTATAGGTCTGGTTCAACAACTGTCTTAATTTGCTCTCTAATGCTGTGATAAAAGACCATTATTGTCTTAGTGAAAGAATGGTTTATTCACACTTATAGTTCCAGAGGGATAAGTGCTATCATCATCACTATAGCAGACAGACATGGTAATTAAAGAATAAATATCAGTGCTCCCGTCCTAAACTGGAAGCAGGAAGCTGAGTCAGCAAACTGGGAATGAGATGAAACTCTGAAAGTTCACATCTTGCCCATAGTGACATATTTCTTCCAGCAATCTCACATCTCATAAACCTCCTCACACAGCATAATCAATTGGTAAGTGAATGTTCCAATATCTGATCCCAAACTATCAGAGTATTTTTGTCTACAACAGCCAACTTACTAATTGTCAAATGAAAGGAGATGAAATTTCCCTCTTACGTGGCCTACTTCACCAATGAGACTCCTTGCTGAGCAACTCAGTGCAAAGGCTGACGGAGAAAAGATCTAGACACTCCCTTTTTTCTCCTGATGGAATACAGGCTGACATATGGTGTTAACTATTCTATGCTTCAATGGTGACTTAAGATTTAGGTGGATCCTGTGGTGAATGTTTTGGAGGACACATCAATACAGAAGGATGACATTGGGTTTAACTTTCCTAGGGAGATGTGGACAAATACTTATTTATCCCAGATAGGAAGCTAATAACAGGTCAAAGAGACAGTTGGACAAATGTGTCAGTAGTTAACTATTGTCTTTATTGAACATATTTATACAGCACTGTGAAGGGTTATTGAAACAGGAGCTGTACTCAGACAACTCTATCTCTTCAAAATTCTACCCAATCCTGAATGATATTGTTATGGGAACTGCACTCTGGAGACTCCTTTTCAGTTGGGCTTCCATATACTATATACTCCAGAATCTTCCAAAATAATTTGCAGATGGGGTGAGAAAGGAAGGAGTAATATCTAGAGTCCTAAATGAGAGTACAGTGACCCTCCCACCTCCCCTTATTTGAAAGATAAATTTTCATTTATCGTACTTCATTTTCCTTATTATCATAGTACTGACTACTTCTACTTCTGTATTTGTTCTATTCTTTCAGTTGTCATGGCTATGAAGTTAAGAAAATATTTACTCCAAAATGATCACCTTGTTTTACCCAGAAAAGTCATACTATATAATAATGCATATTTTACTACATGTTTTACTGTTACTTTTCAGTGTATTGATTAAATAAAACTCTATGTGGGTCAGCCAAGAAAAAAAGCAGAGAAAAGGCAGGTCGAAATTCCTTTGTCTTAGAGGAATCCATAGGATATTAGGGAAAGTGCTCCTTTATCATGTATGAACTTAGATCTTTGGGGCCAGAAACTGGGTCAAGATTTCTAGGGACCTTAATTTCAAATAAAAATGTATCTAAGTTGGATCAACTAACTATATTATTCTTACACGAAATGAAAAGAACCTTTCTGTATCTGACTGGGAAATATGGATGCATGTAAATATCACTATTTAAGCACTTTAGTGTGGTTGTTAGAGGAGATGAAGAAATAGAATAAGGTGGTATCAGATGATAGAATGTGGTGTGTGTGTGTGTGTGTGTGTGTGTGTGTGTGTGTATGCATGTATGTGAAGACTAGAGGTCAACTTCAAGTGTCATTCCTCATGGATGGAACTATCTACCATCATTTTGAGAAACTATCTCTTACTAGAACTACGAGGTTTTCAAGTAGACTACACGAGCCAGCCTGGAAATCCACATTTCTTATCCACATTTCTTCTGCTTATCTCCACATTCTAAACTCTAGAATAATGAGTTTATGCCATTATACTTGTTCTTCTTGCATGTCTCATTTTCCTAAAACTTACGCTACAAGAATTTACTTAGCCCCAGATCACAAATTCATATAGAAATATCAGTAAGCTAAGTTTACTGGTTAAAATTATTGTGATTGTGTTAGCCCCACAATCCAGTAGAACTTGAACTATTTCTGTCACATCCTCCCAACTCTAGTGCCTACTGAAACAAGGAAAGCACAAAACCAAAATGAATTCAGAATCATTGTATCAGTTTTACCTTTCCCTGTCTTCATGGCTAACCCTGATGTAACCTGGTATTTCATATATTTCATTTTTTAATATTTTGTTTCAGGTCATTATATTTTTAATATTATCTCCAGTTTGTAGGTGAACATTAGAGTCTTCAAGAAATATGTCTTGTAAAATTGACTCAATTTCTGCTATTGTGCAAAGTTAATAGGAAAAGACAGGTGTGTTGGCTGAGCATCTTAATCCATTACACATGCTAAACGAATTTGTCAGTGAAAAGTTCTGAGCTGAATGGGACAGATGCAGATACTTATACCCAACCATTGAACTGAAGTTGGAGACCCGTATGGAGGAATTAAGGGAAGTATTAAAGGAGTTGAAGCAGAGGACAACCCCATAGGAATGCCATCTGTCTCAACTAATCTGGACCCCTGAGAGATTCCATAGACTGAACCACCAATCAGGCAGCATAAACAGACTTGTCCCAGGTTCCAGGCACATATATAGTAGAGGACTGTATGGTCTGGCTTCAGTGGGAAAAGATCTACCTAACCCTCCTTAACGAGAGAGGCTTGAGACCCCAGCAAAGGGGGCTGTCTGGAGGGAGGTGGAGAAGGGGAGCATCCTCTTGGAGGCAAGTGGGAGGGGAAATGGGATGAGGAACTAACAAAGAGGGGACTGGGAATGGAGGCAATGTCTAGAATGTAAAAAAAAATAAAACAATTAATAAAAACAAACCACAAAGTGCTGAGATGTTTTCATGCTTCTGAACCATATATGATATTTACTCAAGAAAGCCTATCCTTAGTTTGGCTGAATTGCTATTCTTTCTGAGTTAAAGAATTCTTAAATTCCATTAATGGGTCTGCTAATGTCCATTGTGCATCAAGGTAATCAGTTACACTTCCAGAAAGAGGTCTCATGAAATCTCTGAAATCACATTGGAGAAGTACCCATCTTCCTTATTGCTAAGTGGGGCTTCTCAGGGAGACTTTGGCAAAGTTTCTACTGCCTTTGACTGTTCTTTGCTCTATTACAACAGACCTTGGTGACTAAGCACCTACTACCATATGCTCCAATGAGAACAAGTAAGCTGAGAAAATGAGTGGGATTCATCTGCTTGGTGAAAGAGTGGGAGAAAGCTAAAAGGGAAGGAGAAGCAGCAGAAAGAAAATTGTCACTTTCTAGAAGAACCCTCTTGCTTCAGATTAAATAATACTCACTGGCTAAATCAGTCAAGGGAATACTTGGCCTACATACCTGTCAGTGTTTGCTTCTAAACCTATTATCCCTACGAAAATACACAGATATTGTGATCTTTCATATAAAATGGCATGTTATTTACATAGAATCTACACAGTCCTCCTGTCAGTCATCATCAAATTATTGTATTATCTTGTATATATTTGATAGCCTTCAAATAGTTTTACTGTGTTGTTTAGGGAGTATTAGCAAGTTTAAGAATTGCATTTGCCCAATATAAAGATGATTTTCTTTTAAGTATTTTCTGTCTATAATGGTTTGAGTCTGTGAATGAAGAACTTATTGGAGATAGTAGATACTATTCAATAAAATTAATTACTCAGGGGTTTATGTTACAGTTAAAATCTAAATAGCATGGAGGAGGAAAAAGAAATAAGAAAATCAGTCCTGGTTTCTAATGACAGCATAGAATAAAGAAAATTTGATATAAAGGCATAAAGTTTTTCAGCAGTAAGGAATGCAGTTCGTTTGTTCTTGTTTATTTTTGTAGGAAATTAAATACAGGTAGAGATACTTATTTTAATTATATTAAGTGAATCACAGAAAAATTCATACATTTTCTCTCATTTGTGGGTCTTTGCTTCTATATACATATATAGGATTCTTTGTGTGTGACTTTGTGTGTCTGTGTATGTATGTGCCTGTGTGATGTTGTATGCATAATTATGAGTATGGATGAGTGCCTTCATGTGTTTTTATGAGAAGAACAAAGATTTAGTTGGATATCATCTATTGTTCTCTCTCTCTCTCTCTCTCTCTCTCTCTCTCTCTCTGTCTCTCTCTCTCTCCCTGTCTTCCTCTCTCTCTGTCTTCTCCACCTCTCTCTCTTTCTCTCTCTCTCACTCTCTTTATTTCACTCAGGTTCTTTTAATAAACCTGGAGACTGGATGGCGAATGAGATCTATGGATTCTCCTGACTTCTGAAGTCCTAGGGTTACAGATGTAATCAGGCATATTATTTTTTTAATATAGTCTTGGGGGATCTGAGCTCAAATCTACATGCATTTGTGATAAGTACTTTGACCTACTGAAACATCTATTGCCCTAGTACATCAGGAGTTTTCTGAAACATTGTGGTAGACCAGTGTGCATGTGCAAGAAAACCCAGGGGCAAGAATGATCCTGGATAAGTGCACTAGAGTGTTTGGCTTTGGAGCAAGGAGAACATGTCATCAAAGAGGGTGGAAAGCAGAGTTGTATGGCATAGTTGGGAGACATAGTAACGGGTGCCTCCTGGTGACAACCTACAACCTGAATTGGAGGTTTTCTTGTGTAAATACCAGGTTCAATGAAAAGTTAACCTCCCTTAAAAGAGCACTTCTGCCTGCTTCTTTTATTGTTGCAGAAGAAAGTGAGAATTGGAGTGTTTCTAGTTCTAATCATTGCATTTGCCCTTGGTGCATCCTTTTATAAACCAGTGTTTCTGTTGCTTTATCATCTGAGAGGCAGACCTTTCATTCTTAATTTTAACTGCAATGTACTTTTATGGGATCTTCCTTCCTTTCTTCCCTTTCTCCTCCTCCTCCTCCTCCTCCTCCTCCTCCTCCTCCTCCTCCTCCTCCTTCTTCTTCCTCTCTTTCTCTCTCTCACTCTCTTGCTCTTGTTCTCTTGCTCTCTCACTCTCGCACTTGCTCTCTCTCTCCTCACTATATGGGACCCTGGACCCTCAAACTACTGTGTAGAGCTGGATTTCAATTCTTTCTCAGAGAGATTACTTATGGGATGATGCTACAGTAATGAATGTGTAATGACTGGGTGACTTCTCTTAGATAGACCTCTATTCTTTGATAAGTGGTTAATATCCAGTTCAGATTTAACTCATATCGATTACATTGTTGGCTATCATTTCTCTCTGATATCATAAGAAGTAATTACCAAGTTTACCATATACAATTTTGTTGTGAATTAATTCTTTACTCTCATATGTTTTCTTGGGACTAAAGGGATAACTCAGAAAATAGTGTTCACTATACAGGGATAAAATCTCAGTTTGATCTCTAGTATCCAATTGACAGTCATATAAAAACCTAAACAAAGCAAGCAAGCAAGCAAGCAAGCAACCAAGCAAGCAACCAAGCAAGCAAGCAACCAAGCAAGCAAGAAACAAAGCAGATGTTCCAGCATGGTTTGAAGGGTTCTGGACAGATAGAGAGGTGTGGGTCTGCTAGTCAGCCTCTTCAGAACATCTAACTTGCTATTGTTTATCTGTTTTTGAGATAATCTACTTTTCAGGAGGTTTATTTTTCTTTTTCTTTTTCTTTTTTTGAACCACTTACACAAAAGTTCTAGTGGTTAAGTGGTTATCATGGTGGTTACGCACTGGCATTGGCATCAAACCAGCACTTTTTGTTGGTGGGAAGTATGTCTGCTGCTGTGAGTATATTATGCTTTCATTGTTCAATGAGTAAGTGAGGCTTTGTGAAGGTTTGTTTGTATACCCTTGGATAATTCTACTCTCTACCTGTGGACAGTTATACTGCTTCTCAATTTGTTTGTTGTTTCTTTTATGGTTCGGGAGAAACTTGGAAGGTTCTTAACCACCAAGTAGCTCCCCAATCCTTTCTGCCATATTATTCTCTAATTTGACACTTAAGCAAATACAGCCTGGAGGTAACTTTGAAACAACAAGTTTAGGCCCATAATTGGGCCTAAGATGCATAAAAAAAAATAAAACTGTCTTATAGTATGTTGTTTGTGCCCTGGACTACTTGCCACCAGACCCTATGTGCACTTGGGGGATGGAGGTGAGGTGGCTCACAGTCAATGACACAGACTATGGGAGCATGTGAGAAACACTTCAGCAAGCTCATCTAACACTGCTGCAATCTCTTTTAGTAACCTCTACCTGCCCCGCATTGGTTCCAAGAAAGCATCTCTCTTTTTTATTGAAATAGGTTTTTATTTAATAACTAAAGTGTTGCATCTATCAAATTTCACATAATTTTATATGGTTATGTATTTTATTAATATTTTTATTGGATATTTTAAAATGTCACATTTCAAAATGGATAGGGGATTTACAGAGGGGAGACCTGGAAAGCATCTCTTATACACAGCAGTTCCCTATTGGCTGGCATTGTTTGCACCAACAATCCTTGGTCTCTCAGGTAGTACTCAGGTCCTCTTGCATGAGATGCTTTTGTAAATGTGCAGCTCAGAATTTATATAATGGTTGCCCTGCTGTTTCTACTACAATATTGTATTCAAATGGAGTGAGTAGAATGGTATTACACACTCAAGAGATAACAGAAAAATATGAAAGGGGAGATAGGGGTGTTCACAACCAATGATTGAAATTTAGAGCCAATTTTCACATGATTATTTGGGGATTTCTAAACATAGTAGAATTATTTGGTATTCTGCCATGAATGTCATAAAAGAACCTTTCTGGAAATAGATTCAAGGATATGGTTATACCATTGTCTATAGAGAGTAAATAAACTAAGTATGAGTACGTTGTGACGCACTTCTGCTCTATGAAGCATCTTTCTAGTGTTTGTAAGAAACAAAGATGAGGTTGAGGAGATAGTTCATTTGGGAAACTACATGGTAAATAAGCATGAGGACCTGAGTCTAATCTCTGGCTCCCAGGTCAAATAAGCCAGGTATAATGATTCACACTTGTAATGCTAATGTTACATCAATGAAAACTGGATAAAGTCTGGGACAAGTGGAGTGCATTAAAGAAATGACATTCAAAGATTACTTTTGGCCTTTCCTCACTTGTGCACCCCCACTCATGGACATCCATGAACACAGATGAACCGATGTATTCATGAACATTACACACACACATACACACACACACACACACACACACACACTGAAGATGTATACAGAGGTTTCTCTATATTTGTCATCTGTCAAGTCCTACAAAGACACCAAGAACTAGTCATGTGTGAACCTTAGCCTGTCTTGAAAGTTGCAGGCCATGGGTAAGCTCTCTCTTTAGAAACAATTTGGAGAGCTACTCAGAAATAACACTGTATTACTGCTATCTGTAGCTCGTACTCAGACACAAATCTACAAGGCATACCCTTTGTCTCCCTTGTTTCCTCTACCAACTCCATTACCATTCTAAGTCCTGATCTGCCACATTTAAAAAAAATACATAAAGTTAATTATTTTGGTGAATGTGTAACTTAAAGATTTGCTTTAAAATAAATATACTTTTATTATAATATATTCAAAGATTTCAGAAAATAGGAATAAAAAGAAAATTTTGCCTCAATTACTTTGAATTTTCATGTATCTATCCCATGTGAAAAATGATTTTTATATTTTATTGTTTGATAGTTTCATGTGTTGCTATAATTAATTTTTGTAATTTTCCATTTCTGTCTCTCATTCTGACTATCTCTTATTGGAGGCCATATCAGTAAGCTCCCACACTTATCTTCATTTCTACATTTTCTCTGTAGCCACTGACTTTAATTATACTTGCTTGTCCAAGTTTCAGTGAGAGGCTACCTACTGTAGTATGGAAGTGTAGAAACCCAAAATTTGCCTCGTTATTGAGAGTAGGATGGTGATGTGTTTATCCCTAAATGGAACATTTATGTCATTCTGTCCAAGGCTTAGGAAACTTAACACAAAGAGGATTTGGGAAAGTTTATGAGCCAAAGAATGAGAAATATGCAGTGAAAAAAGATGTTGACTGGACATGATATAGCCTTTTCATTAATGGATTGACTGCACAAGACCTGTGTAATACTATCCCTTGAAATCCTTGTGGATGAGGAAACGACTCTGACATCCCTACCTTTATGGGATTCTAAAATGAGGTCATAGTCATTCTAATAATGTGTAAAGCAATAATAAAATTACAAGTTAGAACTACAGGTTTTGAAGGTTAACTGTAGTTGAGAAGAGGGGATGAGTGTCATTTCATCAGTGGTGTAGCCACTGATACATTGATATGCAAAATACTCCTACAGATTTTTTTTCTGATACCACTGCTATAGTCTGAATGCTAGCTGTAATAAATCACTAAATTTTTATTATGGAATAAGGTATTGAAATCCTACATTTGTTATTTGTTAACTGAAGGATCTAAATGATTCAACATCTTGGTGCTTAAGGTCCTGGTTTTATTTTTATGAATAGGGAAAGGTAGAGTTCTGTTTCTAGATATTGCTCTCTGGGATAGCAAATAATCTTCACATCTATCAAATGTGGCATGTATCAGTTTTGAAAAAGTATGTTGTTATATTATTATTTTCTATAGTATTACAAAGTCCTGCATTAATTATAAGAGACAACATTGGTTGATATATTAAATGTATGTTTATGGAAACTATATAAATACAATTTCACTATAGTAAATAAAAGATTGAATGCTGAGAAAGAATTTCATGCCAATATAATAACATTTCCTTCAACTATGAAATTCTGGGTAAAGTTACATTTCTCAATTTCCAAAGTACGTCAACATGGGGCTTCTGGTAAATTTACCTTGTAGTAGATGGACCGGTTCTGTATGAACAAAGCAAAAGTTCTGTGACTATGCAACCAAGGAGGCTATGCTCTCCCACAGCATCTGCCAAGGTGACTAAGGTGTAATGTTAGGGAGTCAGTCTCAATATGATTGCAAGTTAGCAAACTGATACCAAATCAATTGAAATGTGTGGTGTGTGGAGAATACCTGTGTGAATAGAATTGGAAGGTAAGCCAGATACCCACCAAAGACAGCTCAAGGACTCAGAGCTGCTGTCACGCATGCAGCAATGTCTACAGAAGATACCCAGCATGTGAAATAAAAATGGGAAAAAGAAGTGCAACATAGCATCTCATATTCCTTCAGGAGAGAATATGGGTTTTTTCTTCATTGAATGTGTTTAAGCCACAAGGGCATGGTTTTTAGTTTAGTTTCAGGAGATCCATTTTCAGGTCTCCATGCTCAGCCTCCTTGTATACTGAGCTGTCTTCACAGCAACAGAATGCCAGGCTTTCATGTCCAAAGTTTATGATCTGCCAAGGGATACCATCGTTACCTTGATACAAAAAAACAAAAACAAAAACAAAACAAAAAACAAAACAAAAAAAACACTTTAAAAAAGGAGGAAACATTGACTTTCTCTCCTCTTTTATTATTTTTTTATCAAAATAAAACTTGTAACACCTCATTTGCCTCATTTGCATAATTAATAAGAACAAAGCCAGAGACTTTAAACAGCAAGCTCTTTCTAAGGAACAAAGGAAAAAACAACCAATTAACTATAGAGATTTATTTTAACACAACTTAAAAGGTGATAAGGAACTTTCAAACCTGATTAAAACCTGTTGACAGATGGTTTAGCCATGTCCTATAAGTAATTTTTGAAAGGGATTTATGATATCTGTTTTCATTTTAGCTTCTCAGATAGAAGATTTGATTTTTATAGGAAAGTGAAGTAATTTTTAATGTCACATTAGCACTTTAATGAGCATTCAGGTTCTCCTGGCCACAATCAGCACTGTGATCTTCTTAAATTACCTGTGTTCCTGCAAGCATAGTTAGGGAAGATATAAAATGCAGTGATTTTTGAAAGCAGGCCATTGTGTTCTGTAATTGGTATTTCAACTATTCACATAGCCCCTGAAATAAAAGATCTTCTCTTTTGCTCATTCCTACCCTAGCCAGGCTGTATCCAATCCAAATTCCTTTGCCAAAGATGGGTATTAGTATAATATCTCTCAATAATCTACATTTTCTCTTTCTCCTTCCTCCTTAACTTTATATTTTGCAGGATAAATGATACTGGTTTTCTTTCTTACAAATACCACTTACCTGTAACTTGCCTTGTCAGATAATTATTACTAATACCAACAGATCAAAATCAGAAGCTGCTTGGAGAATTGGCCCCTTGCGTTGCTATAGTGACAGTGAGTATAACACCTTTTCTTCTCTCCCTAGCCCCTCCCCCGCCCCCCCCCCACACCCGTTATGTGAATTGTATGAGCACAAGACATTTTGGCTCCCTTATTCGTTTTCCCTTCCATGTCCTCCTAGTCTTAAAAATTACCCACATGTCCATTGTTTTTTCATAACCCACTGGAAGCAAACCAGGTATGTTTAAGGACTCTCTGCTTCGCAGGACACTTCTGGAATACTGTCTCATTTTCTACCAAAGCTTCTTACCTCCACTTTCGTACCTTCCATGTGGAGTTCAAAGCTGATATTTCCTTCTTTTTAAAAACAACTGGTTTATCAGGGGTTTTCCTGGAAAGCCTTGGCATTAAACACTTCCTTCAACTTGAAAATAAGCTGTAAGTTCCATCATTTATGAGTTTAATGTCAGTGGTTCACAGAAAAAAATTATTCACTTTATCTCTGCCACCAGCCATCAGTATCGGGTTTTCACTATCAAGCTAGTATCACTGGCGATCAGGAAAACTAGCACAGAAGTTGTCAAATCTCACAATGTGTTAGGATTTATAATTTTATATCAATTCTTGTCGTTTCAACAGGATACATGCATTCCAAAAGTTGCTGTGAATACATTTTGCAGGCTCGATTCTCTATTCTTTTTTTTTTTTTTTTGCTTACCATGCAACAAAACCTTTATTAACATTTTTAACAGAGGTTCAGCTATTATTGAAACGTGTAATTTCTAAACTTAAATTGGGGCAAATGGCTAGAGGGCAGAGTAACGCCATCATTGCCCATTGGGAATGCAGACTGAAGAATGAATAGCCACCCCTCAGACCAAGGAACAGGTGCAGGGTTGACTATTTCTGGATGTTGTAATCAGAGAGGGTGCGACCATCTTCCAGCTGCTTGCCGGCAAAGATGAGCTTCTGCTGGTTGGGGGAATGCCCTCTTTATCCTGGATCTTGGCCTACACGTTCTCAATGGTGTCACTGGGCTCCACCTCTAGGGTGATGATCATGCTGGTCAGGGTCTTCATGAAGATCTGCATTTTGACCTGTTAATGAATGCAATGAAAGCACAAACCGCCCAGCGTGTCTAAACACCCTCACGGAAGGCCCGCCGAACCGAACAAATCCTCTCGTCACTCTCGATTCTCTACTAAGGCACAGATATTTCTTACCTTTCACTTTAAGCTGTAAAACTCCAACATTATTCTCTATGTGAAGCAGGGATGACTACTATTGACTATGCTCTTCATATTCAAGATGCACTTTACTGTTCCAAAGCTTTAGAAGTCATTTTTCTTGGGTTGGGGGGAAGGTTGTTGTTTGTTGTTGTTTTTTTTTATTCTGGGAAAAAAGCTCAATCAATAAATGACTTTTATGCAAGCATGAGGACCTGTGTTCAGTTCACTAGAACACAAATTATATAGCCAGCAATTCCTATGACAGTGGAAGCACAGACAGGCAGAGCACTGCTGGTCATCTAGCAGGACTGGTGATTTCCAGATTCAGGCTCTGTTCCTAAAACTGAGTTGGAGAGTAATTAAGGAGGAATTTGGACATTGACCTCTGGCATTCATGACCAAATAACACACACACATGCATACAAGCACACACATACACTCATGCACACATGTGGACACATGACTTCTTATCTCCCACCAATAGAAGCATGTAACTAGTCAGTGGGAATTCATGCAATCTTTGAACTCTTTCTTGTCAACAGTAATCTGTACAGGTTTCAATGCATGATTTATACCTTTGTAAAGCCCATCTCCCCATCTCTGAAATCTGCCAAATAATAATCATAAAGATTTTCTACTGTGAGACACTATGTATCAGAATTCTAACAACTTCATACAAGTACTGAAAGGAAAAACAAATATAGCAATGATTAAATAATTATTAGGAAAACATTGTTTTACTTTGTTTCATTAATGATAACTTTAAATGTATGTCCATACTTTGTATTTCTGCAAACTTCTCAATGACTTCACTAAAGTTGATTTCTTATACTTGTTCATGTTCAAATGAGACACAAATTCTATTAACCTTTCTACTACATTGAGAAGATACCATTTTATTCTTTTTCTACAATTATTTTGTTTCATAGAAACTCAAATTTTCAAAAGCATTGGGAATATTTTTCAATACAAGTGCAAGTTTGGAAAGCCCCAAAATTATAACTCTATCCATATATGTCTGCCAAGATAAATTCTAGTGATATAAATAATATATCCAAATACTCAAAAATATTTTCAGAAAATATTTTAATGCACAATTTATCATAGATTTCTCTCTTCTCTAGTAAAATCTGAACAAAATCATCAAAAGTTTGCAATGTCTGTACCTCTTTTAATTTTAGTGTTCACACCCAAGTATGTAAATATTCTGATTACAGAAAGTAGTCAAAATCTTAGAGATGAAAGAAATAAGCTACCATCTACTCTTAAAAACAAGCACACTCACTTGATTTTTTTCATGGACCAGTGGGCTATGTGCAGCTGTTCTCTAGGATATAATGTTTCCTAAATATTAAGATTTATGATATTTTATAATGTACTTATGCCGTTTTATAATGTATTTGTTTAAGGGTCACTTATATTTTGTTAAAAATTAAAAGTGATGTTAAGGTGTACATATGCCTGTGTGCATGAGTTTCTTTGGTGGTGGAGTATTAAATCATTAAAATTTCTTACAATTACTAGTGAATGATGATTATGAACAGCAAGCAAATATACAGGGCTTGGGAGATAGCTCAGTCAGTAAAGCACTTACTCTGCAATTGCAAAAACCTGAATTTTATTCCAAAAACTCATGAAAAAAACAAAATGCCAAATGTGGTATGCTTATAATCCCATTTTGGGAGAGGCAAAGTGGTCCTTTTAGCCAGAGTAAAACTCTGCCTTACACAAGAAAGTTGGGGGGCCTCCCGAGGAATGACATCGATGTTATGCTCTATTCTCTCCATTAATCAGCACCTGTGTACAGATGTGTACCCACATTTTCATGAATTGGCACAAACACATAGATAATTGAATAAAAGTAATATTAAAAGTATTTCAGTCTCTCTGAGTGTTACTTTTGGGTTCTTTGCACTGGATGGTCTCCATTACCTGTATCCCACCTGGCTCCTTTTCTGTTCTTTCCACAGGTGCTTGAGCATATTCTCTGGCTTCCTTCTTCCCTTGTCTAGGTGAATTTTGTCCAACAGTTTGAGGAAAGTTATTGAGCATATTACAGTGATGTAACTGCATGAGATACCCTTGAAAGGTAAACAAACATTTTATCTGTGAATATTTCAAACTTGAGTGTTCACCAAAAGCAGACAAGTAAATTTGCAGGAGGTCTTGTTGGATGGATTAATTACTTTTCACTTTCTTATAATCCAAGAATCCCAGCTATTGATGGTGGAAGCTCTTATGATTTTGGTTTAAAATAAAAATCTTTCATACTGAATCTTAGTCAGGTTCTGAAAATCAGGTTGAATACCAACCATTCTGTAGTGTGGACATAATAACCTCAATATAAATTTAATAAAAATAATCAGTCCCTGCAGTTTTTTCATTGACATTATGGAGTATTATAACAAGAAAATGAATAATGGTTCTGTGTTATTTACAGATCAGTGTCCAATTTGTTTGTGCTTCTTGTCAGTTCCATTTGTGCTGTAAATTTTTTTATTCAAATTAACATTAAAATTTACATAAAACTATAATGTAATTCTTTGGTGTTTACTATCATCATATTGTTGTTCTTGCTATTGTTATTCCTGTGAAGTGAAAAAGCTCAAACAAGATGCCAAAACCTTCAGACTTGTTAGCTACAGATACAATCATATTACACATTAAAGCAGGAGAATTTTTTATGCTGAATTGTTCATAGCAAGAAACCTGTAGATCAGCTACTTGGAAAGGAAGAGTCTTTTAACAGATGAAATGAGTCCTCCTGAAGTGAAATCACTTCTTTACTTGATGTCCAAATAATGTTCCTGGTATTCAGATTACCTGTGCATCTTCATGTCAATGACTGTGACTAGGATAGAAAAAACATCCATGGTTCATGCCAATGCCACACCTACCTGAGGAAAGCACTGAATCCCACTAAGACCCTATAGGAAGTAAAAGGCAATAATTTTCCACCCTAATGGATCATGCTGAGGAAACAAATATTATCTTTCAAGCACAAAATTCTGTTTGTATAGAAACAAGCAATTTTAAAAGAACACCAACAGGCAGCATCCATGGGCTAGTACAAGGCCCAAGCACAAATATAGCAGAGGACTGCCTGGTCTGTCCTAAGTGAGAAAATATGCACTTAAACCTTGAAAGACTTGAAGCCCCAGAGAAGGTCAAGGCTCAAGGCAAGGAAGCACTTTCTCAGAGGCAAGGGAGAGGAGGAATGGAATGAGAAATTCTGCAAGGGGGTACCAGGAAGGTGGGGGGGGGCAATAGTTGGAAAGTAAATAAATGAAATCAAACAAAATAAACCTCATCATCCAGTAAGATGAAGTGGTGGGTAAAGTCACTTGGCACCATACCAGATTACTTGAATTAAATCCTGTGAATCTACAAGGTAGAAAGAGAGAACTCTAGTGTTTTTATTAATACTAAAAAGCACCCAAACTTTGTAATAATACTGAATAGAGTATTCTTATTCCACATGGTCTCTGAAACTCCTCTCAGTGTGCTTTCAATAGTAATTAAATTAGAATTTTCCCAATGTTCTCAATAAAAAATGCATATATATGCATATATATTACACATACATAGATAAACATAAACAAACTTGTTTTGGAGAATTTGGTTTTTATTTGGGAGCTCATGAGTGTCTTACTAAGAATATTACCAAGATATTGATCTGATAGTATGATATTCAGAAATTCAGAACATCATAAAAGTTAAAATTACTGACAATTAAATTTCACTGTATTGGTGACTGATTCTTCTGGTTTTATACTGTCTTCTCTTCACAATCAAACAATACAAACTCTAGTTATCATCGTGATTTACTGTAGCACAATTCAGTGTTCATCATTCAGATGAGGAAGATCGTCAGATTAGCTATTTTTATTGTTGCAGTGGAAAAATTTCTTGAGAGAAGCAAAGGGTTCATTTTGGCCCAGAGCTTGAGTGTATAGTTCTCAATGACAGAGAAGGCATGATAACAGAAACCTAAGACAAATGCTCATCTGTCATAAGCATTCATGATGCAGCAAGAAGTAAATGCTGGTTCTCTGTCTTTTGTCTGTGTTTCAGTTAGCCAAGAATATCTCTGGCACTTAAAAATGACATAGACTGTATTAAGATTATGATTGCTAAACTCTTAATATGGTCTTGAAATCTTGGAAAACAATGCATAAAGGTTTCACAACATGGAGACCTGAGATCCTGTACAGGTGACACTTCAGATTTAAGCATCACAATGTGCCCCAAGAAGACAAAACTATCCCCAGGGACAAAGACAGGAAGAACAAAGATATAGGATCCACAAAATGTATCTACTCCTTTCATTATTTTCTTCCCCTGCTTAGAATCATTGTGTGAGGTGTCAAGAATTTTATTTCTAAAAAGAAGATTAAATTACTTTCATTCAGATCTTAACCCTGGGTTCTTCAGGAGGTTCCAACAATATTGTAACAGACAAAGTTTGTGAAACATATTTTTTAAAAAAGGTTTCTGTTGGAGACTCAAGAGACCATGTTTCAAAAAAAGTTAAGCAATATGTTTTTGAACATTTCTCATATTTCTCATTTGAAATGAGCTCATAGAATGTCAGAAAAATTAATTTGTCTTGGTAATATTGCAAATTCTTCAACTCACAAATAGACTCTTCAGCTCATAAATAAGTCTAATCACCTCCATGAGCTGTACATTTGACAGTAAGTACAGCACTGTCCTCATCCCTCCCCTGGTCTAGGAGTTGAGGGTGCATGAATATCTTTTGATGAAGCTTTGAGCTGAATAGTAGGAAAACCTGTAGCCAATAACTAGGAAAAAAATCTATCTGGGTTACAGTGATACATTGCAACTGTAGAGGAAAGGAAGAACATTATAAGAGCCTTTCCTAGACTTTTCTTGAAGTCCTGGTCAGGCATTCCACTATGGGATCTTCTTTTGACAATCTTTCCAAATGTTTCAATCATTTATTTTGGAACTCCCTAGAAAATATGTCTGTCCTGATGAATACTATCCAAAAACAACTGTTTTTTTTCTTGAACAACAAAATAGCAAATCATGAGAAAATATCTCTGTGAGTAACTACATGGAAATGTTAATGATAGTTTGATAGTATGAATGTAGGCCAACTTCCTATGCAGTTTCATGAGAATGTTTGCTTGCCCCTGTGGCCTGCCAGAAAGTCTGGAATCTAGTCCTGTAGATTTATGGCACTATTCATTCATTCATTCATTCATTCATTCATTCATTCAGACTTTTATATACAACTCTGTTAAGATATCTCTACTACATATTCTAGAAGATATGTTCATGAGAGACGACTGAAACTATGTAAGAACTGACTTTGAAGACATGGGTTAAAAATGAAAGCTCTAGAAGAGTATTTTTAAAATTTAAATCTTTTTTGTTTTGTTTTGTTTTGTTTTTATTGGATGTTTTATTTATATTTCAAACGTTATCCCCTTACCCCATCCCCACCCCCGCCCAGAATCCCCCTATCCCATCACCATCCTCCTGCTTCTCTGTGGATGTGCCTCTACATACCCTCCCACTCCCACTTCCCCACACTCAAATTCCCACCCACTGGGGCATCCAGCCTTCATGAGACCAAGGATATCTTCTCCCACCTATGCCCCACAAGACCATCCTCCCTTACATATACAGTTGGAGCCATGAATCCCTCCCTAAGTGCCCCCAGGCAGGTGGTTTAGACACTGGGAGCTCTGGTTGGTTGGTATATTTGCTCTTCTCATGGGGCCGCAAATCCTTTCAACTCCTACAGTCTTCACTCTAACTCCTCCATTGGGAACCCCATGATCAGTTCCATGGTTAGCTGTGAGCATCTGACTCTGAATATGAAAGACTCTTGTAAACCTCTAAGGAGACACCTATATCAGGCTCTTTTCAGCATGCACTTACTGACTTCCACCTCTGCATCTACCTTTGGTGACTGCACATGAGATGGATACCCAGATGGAATGGTCTCCAGACAGCCCCTCCTTCAGTTTCTGGCCCTCAATTTGTCTCCCTATTTGCTCCCTTGAGTACTTTATTACTCCTTCTAAGAAGGACCAAAGCACCCCTACTTGGCCATCCTTCTTCATGAGCTTCATGGAGTCAGTGAGTTGAAACTTGGGTATTTCAAGGTTCTGGGCGAATATCCAATAATCAATGAGTGAATACCATGTGTGTTCTTTTGTTATTGGCTTATCTCAATTAGGATGATATTTTCTAGTTCCCTCAATTTACCTAAGAATTTCTCAAATTCATTGTTTATAATAGCTGAGTAATACTCCATTATGTAAATGTACCACATTTTTGTATCCATTTCTCAGTTGAAGGACATCGGGATTGTTTCTAGCTTCTGGCTATTATAAATAAGGCTACTATGAACATAGTGGAACATATGTGCTTGTTATATGTTAGAGCATCTTCTGGGTATACGCCCATGAATAGTATAGCTGGATCCTCAGGTACTGCTATGTCCAGTTTTCTGAGGAACTACCAGACTGATTTTCAAATTGATTGCACCATCTTGCAATCCCATCAATAATAGAGGAATGTTCCTCTTTCTCCATACCCTCGCCAGCATCTACTATCACCTGTGTTTTTAATCTTAGCCATTCTGACTGGTGTGAGGTGGAATCTCAGGGTTGTTTTGAATTGCATTTCTCTGATGACTAAGGATGCTGAATATTTCTTTAGGTACTTCTTGGCCACTTGAGTTTCCTCAGATGAGAATTCTTTGTTAAGCTCTATATCCCATTTTTAATAGGGTAATTTGGCTGTCTGGAGTCTAATTTCTTGAGTTCTTTGTATATATTTGATATTAGCCCTCTGTCAGATATACAATTAGTAAAAATCCTTTCCCAATTTGTTGGTTGCCATTTTGTCCTATTGACAGTGTCCTTTCCTTTACAGAAACTTTGCAATTTTATGAAGTCCCATTTGTCAATTATTGATCTTAGAGCATAAGCCATTGGTGTTCTGTTCAGGAACTTTTCCCCTGTGCCCAAGTATTCAAGGTTCTTCCCCACCTTCTCTTCTATTAGTTTCAATGTAACTAGTTTTAAGTGGAAGTCATTTATCAACTTAGAGTTGAGGTTTCTACAAGGAGATAAGAATGAATCAATTTGCATTGTTCTACATGTTGTCCTCCAGTTGAACCAGCACTATTTGTTGAAAATGTTGTCCTTTTTCCACTGGACAGTTTTAGATCCATTGTCTAAGATCAAGTGGCCATAGGAGTTTGGGTTCATTTCTGGGTCTTCAAATCGATTCCATTAATCTTCCTGCCTATCTCTGTACCAATACCATGCAGTTTTTATCACTATTGATCTGTATTACAGCTTGAGGTCAGGGATGGTGATTTCTCCAGAAGTCCTTTTATTCTTGGGAATAGTATTCACTATCCTGGATTTTTTGTTATTCCAAATGAATTTGAGAATTTCCTTTTCTAACTCTGTGAAGAATTGAGTTGGGATTTTAATGGGGATTGCATTGAATCTGTAGATTGCTTTTGGCAAGATGGCCATTTTTATTATATTAACCATGGCAATCCATGAGGATGGGAGAACTTTCCATCTTCTGAAATCTACTTTGATTTCTTTCTTCAGAGGCTTGTAGTTCTTGTCATACAGGTCTTCCACTTGCTTGTTTAGATTCACACCAAGGTATTTTATATTATTTCTGACTATTGTGAAGGGTGTCATTTCCCTAATTTTTCAGTCTGTTTATCTTTCATATAAAGAAAGGCTACTGATTTGTTTGAGTTGATGTTATAACCAGCCACTTTCCTGAAGTTGTTTACCAGGTTTAGTAGTTCTCTGGTTAAAGTTTTGGGGTCACTTAGGTATACTATCATATCATATCATCTGAAAATAGTGATATTTTCACTTCTTCCTTTCCTATTTGTATCCCTTTGACTTCTTTTTGTTGTCTAATTGCTCTGGCTAGGACTTCCAGTACTATATTGAATAGTTAGGGAGAGAGTGGGCAGCCTTGTCTAGTGCTTTATCTTAGTGGGATTGCTTCAAGTTTCTCTCCATTTAGGTTGATGTTGGCTAGCGGTTTGCTGTATATTGCTTTTACTATGTTTAGGTATGGGCCTTGGATTCATGATCTTTGCAAGACTTTGATCATGAAGGTGTGCTGAATTTTGTCAAATGCTTTCTCAGTATCTAGTGAGATGATCATGTGGCTTTTTTCTTTGAGTTTGTTTATATAGTGGATTACATTGATGGATTTCCGAATATTGAACCATCCCTGCATTCCTGGGATAAAACCTACTTGATCATGATGGATGATTGTTTTGATATGTTCTTGGATTTGGTTTGCTAGAATTTTATTGAGTATTTTTGCATCAGTGTTCATAAGGGAGATTGGTCTGAAGTTCTCTTTCTTTTTAGGATCTTTGTGAGGTTTGGGTATGAGTGTAATTGTAGCTTCATAGAATGAATTGGGTAGTTTTTCTTCGGTTTCTATTTTGTGGATTAGTTTGAAGAGAATTGTTATTAGGTCTTCCTCGAATGTCTTATAGAATTCTGCACTAAAACCATCTGGACCTGGGCTTTTTTTTTTTTTTTTTTTTGTGGGAAGACTTTTAATGACTGCTGCTGCTATTTCCTTAGGGGTTATGGGACTGTTTAGATGATTTATTTGCTCCTGATTTAACTTTGGTACCTGGTATCTGTCTAGGAAATTGTCTATTTCATCCAGGTTTCCAGTTTTTTTTTTTTTTTTGAGTATAGGCTTTTGTATTAGGATCCTATGACTTTTTGAATTTCCTCAGTTTCTGTTGCTATGTCTCCCTTTTCAGTTCTTATTTTATTAAGTTGGATACTGTCTCTGTGCCCTCTGGTTAATCTGGCTAAGAGTTTACCTATCATGTTGATTTTCTCAACAGAAGTTATGAACCAAATGGATTTAACAGATATCTATAGAACATTTCATCCTAAAACAAAAGAATATACCTTTTCCCCAGTACCTCATGGTACCTTCTCCACAATAGACCATATAATTGATCACAAAACAGGCCTCTACAGATACAAACAAACTGAAATAATACCTTGCATCTTATCAGATCACCATGGACTAAAGCTGTTCTTTATTAATAACAAAACCAATGGAAACCCACATGCACATGGAAACTGACCAATGCTCTACTCAATGATGACTTGGTCAAGGATGAAATAAAGAAAGAAATTAAAGACTTTTTAAAATTTAATGAAAATGAGGGCACATCATACCAAAACTTGTGGGACTCCATGAAGGCAGTTGTAACTGGAAAACTCATAGTTCTAAGTGCCTACAAATAGAAACTGGAGAGAGCATACTCTAATAACTTGACAGCACACCTAAAAGCTCTAGAGCAAAAAGAATCAAATACACCCAAGAGAAGTAGATGGCAGGTAATTATCAAACTCAGGGCTGAAATCAGCCAAATCGAAACAGAAAGAACAATACAAAATATCAAAATTTAAATCTTAACTCTTAGAGCCACTGTGACAACACAGTACTTACACCTGTGCTCAGTTCCCTCACTGATGAAACAATCCTGTCTAAGCAGTATGTAGTAAGGTTCAACTGAATTCAGTGATGGAAAATACTTAGCATTGTTTTTGGCTTGTGTCATGCATTTAATTATTACAATGTTACTTCTACTATTACTTAATTAATTGTCTTTCATTTCTAGGAGAAACAATTTTAATATTATTCTTCTTTCATAATCACTTGAATAAAAGTAAGTGTTAGTAAAACAGTTTTAGAATGATCCTGGGACTCAGGTGTAAAAATCAAAAGTAGCTAAAGAGAGCTACAGCACAGTACGTGTTACTTTTGGGAATTCCATTCTTGGTTTAAAAAAAAAAAAAACTGTGTGTACACAAACACAGGGCTGGTGACTGGACTTGTAATAAGTATGTGTTCCTCTGCAGACTACAGGCCACAAAAGTTGCTATACCTAAGCACAATGCAAGTGGCTTAGTCTATGAGAAATCAAGATTTTTCTACATCAGTGGTTCTCAATCTTTCTAATAATTTGAAATTTTAATACAGTTTCTCATGATATGGTGACACCCAACCATAAAATTATTTTCATTAATTTGAAATAAATTTCAATTATTTGCTAGTTCTTAACTGTAATTTTGCTACTGCTGTGAATCATGTTATAAATACCTGATATGCAGTACATCATATGTTTGATATCTGTCTATGTAATCAGGGTAACAATTCATGACAATGTGAGGGAGACATCCTCTCTACATCCTTAGTGTTAAAGTTTTAGTTTTCCATCAGACAGGATATCATAATTTTACTGTTATGAATCATGTCATAAATATCTGATATGACAGATATCTGATATGTGACACCTATGAAAATTTAATTCTACCTCAAAGGGTTAGAAGTACTGTTGTAAGATTACAGGCTAGTTGGTGAGACATTCAACAGTCAGATCATAATGTAATAAAGATGCAAGATATAGTCAAGGTCAATACAGATAAGAAGTCCAACTTGGAGACAGAATGGGTTAGGCAGAGCAGAGCAACAAGGCTCCTACAATTATATGCTGTTTGATGAGAAATTGATACTTTTAAAACTAAGCTTGTAGGCAAGAATTTACCCAAATCTTAAATATTTCTCCTCTGTATTGTAATGTATTTTTGCACTGCACTCACAGAGGGACAGACATGTGCAATGTAGTCAACAATAAATATTTCATTTTGAGATGAGCAAATTTTCAAGGTGGAATTAGCAAGCTGAATGAGAAATAGAAATGGAGGCTAGAGAGATAGTTTAACATCTAAGTGCACTTGCTGTTCTTAGAGAGAACCTGCATTCAGTTCCCTGTACCTAAATAATGATTCCAGTCATTTACATGGCAGTGCCACTTCCCTGGGGTCCTTTACCCTCTTCGGTCTTCTGTGAATATCAGACATTCATGTGGTACACAGATACATGTAGATAAAAATTGTATACACATAATATAAGTAATGATATTTGAGACAATTTAAACAGAAAGAGAATTCAAGGCTGGAAGAATGACTTGCATGACAAATGATTGCTTTATAAGTGTGAAGTCCTCATTTTGACCCTCAGATCTCACCTTGAAAATTCAAGTGAGTTGGCATGTGCTTGTAATCCCACTATTGAGAGAAGGAAACAGAGTGATCCCTAGACATGGCTGGGTCATCTAGCCTAGCTTCATCTGTAAGCCCCAGAGCAAAGAGAGACTGCTTATGTAAAAAAGAAAAAAAAAAGTGGATGACACCTGATTAATGACATTTGAGGTTGCCATTAATCTCCATATGTACCCACAGATATGTTCATCATATACACATGCATGTATAAGCATACACACATGCACACATGTGTGTGTGTGTGTTTCTGCACATATATGGATATGCATAAAGAAAGAAAAAAATAAAAGCAAAAGAGAAAATAGAAAATGACTTCAGAGCTTCTATGCTTTTTCTGAATTCATTTTTCTGCTGTCAGTTTTCCTTTCCATCCTATTCTTTCAATGCAGAGCTTTGTAAACTGAATATATTTACCTTCACTGGAACAGCATGTTGCAGTAATACTACAACCATTACTTATAAGTACCTATTTTGTTCCAGGCACAGGTTGCAGAATTTCATCAAGATCAGTATGTATATAACCCCACAATTATCTATGTTTTATTAATATATTAGTTATATATTTTTAAAAAACTGAAGCATAGGAGCTTCCTCAGGAAATGTTGGCTCTGTAATATATGCTGTTAATCCCCATTTTTTCCCCTCCTTGGATCCAAAAGGGTTTATTGTCATGGTAGATGGTGGCTGGATCTGGAGTTACCCCCCACCCCCGAAATTCAGGGCAGTCCTGAGTTAAATAGGAAGGGAGAAAGGGGGAGGGCCTGGGGAGTAATGCTTAATTTGCTCCACCCTCTGGCCTCCATTAGTATGTAAATCCCTAGGGCCTGAGGCCTGTGGTCACACCCTCTACCTGTACACTTTGGGAGGGGTTATAATGGCCTACGTGACTGAACAAATGTAGGTCTATGGAGACTAGACTGCGGGTCAGGACTCTGGGTTCTGGAGACATGGCCAAACATCTGCCATTTCTCACTTAGAGTCTCAGGGTTCCAAGTCCATGCCCAGCCATGAACCAGGATACCTATATGAAATCCCACATCTCCTCCCCTTTACTTTTTTAAAAAAGGGGGGTCACTGTGTCATCTGTGGTGAGAATTTTGTATGAGGAAGCCAAAAGAAAGCACTATGTAGGCCAGAGGGGTTAGCACAATCAAGTCACAGGATAAGGGGAGTTGGGGGGGGTGGGAAGGCAAGCGATCATTGAATCAATTGAATATATGTGGTACATTTTGAGGGTAATTACAGTTGACTAATCTAAATAGACATTAAGCTTTCCTCGATAACATGTAACTTTAGCTATTTGACTTAAAAGAGTTCATCTGTAGCTGGAGGATTTAGCATGTGTCTCTGGGTCTTCACTCAGACGGTGTGGCTGGAAGAAGGCAGCTTGGCATCCTAGGCAGTTTCCAGGAGGTGGTGCGGTGCTGTCTCTGCTGGACTTGTGGAAGCACCTGTAGGACAATCACAACAGGGAAGCAGGACAGCGGCAGGGGGATGTCTGCAAAGGGTGTGTAGTAAGCATTAGGTTGCTTGGGAGCAAGCACATCACATTGTGCCATTGAGATCCTAGAAAGCAAAGGTGTTTGAGGAAATTCTAGTCTTTGAAGGCACCTTTGAGTCTGTTTTAGATGGCTGAGGAAGAAAAAGATTATGTTAATTATGTCATCAACAGTTTGTCTGTAAAAGGAAACTAGTTATTAATTAAGGTTTGAAAAATGGTGATCACCTTAGTTGACTTGACCTGTGGAAGTAGATTAGATCACCTTTGAACCTTGAAGATGCCTTAAAAACTTGAACAAAAAATGTTGGGTATATATCATGAGTGTTAGAGAGAATGCCAATAAAAGTTAAAAATATCTCTCTGGGTTCCCTGAGGGACAAGCCTGACTGCATAGGGGTTGTGTCAAAAGTATCCCCTCTCCAGGAAAAAGAGATCAGGTTGGAATGGCCCTCATGCCTCACTGGACAACTACAGGGGGACTGGAGCCATTACAAGATCCCCTTCAATTACTGGAGGTCAAGCCTCTATCCCCGCCTTCGCAAGATTAGAATTGCCACAGCCCTTCTATACTTATAGAAGGGAGGAGATGTCAGGGGCATCCCTGCTTATACACTGGAGGCCTAAAATCATCCATAGGCCTAAAATCAGCAATAGGCCTGTCATACATGTATACTAACACCAAGTCTTGGGTCTCTGTGGATAAACACTAAAACAGATGGCTATAAGCTATTGTAACAGGCAGTTTTTGTGACAGTTTACCAGCCTGAGTAGTCATAGACCTTGTACATAGGTAGCCTTGGCAGACAATACCAACTTAGATAAGGACAAGCAAATCATAGGCAGAGATATAGTGACCTGTCCCCTGAACCCTAACCCAGCCAATACCCTGTTCTGAAAGAAATCTGTATTCCCCCTGAACACCCACACTCCAGTGTCATCCCCTTCTCCACATCCTGTCTTTCTGTTTTTATAACCCCGTGTGAATGAGTATAAATTACAATTTGAAAAAAAATAAATTATATTTTAAAAAAGGAAAAAATAATAAAGCTAACAGAAGAAAAAATAATTTTGAAAAAAATATTGGGTATATATCATGAGTGTTAGAGAGAAAAGGAGGCATTTAAACAAAAAGCGAAAAATTTTGATTTGAAAAGCATGAACACTGTTGTTTTAAGTGTTCCTATTAGGGAGTAAAAGAGACTAAACAAAAAGCAAGAAAATTTTGGGTTGAGAAGCATGAACATTGTTGTTTTAGGTATTCCAGTTGGGGGAAAAGGCATTAATGGTGGATTTAGAAGCAGTAGGGGAGGGGCCTGCTCTGCCATGTGGTGACTGTTCTAGCAGAGAGGCCAAGGCATTATCCATTTGTTTTTCTTACGAACCCTAAATGTAGAGGAGAAAGAGAAGGCCAACCTTGAAGAAAAGCTCAAAGCAAGAAACATAAAGGCTTGATAGAAGAGTCAGAGGGAGTAAGATACTGTGTAAAGACTGAGTCATGGAAGAGAGACTCATGTAGGCTGGTTTGGAGCCAGCAGCTTCTGAGAGAAGCTGGCAGGCATCTCTTGAAAGGCTGACCCCTGGAGGAGAGGCAGAGCACAGAGATTAGGGAATCACCGCCATCTTGTTGAGTTGGAGAAGAACACATGGGGAGAAAGAAACCTATGCTAACAGTCAGTGTGTGAAAGACTGAAGTAGGCACTCCTGAGAGCTCCAAACAAAAGGAGAATCTCTCACCCAAGGGAAAGAGTCTTAGAAAGGCAGGTGCTTTGGCCTGAAAGACAGCTGTTCACTGTGAAGGAGCCCTCTCTGTGGAGCTGGGGAATAGACAAGGTGGACATTAGGGAGCCGCCATCTTGCCCTTGAGCAGGAGAACATGTGGAGGAGTGGGAGAGACAGAGAGACAGACATAGTATTTTGAATCAGGCAGGAGCTAGTGGTAGCTAAGAGGCAGAGAGTAAATGCTGGCCTGAAACACGTGGAGAGAGAGAGAGGAAGGGACAGAGAGAAACCTGCCTAGTCTTGGGAACTATGCTGGAGTTACAGTTCCATGGAGAGGTTTTTGGCAGGCGCCAGTGGGGGGTACTCTTGGAGCTGGCTTTGCACGAATCCTCTACTGTGGGAATAAAAATTATAAACAACTCAGCAAAGACCACCAACAACTTGCTGAGAATAGCCATAATAAAAATATCAGCCCCCTCCAGGGACAGAGTGACCAAAAATATGGAGACAGCCAAGGACGACATGCATTAACAAGCTCAAACATGCCCAAGTGAGAAATGGGCCACCTGGTGTTTTTCTCTCTTCCTTGGGAGGTCTGAGGTTTCATGGTCAAAAATTGCGAGTCATCCTGCCCACCAAAATGATTGCTTATGCAAATTACTGATGTTTGAAATATCCAATTATATGTAACCATGCCAGAATTTTCCGCTTTCCCCTCCCACCCCCGTGCCTCTTCCTATAAAAGCCCGGAGCTTTTGGGGGTCTGGGTCAACCCGAGGGCCCCTCGCCAGTAAACTGCCTTTTGCTAATTACATCAAGTCAGTATCTCATGTTTCCTTGGGTGCGCGCTGATCGGGACTTGAGCGGGGGTCCTCTTTGGGGGTCCTTTCACTACCACCTGTAGGCCTGTAGGCCCATGCGTGGGCACTCAAATTTGTGAGTCTCACTTGTGTTGTGGGTCTGTGTGTGTCTGCCATTACGACGTAGGCTGGGATTGTAGTTCTGCATCGCAGGAGCACATGGGATCTTGGCTGAGTTTATTCCCTTCAACACCAGGGAATCGCGGTGGGGCCCTGGCTGGCATGTGGAATTCTCAGTCTGGTTCCACCGTGGTGCAGCATTCTTGGATTGGGGATCCCCGGGCCAGAAGTTGGCCGGAGACCAACTGGTCTCAAGCCCTTGGGCTTTCAGACTGCTGAGAGGCCACAGAAGGACCGAGACTGGAGGCATGTGGGTGCACGACTAGCTGACCCACAGCTGACAAAAATGAGAGGGGAGAGTAATTGGGCATCCCTGGGCCTAGAGGCAGCCAGAAATGAACTGGTCTCTAGCCCTTGGGCTCTCAGTCTTCTGAGAGGCTGCTGAAGGACAGAGATGGGGAGCATGTAGGTGCACAACCAGCCAATCCACAGTTGAGAGAAACAAGGGGGTGGGGGAAAGAGCCCCTGGCAGCACCCGCGGGAGATATTTGGTTACTGTACTTGCTTAGCAGACTTGGTGGCCTGGCCAGCTTGCTTGAAGATGTGGCTCCTCGTGGCTGGAATGCAAAAAGGTCCTCCAGGTGAGAGATTAAGCAGCTGCAGCTTCAGCCAGCATGGGAGAAGTACAGAATCTTCACTGAGTCGATTCCTCACAGCACCAGACAAGCATGGCAGGGTCCCTCCAGACATGGGGAATTCTCAGTCTTGGGTTCTGCAAGGTGGGGTAGAGCGCTCAGGTTGACCCAGGATTGATATCTCTATTTGGAGCCCCCAGACACCACTGGGTGTGGGGGTCACAGCAAAACAGAGACAAGGATGCATGAGCTCGGCTGGCAGCTCGAGTGCCAAGAGAGACAGAGATAGCCCTGGCACCACGCCTTGTGGAAAGGGTTCGCCTGTTATACTTGCTTTGCTGAAAGAGGCTGTTCGGCTAGCTTGTTTAGCTTCTGTAGCTGCATGGTTGTTCGTGGCTTCACGTTGGTCGTGCCAAATCTGGGAAAATAGCTGCAGCATGGAGATGTCCTGGGGGATTCCCATCTGGCAGGTCCCACATTCATGAGAAGATCTAGGGTTTCAGGCCTGAGGGCTTTGGCGGTGGCATACCCCAATGACACAAGAAAGTCCTTGGTTCCAAAAGGGTTTATTGTCATGACAGACGGTGGATGGATCTGGAAGTACCCCCCTCAGCCTCAGTTTATAACAGGCTACTCTCATTCTTTATGCTTACAGATCCTCGTATTAGGTAATAAGAAGCTTTCCCTTTACAGACAGCTATCACTAACTATTTGGGATACTATTCATTGCTGAGCTTTTTCTCAATAATAATTGAAGATAATTATACTTTCCTCAAAGTGTTTTTAGGGCAATAGGAAGAAAACATGTACTTTGTGCTTTACATAGTCACCTCTAGCTTTTTCTCTTAATTTATACAGCTATCTCCATCACTCCTGCATGCACTATTACAATAACTGTCAGTGCCATCTCTACCACCACCCTTTCCTGCTTTCCAAACCCATCAAATTCTCGCTGTGATTATTATCACTACCACTGTTACTGCCATCATCAGCACCATTAACATTAGAATCACCACCATTACCATCCATCCCCACCACTATTGTATTGGCCACTTGTCTTATTGCTAAAACCAAATACCTGACAAGAGCAACTTAAAGAATAAGGGTTTTATTATTTAGGGTCATAGTTTCAGGGCACAGTTCATCATAGTGAAGAAGAGGGAAAGGCAAGTATTTGAGGTAGCAGACTTTATTACATATGCTATCAGGAAACAGAAAGTCATTGGATGTTACTGTTTAACTCACTTTCCTTTTCAAATTTAGTTCAGGATTCCAGCCCATAGAATGACGTTATTCACATTTAGGTGGTCTTCTGTCCTCAACTAACTCAATCTAGATAAACCCTCACTAAATATCATGGCAAGTGGTACTGTTGTTCCGAAGACAACAATGGTCTCCTCTCTACAGGTTAGAGATGCTTAGGTAACCCAATGTGTACAGTAAGAAAAAAGTACAACCAGGATAGCCCAAGGAACCCAAAGTTTTAGTAGAGCTTCAGACAGACAGAGATGCCCCAAGTTGCTGCTCTACTGAACAATTAGGAGCCACTGGTGAGGGAAGAGCATGAAGCACTTATATTTTTAGTCTTTGGAGTTTGATATTGCTAATGGTGACTGAGTGTTACAGGAATTCAGAAATGTCCTCTCCACACTGATGGAGAAAAATAATCTCTTTCAATAAACATTTTAAATATTCTTGTGCCTATAACACACTGACAATGGCCTATGTCATTCTTACATTTTTGTTAAAGCTCTTTTTGAAGTTATATTTCCCATTGATGTTGAGAATGGTCTCATTGAGCTCCTTGTCCAGGCTTCTTATCCTCTGAATGACAACCACTGCCATTATATCTGGGCTGAAAGAAACCTTAAAGAGACCTCATTCCAGTTGGACAACCTTCCACAAAATATGAGGGAGGCCTCAGAGGAAGGACATTTCCAACTTCAGCTGAATAGTCAGTTGTTTGTAGGTAGGAGACATGATAGATCTTACTTTATGCTAAATACCTACAAGATTGTTATGTGTTCTAGCTCAAGGACAATTACTAGTATTTTACAACTAGGAAATATTTAAAATATAGTGTTATTTTTTCACTATAAGTTTAATTTTATGAATTGTTTAATTCTAGCTTTATGGTCTTCACAATACAGTTTGTGCTACTCATGCACAAATTTAAGTGCCGTCTCTGGCTATTTTGGTACCACTTCTCCTTATGTTTGTTGTTTGCAGACATGTATGGAGTTTTTTTCTTTTTCTTTTTCTTTTTTTTTGACCATTGTAATAAAAGTTTACAGTGTAGTCATAGACATTCAGTTCATCACTTGTTTTGATAATGATCCCTGACTCCTGATATCTATTGTTAAAAGTGTGATCAACTTATTTGACTAAACCAATTAGCTTCAGTTTAAAGTAGGAAACATTGGGAAATATATTGGCTGTTTCTATGTCATCACAACACAAGCTAGAATCACTTTAAACTAGGACTCTCAAATCAGAAAATGCCATTTGGCATGTAAGCAATACTATGGAACAATTGGTTAACTAGTTATTGAAGTTACAGGAATGGAGGTGTCTACCACTTCCAGCTCGAAAAATACTGGGGTTGCAGGTATGAAGCACCATGCCTGGAGTATGCAGTGCTTGTCATCAAACCCAGAGGTTCATGTATAAGAGGCAAGCAGTCTACTAAATGGGCTATAACCTAGCTTTGACACCCTTACAATATTAAGAATATTTTGATACTATAAGAAAACATACCACTGAGGTAGGGTTGTTTTGATTTCACACAGAAAAGCAGCTTGGTTCTGAGCAAATGGCTTCAGTTGCTCATTCCCTCAGTGGGACTCAGCACTAGCACCAATGTATTCTGTGAAAAGGTAGCCAATGATAGTAGTGGAAATGGATAGATTCAGGAGTGGTCCCCATTTTTTCTTTCATTTATTTTCCCATATCTTCATCTCTTCTTTCTCCCTCATTTCTTCCATCAATAGTCATGGAGAAGCTAATTCTATTCATCCATCCTTGTCTGGTAGTAGGGATGGAAATAAGAACTAAGAAATGTCACTGTTTCTCATGGTGCTTGTGTGTGTGTGTGTGTGTGTGTTTGTGTGTTTTTTTGTGTGTGCGTGTTCATCATGTGTGTGAATGTGTATGAATGTGTACATATATGTGTATGATGTGAGCAGTATCTTAGATATGTTAGTTCAGTTTTGAAAATAAGATCAGTTTTTGTACTGTAACTTAGAAAACAATAATTAGATAAAATGAGTTATAAAACTATTAATGCAAAGCATTGAAATTTAAATTAGGGGCTTAAATGTTGATATAGCAGAATACTGTATCTAAGAATGTGTGCTTCTATGTAAAAGTTGAAGTTGGACGTTTTGACAGATTTGTAGATAAATTACAGATTAACTACTCTACATGCGTTTCTTCACCTTTATTTTTCTACCAACGCCCACACTGTATAGCACACCACATCATACAATTCTTTCTTCTTTACATATACATTTCTTTTGCTTCCTGTATATTTGGGCTATTATAACTTTTTAATCTGAAAATATTACCACTGAAAACATACTCCCTAAATGAAAAGATATCCTTGAATATGAGACCATCAGGTTTTCATTACATCATCAGCCATATATATATATATATATATATATATATATATATATATATATATATATATATCTTCATTAGCTGCACTTTATGTATCCAGCAGAAACTACAATTGAGTGATTTAAAACCTTCTTATGATTATGGGTCCTTTACTTTATAACTCCTGTGTGTAACGTGATTAACTGCTGAAAATTTTAAGATTTATTTTGCTGTCATAGTTATATTTAAATATCACATTTTATTTCTTGGAGAAAATTTGCTAGCCCTCAAGATTTAATATGTCCTTTTTACCTGTATGAGTTCAAGTATTTTACAATTTTCATAAATTATACTCCATGTGAAAGTCTAATTTATCTTCAGGCAATATTTGTGAATATTTCTGGTTGAAGTAGAATCTCAAAGGTTTTCTTTGTATGCTTATAGCTACCCAGCTGTCATAAAAACAGAGTAAACTTTTTTTTTCTTTTTTTTCATTGGATATTTTATTTACATTTCATATGTTATCCCCTTACCACATCACCCACCCACCCGGGAACCCCCCATCCCCTTACCCCTCCTCCTTCTTCTCTGTGGATGTAACCCCCACCTACCCCCCCACTCCCACTTCCCCACCCTCAAAATTCCCACCCCCTGGGGCGTCCAGCCTTCATGAGGTCACTCACTGATTATTGGATATTAGCCCAGAACCTTGAAATGCCCAAGATGCAACTCACAGGCCACATGAAGCTCATAAAAAAGGAAGACCAAGTGGGGGTGATTCAGTTCTTCTTAGAAGGAGCAACAAAATACTCAAGGGAGCAAACATGGAGACAAAGTGAGGGACAGAAACTGAAGGAGGGGCCATTTGAAGACCTTTCCACCTGAGTATCCACCCCATATGCAGTCACCAAAGGTAGATGGTGATGTGGAAGTCAGGAAGTACATGCCGATAAGGGCCTGATACGGATGTCTCCTCAGAGGCCTTCAAGAGTCTGACATATTCAGAGGCAGTTGCTCACAACTAGCCATTGAACTGATCATGAGGTTCTCAATGGAGGAGTTAGAGTGAGGACTGAAGGAGCTGAAAGGGTTTGTGGCACCATGAGGAGAGCAACAATACCAACCAACCACAGCTCCCAGGGTCCTAACCACCAGCCTGGGAGCACTTATGGAGGGATCCAGGGCTTCAGCTGAATATGTAAGAGTAGAGGGCCCTGCCGTGCACAGAGTAAACTTTTTTAACAGATAAACTTTGTGCAAGTTAAAAGTGAGGAGAGGCAGAAGTATTTTTGTATTGAGTTTTATCATTTAAATTGACCACAAATGTAGTGAGTTGTTCAAGCATGCAAATGGGACTAGATGAGATATCTTGATAGTGTTGTACTCAAAGTCTAGCTAAGGAGCATGGCCACTTCAGTTATGCTTCTCTCTCCAGTGTGTCCCATCTTAGAAATTAGTGTGCTTTATTGAGTTTGTCTTGATAAAACTGAAAATTAGAAAAATATGTTGTAGGAAGTCATCTTAGTCTGGTGCTTTATGTCTCACTGTTTAGCGTTGAGTGATAGGTGTAGCCTTATATTTTTCAAAACCTACTCTAATAAGTGTACTTAAATGTCTTAACCTCCATTCTAGTCCCCTACTCTACCAGAGGTAATGGAAAGGAAAGTTTAATAGGGCAAAGGAGGATGGGGACTTGTCTAGAAATGTTTCCTGGGGACTGAATCCAACCTACGTTGTCAGATTCAGCAGTTCACTTCACATGAATAAGCAGTAGCTTGATCCACTCCCAAACAATATTCATGAATCAGCAGGACCAGAAGAAATTGCAAGACTCTGGTAATTGGCTGAGTCAGCAGATGCAGCATAAAGCTACTGAAACACCATCAGAAATTCGTTGTTGTTTTTCTCTCTATGAGGTCACAAAAATGATTAGCAGAGAAGGCAAGGTGAGCCAATATCAAACAGTGTCTTTCACTGTTGGGTCAGGTCATAATAATTCCTTTCCCAAACACCACTTGTTCTCTCAAGTATCCACTCTCGTAAAGCATCACATGACATTTTCCAGAAAAATACCACATGTCTTTTCTCAGCAAAACAGCCTCTCATATGTCTGAATTAGCAAAAACATCCTCTCATAAGACAATTTCCTGAAATACATCACATGACACAACTGAATCTCCAAAGAAACCAGAAATTTCCACTTCAGACTGGAACAGTTGCAATTGTCATCTGGACAAAAGCAATTGAAGTCCAAATTTCTGTTTTTGTTTAATTTATCTGAACAATAAATGAATGAATAAATGGATGGATGGATGAATGGATGGATGGATGAATGAATGGATGAATACAGTTTTCCTTAGTCATTTCCCTTGTTTCTTACCCAGTTGCCATGATAAAATATTCCAACAAAAACAAGGATGAAAGAGTTTATTCAGTTTACAATTCCAGCTTTGAATTCATTGGTAGGGAAAGTATAGGCAAGAATTTGAAGCACCTCCACATATCTACAATAGAGAATAAATACTTGCATGTTTACTCCCAGCTCACATTCTTATCATTTATATAGTCCTGACCCTAAGACCAAAAAATAATGTCAACTACTATTATGTTAGATCTTCTCACAAGGATTAACTTAATCAAGATTTTCCTCTTTAGCTATGCCCACAGGCCATACTAACCTAAACAACCCCTCATTGAGAATTTATAAGAGGTAACTCTGTGTTCATTCAAACTGACAAAATTAACCATCAGCCCAAACTCAAAACTCTATTATCTATCTCTTAAATATATTGAGACACAAGATGTTTATCTGTGGTAGGCAGTGGAAGAAAAATGTCATTATTGGAATGTGGGTCTTGAGTGTAATAGTTTGAACATTTCATTGTTTACATACTGATAAGGATCTGTCTGTCCAGATACATTTAGACATGGGAGAATTTTTAAATAAAGTAGAGTGCCTTGCAGCATATTGATCCTTGGATCTCTACTGTGTTCATGAGTGCTTTTTGTGTACCAGGCACAGGTGGAATCTTATAAAATAGGATAGGATGTTCTGGCACTGTCCTTGTTCCTTCAAAGTAGCATTCTTAAAAATGCTGATCAATGTCTAATTCCCTTAATCAATAGTGTAACTCAATACTCTCGTTTCTCTTTTGTATGTGTGTGAGTGTGTGTGTATCTCTGTGTGTGTGTGTGTGTGTGTGTATCTGTGTGTATGTGTGTGTGTGTGTGTGGCTTTGAGTGCATGTTTTCATATACATGAGCTAATTTGTATATGATTGTACATACACATGTGTGCATGCATATAGAGGACAGAAGGTAATATCAAGAACATGTCTTAATAATGTTATGCTCCATTACTGAGTAAAGTTTATTATTCAAGTAAGATTACTTGTTGAACCCATGATTTGGCTCATGTAGGTAGCCTGCTTTCCCCTTTTAACATGTTGTCTTTGGCTCTTGAGTGATAGGATTACAGATGACTGCTATAACAAGCCTCCAAGCTGCCCTGTGAATGCTGGAGGTCTAAACATCTGTTTGAACCCTTCAGCTTTGAGTCAATTTTCTGGATGAGAAGTCGGAAGAGACATAGCTGGCATAATGTCTCTGCTATGGAATGGAAGTAAAGTTCAAGACTGATTGTTCTACTAAGTGAAGGCCTCATCTCTATGAGCATAGAATAGCCAAGGAAAAGACTCACTCTTCTCCAGTTTGGTGTGGCATCTTTGCAGATATGCTGCAGTTGTCCAATTAACATTTGTGAAGATGTGTCTGTGAGTCTCATTTCTGATGTTGTCTCTTTCTACTTCTTTCTTTTATTCAGGCACGTAAGGCAGCCAGTCAGGAAGCAGAAGGACATGCATGCTGTTTCATAGGTCTCTTTCTCTATCCCCCACTGCATTTTATTCAGTACAGGAAAGAAGCCAATAGAAATGGTGCTATACACTTAGGATGGATCTTACCACCTCAATTAACACAACCTAGAACTCCCTCATATATATGTCAGAGGCTTGTTTCCTCTGGAATTCTAGATCTGCTAAATTAACAATTATAATTCACTATGACAGGAATTAAGCTTCTGTAGGCTATAGTAGTTCGTACATTAAATAAATTGCGGAATATTCAAATATAGAAGAAAATAGAAGATGGAAGAGCGGAATGGGACAAAGGAAGAATTAATAAGAGGGAGAAAGAGGTACAATGAAATCAATCATAGTAACAGAAAAAAAATTAGTATACTAATTCATATTTGCCCAAACAGTGCTGGCAGCAAAGGAGCTAAAGAAGATTATGGGAAAAGAGAGATTTCAGGGTTTCTATAGGGATATAGACATAAAGACAATTCTTAAGAGACAATGGGCACTTGTCATTTAGTTCTTTTATATAAAAGAGAAGGTGAGTTTAGAATCAACATGCAGGTATTGATTCTTCTCTGTTTGTTTCTAAAGATGTGAGGATGTGGTTCAAGTTCTGCCTCTACTTTATCAAGTGATGGATTGTAACCTAAAAATGTAATCTGAATAAGCCCTTTATTTCTTGCTGCTTTTGTTGGAATATTTTATCACAGCAACTGGTTGGGAAGACAAGAGAAATTACTAAGCAAAACATTCATTCATTCATTCATTCATTCATTCATTGCTGAGATGAATTAAACCTGTAAGCTAACCACAAGTAAATTCTTTTATTAGAATTGCTATAGTCATGGTGTCTTTTTGCAGCAGTTAGAAATTATCAAGGAAGGCATGCGTGTGTGCATGCACATAAATCTATGTTGTCTCTCTGAGCCTGTACATATGTGTGTATCTCTTCTTCTTCTTCTTCTTCTTCTTCTTCTTCTTCTTCTTCTTCTTCCTCTCTCTCTCTCTCTCTCTCTCTATATATATATATATATATATATATATATATATGCATGCATGTGTAAATGTGTGTTTGTGATTTAGCATATTGTTTCTGCATGGAAGTATATGTGTGTGTGTTATAGTAATGGTATGTATACTTTTTAAATTATCCAACATTTAAACTAGTCTGTACATTCTTTAATAAAAATAATCTACTCTATGTATTTTTCTCCTTTGTAAAAATAAAAGGCAGGTAAATGTACAAATGTAGTTCACTTGTCAAGGTAATATACAATGCCACATATCATCATGCTCTGTCAGCATCTGGAAGTGGCATGAGTTTCTTCTCTGGGAAAAGCCACACTGAGTTTTCAGTCTCTACACTGAGAAGATATTTTTACCAGAGCCATCATCTCAGATGCCTTTTATTTATTAACTTGTTGACAAAGCTACACACAGTAAAATGTGCAATAGATCTTTCATTTTCCACCTCTTCTAGAAGAAAAATGACATTAATAAGATATATGAAAAGTTATACAAATCCATCAAGCTGTATGACTACAGAGTAAGAGAAACAGAACCAAGCATTAGACTCTGTAAATTCTCCTCCTCGTCTTTATTGCACATAACCCCAGAAGAGAAACAATGAGCCTTCCTTTGTGAGCAGCTTGTATATATCATTTATCTAACCTGTGATTAACGGAAACTTAATCGCTGAAGTTACAAAAGAGAAGACAATTGAGGTTTGGCCTCTTGGCCTGCACTCTTAACAGAATTGGAAACAATCTCAAGTTTTGTCATTATTTCAGGTAAGTGACTGCCCTTGTACCTTCATAATATTATCTTTTGTCCTTCGTATTAACGCAGTGGAAGTCACATGTGTGTTTACTGATCTCAGTTATTATTCTGTTGACATGATTAGACACCATGATCAAGAAAATTAATGTGTGCTAATGGTTTTGTAAAGCTAGAGTTTATGACCATTAGGATAGGGAGCATGGCAACAGCAAAGTAAACGTACTGCCAACACAATAGCCCAGCGCTTATATCTTGATACATAAGCATGAGATAGAGAGAGCTAACTGACTTTTGTACTTCAAAGCAAGTCTCAAGTGACACACCTTCTTCAACAAGATCAAACTTCTTTCTTGTCAGTTCTTCTGGAGGCATTGGAGGGGGAAGAGCATCTTCAGAGGGTAAGACTTTGTCTTACGAGATATGAGTGTAAGACTGTCTTACGAGATATTTAGGGTTGCTGTATAATAAAAAAATTACTTATGTAAGTCTAAGTTACTTTGCTACTGTTGCTGACCTGCCTTCTGAAATCCTCTGAGGCTAGAAACTGCAGTTTTTTGCACTTGATACCTTCACCTAAAAATAGCAAAGGATTAAGTAAATACCCTTTGTTGTATCTCAGCAAGAACTGAGATGGTCTAACTTTCAACCTGCTAGTCAGAAGTCTCAGGAAGTAAACAGGACACTTTGAAAAGTGATTATATCATTTGTTACTAAGTTATAAATCTTTCCTATGAAAGCTATCTAAGGAGAAAAGCAGGAGGATACAACTTAAAGCTTGAGAGTTAGACACTACTTGGCCTGTTTTCTAAAGCAAGAATGGTCCTCTTCATCTTCAGAGATTCCCCAGAATTCTCAGCTCTGCTTACATAAAATGCCATCCTCTTTCCCCATTTCCCCTCCCTAGAAAACCCTTATCCCATCTCCCTCCTCCTTTTTGCTTTTGTACTATTTTAATTACATGCAAGTATTAAGGTCAGTTCTAGGTTGAGGAACTAGCAATACAACAGATGCAAATAGTCAAGGAATAAGCAAGACAATAAATAAAATTCTGTGAACACTCCCATGATGACTGTTTCTAAGGGCTTAACAGGATGAACAAAATATCCAAGCCTACTTCTCTTTACTAGCTCAAAGTCTTTTTCATGTCTGAAGCCCACTTCCTTGTTCTGAAATTACTTATTTGTTCTAGCCTAATATAAGATTACTTCCTGAAGACCACTTCCATGTCCTTGGCCAATGTCATATTCCTGCCAAGCAGCCCATTTCCTTGTCCTTGGCCTATGTCAGATTCTCGCCAAACAGCCCCAAAAGCTCTGCATCTCTACCCTTTTTTATTTCATAAACAAGACTGAGCCTGTCTCAGGTCATTCTGCCAAGAATGCCTTCCTTAACTGTTGTGGAATATGCATTTTCAAAAGCAATGCAGTTATGTCTTAGGTTGGTAAGGCTTTGTGCAGAATCTTACCCATCCTTGGCTTGCCAGATTGTTAAATTAATAATTCTGTCTCAGGGTCCATTTTCAGTTTCAAACCATGAACTTTGGCTGCCAATATTTTGATGTTGTTAAAGACAAGCTTTAACATGATGGGTAGGAATAAAAGTATTTCCAGGACAAAAAGAATGATCATGCTAGCATGATCAATCTATATATGCCATTCTTGAAACTTGACCAGAGTAGAAATACTGACCTCAGGCCATGGGTAATTTTATAAATAGTTTCTGAGACATCAACCCTCAGCAGAGCAGCATTCATTAAATTCATAAGGTCACTATCCAAAGTTAAAACGTCAAGAGTGGTGCTAGAATTATGCCAAATACACTGCAAGTGTCTGTAAACTTTTTCCTAATTATAATGACCACCACTGTAAATTTTAGAACTAACATGAATCAAATGGTATTTTGCATGACTCTCAAACTCTGACTCTCTTTCCAGAAACTTGAATAGAATAAAGAACATCAATCCATTCTTCCAAATGCCTATCTAAATTCTCTTATATATTCGACACATTAGTAACATTGTTTGCTACATGATTAACAAAAATAGTTGTCTTAACTTCTTGTTTTAAAGCAACTGCAGAAGCAGTGGCACTAGCAATTAATGTAATTAAAGCTGTTATACTATCAGTAATCAAGCCCACTACCCTCTTGCTTCTGCTTAAAAGCCTGACTCACTTCTTCCAGTACTTGCAAGCTTTTTTTCAGAAATCCAAGGTTCTGTGTTACTCAGAGAAATTAAACAAAAGCTGGTTGATAGATCTCCTTAAATGACATACTGAAATTCAATGCATTAACACAATTAGAAAATGTACAATCAGTGCAACTTACATTAAATACTGTAGAAGAAACAAAAGTATTTTTAACTTGACAATTAAACAAGCTTTGACACGTGTTTGAAATCCAGATCCAAATGAAGACTTTTATTTCTAATATTGGATTGATTTCTAGTCCAGCACATTATTGAGTCTAAATAACTTGTCACATTTAAGAAAAATACAAGAGTCATTATAACTTCTCTTTTTTATTCTCTGTTCCACAAGGCCCAAAAATTTGAAGCAAAGCAGTTGTCCCATCAGGGGTATAGGTAAGCAAATGTGGGTTGGGAATATTTGTTCAATATAGTTTCCCAGTCAATATTTGTGCTTGAAACCTTGAGAATCTTTCAATCTTCTCAATGCAAGATTGAGAACACTGAAGACTCTTCTGACCCCTTATAGATGTTGTTACAGCTATGGGTCAGATTACAGCACAAGTCTGAATGGGAGTTGAGAAATATTATCTGATAAATAGTATTTTATGGATAAACCCTAGGATCAATAAGCAGATAATGCATACTCTACCTACTGATTCTTGGCAGTCAACAAAGTATGAAGTGAAGGCCAAAAGGACAATGGTAACTGATATGCTATGTTCCATGATCTGTAGTAAGCTTTCCTATGAACACATGAAAGAATCTTGTTCTTATAGATGGAATAATACATGGAGTAGCTTAAACTTATGCAATTTAGTCATCAATATGGCTAACCAGTGAGTGACATCAAGTTGAACAACAACACTCATCGTTCTTTTTCCAGTATATAGTCCTATACTACATAATCAAAAGGGAATTGTTTCAGTTTTGTCTCTGTGGTGTACCTAAAGGTTCTCTTTGAAATTTGCCTGAAGGGACAATTTGACTCCATCCATTTTATTTCAGATGAAAGACACTATAGGCCATATAGAAATTTATATTTTATTCATATACAGAGAATATCAACATATAAAATTTCACTCTGAACCAATTTAAGAAGAGGTATGTTTACCTCTCAGTCTCTCCATCTCTCAAGGCAATTTTTCTTTGAAACAGGTTCTCATGTATCCCAAGCTGGCTTTGAACATGCTATATAGTCAAAGAAGACCTTAAACTTCTGATCCTCCTAACCTCACATCTTGAATGCTGAGATTATTTATGTGCACTGGCATGCATTATTCAACGTTACTGGAACTTGAAATCTGGGTTTCATGCATACCAGGCTACCACTTGACCAAGTGAATCACATCCCTGGCCTTGATTTCCAGTTTCTTTAACTTTGTTTCTCAAACCAAGAACATAGGGAAAATTTCAACAGAGCTGACAATAGCACTACATCTAACTGTTACCACAAAAATGTGACTCTCATGTAATAAGATATTACAGATACAGTTCAGGAAGTTGAGATAAAATTTTCCATTAAATGAGCTTCCTCATGACAGTAATAACATCAAGACCACAAAAGCTTAAAAGACCCAGAAATAAATATGAAAAGCTCTTAGGTCCAAAGAAGAAAGCATCTCGTTCCTACAGATTTTCAAGGAGAAAGGAATAAATTCTACCAAATGCCATACTCTACATGTTAGACATCATCCTCATTATCTAGCTTTAACTAAAGGGTCTCTAATCTCTTGGCAGGAGTGAAGGAGCTTCATTTGTTCACAGCTACAAAGGAAAGATGAAAAGCTGTAACCCCACCAGACTTTCATTCTGTCCAGAGAGAGTCCATAGCAAAATATGGCCTAATATCTGGGAAAGGGGCTAGTTAAAGATTCTGTAATCTGTAAGTAATCTATGCACTACAGCTATGATACTATTTATGTTTTCCATTTTTTCACTATTAGGAGGAACATCATCAAGACAAAAAAGGCTTTTTTTGGATGCCTCTGTTCTTTACATTTGAATAGGCAGAACATAGACCTGGAGGACAGAGCAAAGGTCATGTCTGGAGTCAGACTTGGCTGTCCAGGTCACTTTAGCAGTTATGGAAGCAACTGCCATAATGGAGGAAAGTGTGTGGAAAAGCATAGTGACTACTCATGTGACTGTACCAGCTCACCATATGAATGACTGTTCTGCCAAAAAGGTAAGATGAAAATGCATGCCACTACTGTGAGTGATCTCATAGCATCCAAATATCATGGCCAATGATTTATGGCATTAGGTAGTCCACATCACTTTTAATAAAAGTAATGATCTGCTACCTGTAAGCCATGTTTTAGCCAATAATACCTGCCTTCAGACAATTTACAGTGTAGTTCCTACGTATGACAATATGGTAGCCACATGGCATTTTTCAAACCAGTGTTCTTCATGCTCTTAAGCAGTGCCCATACTTTGTACTTTCAGCATATTTTTTAGACTCTGATTAGTTAACCAACATAATAATATCCATGCCATGGGATTCTATACATACTGGAAGTGCATTTGTGCTCAGTAATTGTTGAAAATGGGCATATCCGTTTTGAAGGATAAACTGAAGACTAGAAATTGATCATCTACTTGTGTTTAGTGAAGTACTGTGTTGCTTAGGGTTTCAATTGCTGTGAGGAGACACTCACCAAGGAAACATTTATAAAGGAAAACATTTCTTTGAGGTTCTCTTACATGTTCAGAAATTTAGTGAATTACCTGCAATGTGGAAAACATGGTGTCCAGGCAAAGATGGCACTGGAGAAAGAGCTGAGAGATCTGCATTTTGTTCCAAAGAGAACAGAAGACTGTCTCTCCTAGGAAGTTAGGAAAAAGGTCACAAAGCCCGCTCCTACAGTCACACACTTCCTCCAGAAAAGGCCACATGTACTCCAACAAGGGCAAACCACCTAATACTGCCACTCCCTGGGTCAACAATATTAAAACCACCAGACATTCTAACATTTCTACTTCTAGTTCTGAACTAGAAAATGTATCAAAGAACTACAAATTTTAGTGAAAAAGACAACATACAAGTACTTAAGTGATCTTTTTTATTAATTAATACATTTCAATGTGTAAAGAAGATTTGTTCACTATAAACTTTATCAGTATTTTATAACATTCCATTTACTAACGAAAAGGAAAATTTCTGAGGACTCAAAGTAAACAATATTCAACAACAATATTTAATATTAAAATGAAATAATTTAGCTCCTATAGGACTCAACAATTTCACGTGATTTTGTTCCAGTTAATTAAGAAACACTCATTTTTGTTGTGTGAGTGTCTATGTGTGTTTTTCTGTGTGTCCATGTTCACATATATTCTGTATTCTAATTTATGAGGTACATGCATGTGTGTATAATCCATAGACCAAAATGGAATTATATTCCTCATGTAGTATCTACCTGTAGTAAATAGTTTTTACTACTGTACTTTAAGCTCTGGCCAGACTGCTCTACCAGCCACAGCCCTGGTTCATGGATGAAAATCACACACACACACACACACACACACACACACACACACACACACACACAAACACTAACTGCTTGTTAATTATCTTTAATCCTTCTTATAGTCAAGTCTTTATACCTGTCCTGGTCTGCCCTTCAACAGGTGCTCATCCCATTCCTCATCCCCTGTCTCCTGGAAGATATGTGCCCCACACCATGCCAGGCTTCCCCACTCCCTGGATCCTCCCTGGATTCTCTTGAGGATTAGGTACATCTTCTCTGATGCTAGATTAGGCAGTCCTCGGCTGTATATGTGTCGGGGACCTCATACCAACTATGTATTCTGCCTGTTTGGTGGCTCAGTGTCTAAAAGATTACTGAGGTTTAGGTAAGTTGAAATTTTTGGTCTTCCTATGGGGTCACCTTCCTCCACACGGCAATCACATTAACTTATTTTTAATATGTTTTTTTGATCAATTGCTGGATACTGCAAAGCCTCTCATGTCTAACATATCCTTTTCTTCACTCTCAGCTAAATACCTGTAATTCTGTCCTCAACTTAGTTGCCCTGTTACCTTCTCCTTGCTCAGGATCCTAAATCTGCCCTCACCAAAGTTGTGTTTCTAATCTCCAACCAACTACCTTAGGTCCATTCAAGGAAGCAACCAATAACCACTGTAACTGAGGTCTCAAATGGCTAGTGGCTCTCTCTTCCTCCAAAGCATGGCAAATCCCGTTTTCTTACTCTTCCATCTGGTAGCCTGCCTGGGGGAACCTGAAGGCCTGTCTCTTCTGCCCAACCATTGGCCACTAGTATCTTTATAGACTGATTAAGAACCAACTGAGGAACAAGACCTTCAGCTTTCCTATACAGATTCCCAATGACAGCATCAAAACCACCTCCTACATCTCACCATTTCTGTTCATTTAAACAAACTAACAAATAAACAAAGAAACAAAAAAGAATCTCTTTCCTCAGATATAATTTGAACAAAATCATAATAATCACATAAATTATAAAATATGATATAAAGTTAACATCTAGTCCATTGCATTTCTCAATTAGATAAATTATTCTACTATCATTTCTATCTTAAAGAGGTAACTTCGTTCCTCAATTATGTTTAGACTTTAGCTTGTAACACGATCTGTAAAACAGAATCTGTAAAGTAGTCTTCTACTCTATAACCTCTCTCTCAATGCTAAATAACTTGAGTTTGTTTATAAGAATATAATGTGTCATCAACCCCTTCAGAAATCTGAGAAAATATTAAATATCACCTGAGTATATAGGAAGCACCAAAAATAGCTTATAAAACTGAAACAATTATATAGACAGATGACTACCTGGACAATCCCTAATTTCTTATAATGTTGGAGCATCTGTCTTCAGCCTTCTGGACCAGAACCGAATGGTAGACCTTTTGTGAGGCAAGACATATGAAGATCTGGTTTACTCTGTTTTTACAGAGCTTGGTAGTTGACTACCCCACATCTGTTTGTCCTTTTGAACAGTATATTTTCCTCATATGATATAAGCAATTTCTGTCCAGTGGCTACATTGCCACAATAAGCAACCTTGCCTGGAAGTAAAGATGGTTGATTCTTCTTTGAAAAGGATTGGGGAAGCTGTTGGAAGCAGATATGACTCATGGTCAAAAGATCTTTGATAATGAAATAATATTGAATGTCACATTCTGTGTATTTATAATAATTTTGAAGGCTATCTAAGTAAAATATCTCTGAACTCTTAAACCCAAACTACTGTTAGACCTTTCTATTTGAGTAAACTGAAAACAGTTTCTTATAATTAAATCAAAATCTAATATAACCATAAGTTTGCTACCTGGCCCTTAACTTGTGTTATTTAATTATATTAAAATGTTTGAAAAGCAGATATTAAAAGAACTGAGTCAATGATTTGTATTCTTAAATAAGTTGTATAGGTACAAAGCTTATCTAAGAGTGGTTATTAATTTCAAATTTTATATTAATATATAGAGTAATACCAATGAAACCTCAATCAATGTTAATATAAATTCTATATGAATGTAAGAAATTATAATTTCAATTTGCATCAATTATAAAGATTTCTATCAATTAAAATTGTGGGTATACAATGTATTGTTCAAGAATATCATTTAGTGGTTCATCTCATCTATTTACACCCTGTTAAAAATTATGATCATTTTCAAACTACCCAAGAAAATGACAATCCGTCTATAATTTTTAAATTAACCATTACCAGAGACTTGAACCCAGAAAATTAAGCTGACATTTCTCCATAGATTCTTCCTGCTGAATAAGGTCAACAAGAAATTCTGTCTTATTTGATATTCTTGAAATTTTGATGACCTTCAGATACTCTTCCCCTGTCATATCTGATGCATATTACTCTCGAAAGGGTCCAAAACCTATACTCCTTTCCTGTCAACATGAATACAGAGCCTTTCTCCCAAAATAGCAAGTCGTTATTCCAGTAACCAGAATTAAGGATGTAGCTTGACATCTAGGAGAAGTCATAATGACACTCATTTGATAATCAAAACAATTTAAAACAATCTAAGCAAATATTAACTGTTGAGACAGGGCTTCCCCTGAATCCTGGCATGACCCATGTGCAATCAAGGCCTACATTATTTATATAATGTAAACTATCCCCTAACTTCTCTCATCTGTGGAGTTTAATATCTGTATATTTAAGAACACTTAACCACTATAATAATCCTTAGTATCTTTTATAAAAGTTAAATCAAAATTCTAATATCTATGTTTTGACAGCAGGATTTCACAGAATCTTTAAGCTAAGGCCTTGGCTATGTCCCTTTGTTTTAGTTTATTGTGGTGGAGCCATATGACAAGTCTCAGCTCACTAAGAAACCAATTCGCTCCTCCTCTTAGATTTACATCATTTACAACATTAGACTTACATCATTTGTATGTGTGTGTATACCATCTGAGAATTGCTAAATTAAAAGTGGATTCTTGACTTTCACATGGCATGCCATCTGTAGCATTTAGTTTCTACTACTCGGCTTTGTGCTCCTGGCAGACTGCTCTCCCAACCACAGTCCTAGTTTCCATAGATTAATGGATGAAACACACACATACACACACACACATACACACACACACACACAGAAACTTATTTTAAATATGCTTTTTAGATCAATGGCTGTACACCTCTATGCCTTCTGTGAATAACATGGCCTAATCTTCCCTTCCAGTTCAAAATCTCTAATTCTGCCCTCACCTTAGTTGTCTCATTACCCTCTCCTTGCTCCCCACCTTAAATCTGTCCTTAGCCTAGTTACATTACTAATCTCCCACCTGCTACTCCAAGTCCAGTTGGGAAAGAGACCAATGGTTAATCTACCAGAGATCTCACATGGCTCATGGCTTTCTATCTCTCCAAAGCATGATGAATCCCCTTTTCCTTCTCCTTCATCTGATAGTTTGCCTATGGGAACCTGGAAGTCCTCTCTATTCTGCCCAGCCATTGGCCACTAACATCTTTATTTATTTGGTGAATCAACAACCAATTGGGGAACAAGAAATTCATTGTTCGCATACAGATTATGGATTAGACGTTTAGAACCATCTCCTACATCTACCATGAGTTTTGAATCTAGTCTGGACAAGACTCTTCAGTTGACTAGGCTGGCTGGCCAGCAGGCTACAGAGATCTTCCAAACTACCTCCCAAGCATTAAAATTGCAGCTATCATGATCGTTGTATTTTAACAGGTTTTGAGGATAATACTCTATGCAGTTCAACAACGGACACATCACTTCAGTCTTAAAAACACATTTTTCAAATTCCAACAAGCAGTAGTTTATTTAGTCTAATTTAATCACAAAATTAAAGAAAAAAATAAGAAGGTACCCAGAATTTCACAGAAATATCCTATACTCTAACTTCTTCACACATTTAGATCTCTCCAACTAATTGGGAATATTTGCCTGTTATTCATATGCTAGGGGTTGAGGAGGGAACTCTTTCAGAAAACAAAATGCTGGAACAATCTTTAAGGCCAACCATACATGCATCAGATCATAAAATAAATATAACAGGTCTCATTCAAAAACTCTTCACTTAGGACAAAAAGTTTGCATGTTTCCTATTACATTTATTTATTTTGTCAGAAGAATGTAGATACTACAGTATATATGTGGAAGTTAGATGAAAACTTGTGGCAGTTGACCTTCCCATTCTATTATGTGGGTTCATATATCAAATTAAGGTCCTTGGGTCTGATGAAAAGTACTTTTACCCACTGAGCCATCTTGGTAGCTATTTTTCCAAAGAGGTCATGATAGTTGCAGGTCCTTACACATAACCTGTAAAGAAAAATCAATGTTATTAGTATTGGAAAGGCTGGAGAGGCCCCTCCACTAGCTGAGAATCTGTTGGGCATTGATGACTATTAGTTGAGGAAGAGTCAATTTCTTTAGGAGTATGCCCACTGGTATGCTTCCCATTCTCCCTTGGATTGTTATACATTCACATCAATAAAACCATCATTAACTGTACCTAGTGGGTGCTTTCTGCTGTTGTGACAAATGCTATGATCAAAAGTGACTCAGGGAGAAAACGGTTCATTTGGCTTCCAGGTCACAGTGAATCCATCATCAGGGGAAGGCAATTCAGGAACTCAGGGCAAAAACTGAAGGCAGGGGAGGATGTAAAGTCTATACAGGTATGTTGCTTACTGGTATGCCCTTCATGGCTTTGCTCTGCATGTTTCTTTGAGCAGCCCAGAGCCTCTTGCCTAGGGCTTTACTTCCCACAGTGGGCTATGGTCTCCCATCCCACATCAAGCATTAATAAAACAAAAAAAATAGATAAAACAAAACAAACAAACAAAAAAACAAAACATCTAGACAGACTTGTCACCAGACCAATCTGATGGAGATATTTCCTTAAGTGAAGTTTCTTTTTCTTTTATCACCCTGACCTTTGTCAATTTGACAAAAAATTAACAAGAAGAACTGACTTCTTGTCAGCATGACGTATTGCTATAAAATTATAACCTTTCCCTTTTTGTTTGTCTCTAAGAATTCATTTAATATCAATGTCACTATATAAAAGATTTCATCTTTTAAAATTCCCATGACTTGTAAATTTTGAAACAGTTTTAAAATTGCAGTCCTTTCAATATCTGAAATCTCTCTAAAAGTCCAAAGTCTCTAAAGTATTTATTTCTGTAATATCAAAAACATATTACATTCTTTATTATTTGAACAGGGGGGAACCAGGGCACGGTCACAAAGCAAAACTAAATGTATATTGTAAAAAGTTCAGTGCTTTGCACCTGCTACCCACTCATGATCTTGACCCCCAAGGACATTGCTTGCTCCATTTTTTTTGGTTCTGATATCTGTAATATACATAGCTCCTTTTCTATACTCAAGCCAGTTCTTTTCCATAGCTGCTACTTACCCTGGCTGTTGTTCCACAGTCCAGGAAACTATAAAATGATATGCTGTTTACAATTACCAATGGTTCTGTAACCTTTCTTTTGGAATTCTGACACAAAAATAGGATCCCACACTTTATCTTCTCCCAATAATCCAGCTAATCCTGGGGTTTCTACTGTAATTGAGATTATGCCCTCAACAATGGCCTCTCCTGGCTTCTCATGATGCCATACTTCTATTTGTCTTTATGATCTCTTCAGCACTGCAGTTTCATACAGCCAAAATCAGAACTATCTGGAAGATTCTTATACATTGCAAAGCTTGATGGCATCTGGAAATGTAACTTTGGCTCCTTGACCTACCACTTGGTATGTGCTAACCCTGAGTAAACAATTCCCCAAAAAGATTTTGCCCCAGTGATTCTGGTCTCTTATTATTTACAGCTGATCCCTCAGTCCCAACTGACTAGCATCTGTTATCTCAGAGAAAGACAAGTTTTACCTCCTGAGATTGTTACTCAAAATATCAACAATCTTAATAGAATATTCTTTTCTCTGAAACTCATCAAGCCAGTCTTCCATCATCTGCTTTGCTGTCAATACAGTTTCAAATTCATACAGATTGTCCAGGAGACTCTGAGTACACAATGGCTTTTCCAGCATAAAGTACCAAATGTCCTCAACAATCCTCCGCAAAATAGCATGTTCAGGTGTATCCCAGTAATATTCCATAAACCCACTTACAATTTCCATTTCAATTTAGTCTCTTTTACTTTGATAAATACTATGACTTAAAAAATAGGTAAACTTGGAGAGAAAAGTTGTTATTTGGCTTACAGGTCACAATCCATCATCAGAAGGCAAGGCAATGACCCAAGTCAGTCTGGGACCAAGAGACAGCAACTGTACCAGAGACCATGGAAAGATGTATACTGTTGCTCCATGTGACTTGCTCAGCCTGATTTCTTGAATAATCCAGGCTAGCCCACTTGCCCCAGGATGGAACTGCCCACAGTAGGATGGAACATGCTACTTCAATCTTAAAGAAAAATTTCCCACAGGCTTGCCGATAAGACAATCTGATGGAGGCATTTTCTCTACTGAAGATTCCTCTTCCTGATTTACTCTGACCTGTGTGGAGGTAATGAAAACATGATAAAGACAGAATGCATAACATTCTTAAAGAATAAGTAAATACATTTTAGCCTAATTTGAAGACAAAACTGCTCTCACTTTTCATAAGAGCAGATCTCCGGTATCAATCTCTGAAAAGTTGGCATGCATCCTTGAGTGGTCGCATCATTGTCAGAAGTACATGCAGATGCAGAGGAACAGACATGACACTAAGGTGTACAAACAGTATACTGTAGCATCTATCACAAAAGCTTCTTGTTATGCAGTGACATGGACTGTGGATCTCCGTATGTTTCTCAGGGAAAATATTCAAATGTCCCATAAACCATCATTGAGATTTAGCCTCATTGTTACAGGTTCCCTTTTCTGCAACATTTATATTCATTATTCTGTGACAATTCTGCAACAACTATTGCTCACTTCTCTTAAAATACACTTTCTTATTTTGATCCATAAGTTAAATAACCAAATATGTCCTTAGGCTTTTCAGGATCCTACATATTCTACTGTTTCAAATTTCTACCTCTATATTTAAATTAAATGATATCCTGCATAAACAATGGATGTAATCTGTCCTTCTTAAACAAATATTTTGTTGATCAATGCACACTGTACTGTTGCTATTTTCTGATGTTTATGAATAAGACTACAACTGACATGTACATGTTTGAGAATGGCACATGTTTTATTTTTGTTTTGATTTTCTATACTCTTCCTATATTTACTCACTTGTTACTTGGTCTTGTCAAGCTGGTAGGACACATGTATGCCATATAAACTGGTGGAAAACTTTCTGGCACTGATTTCTCTTCCACCTATAAATGAGGGCACAGGGAAAAAAATCCTGGAAATGGTTGTCCCATGGGGAGTTTAATTAATTGTAGGTGAGGGTGGAAGGGAGAGAGGGAGGGTGGGAGGGAGGGAGGGAGGG